>NC_089580.1:157457347-157798381 GCF_019320115.1 Miscanthus floridulus | reverse complement strand
AGGGAAGCAGGCATGTCTCGACATGACCCGTGGCCATCATAGACCATACCTAGGGGCTCACGTCGCCAACAGTGTCAGGTGTGCTGGTGCTATGCTGTCTAATCCTCGTACGACTTCTGACGGGAGTACCTATTGACCACGTTGCCCTCTAGAATAGAGTGGAGCGCCATGACCGGCTGACGATGTCTGCGTATAGCGCCAGTGACAAATAGGGCCACGATGTGGAGCCATCCCCATCATCATCTATAGGACCGGCGGGACCCGCATAAAGGAGATGAAGGACAGCGCGACCCTAGATGCCTTCTTCTCCCTTGCTTTTCCCCTTTTCTCTCTCTGTAACCTACGCCTTCCCCTTCACCTATAAAAGGGGAAGCAAGATGCCCCATGAAGGGGGAGGCACGAGCACATGGCTGAACAACCTCAACAAGACTCAACTCCGTTCGATCTTTTCACCAGAGACTTGGGACCTTCTCCCTCTCTCACCCATTTGTAACCTCTACTATAAACTAGTGCCAGTAACATGAGCAGCAATAGACTAGATGTAGGGACATTTTGCCCAAACCAGTATAAATCCTTGTGTCCTCTGAGCACACCATCCTGGCCAGATGCATAGATACAAATTTACTAGCCGGTGGTTCAAAACATCGACAACTGGGGCCTCATCCTATAGCTAGGGGGCGCCGAAGGAGACGACTGGCGCTCAAGAGAAGGCCACATGATGATCCAACAACCGATGAGTGAGGTTGTGAACTCCTCTAACATTGGGTCCTTCGTGATGTTGCGATCATGTGTGGCGTCCGAGTACAGCATCAACGTCAACGGGTCAGGCTCGACGATACCTGCCTTGTTGGTTAGCTCACTGTTCCCTGCCTAAGCTCCAGTAGCAACTGAGGTGAAGGACAGTGCTGTCTAGGTGGCCCCTGCTGACCACCCATGACTGTTGGTGGCGACACCCATTGCCACAGCGGTGTCGTCCCCCTTCAACCCACTATTGCCACGTGTAGCCGCACCCGGCATAGCTCCAACCAAGTTTGGCGTGTCGCCCTAGGTGTGGTAGAACCGTATAATCTAATGCCCTCTCAAGAATACTTGTCTTCTATTAGATACGAAGTACCCAAGAGAGTGCACTAAATTGTGCCATTTCATCGAGCACACCCCAACAGGAGAACTCAAAAATTCACAATTATCCTTCAGGATCATAAATGAGAGAATAAAGCTTACAATATATTTAGCCATTTCTTACATCACCTAATTACCATAGCAGAATATTACCTCAATTGATTATAACATCATAATATAATAATGTAATCAGTGCTTTCAGCGGAAATGTATATAACGATAAGTTTAAGCGCTAACATGAGGAACATTTATATACATGGAATGATAACAGATTGTAAGTCTTTTCCTTTGCAAAAACATTTTGTGACAATTTGAATAAACTCTACATCAGCAACAGAAGGAAATCCTCGTTGAGCCCACCAGGAGGTTTCCACACACAAAAGTCGTCTACCATCCATCGGTCACCTACAATAGGGGGAATAAAACCCTAAGTACTCAATTGTACTCAGCAAGACTTACCCGACAAGAGGAAAATAAATGACTCCAAGGATATACAAGGCTTATTTGGCTTGTGGGTTATTGCAACTGTGGAAGCATTACTAAACGTGCGTCCTTATATTCAATTGTATTAGCAGTCATTATTAGTTCCTTAACTAACCTTTCTATGTAAGCACCTATGTTACTTTCAAGCAGGTGGTAAGCAATCAAAACCATTTTATCATCTTTCATATTCCAGTTCTTACTATGGTGCTAGACCATAGCCAAGTCGGTACTGTCTCAGAGAAATGGTGATTCGTAATTCATTGTATCCTAGCTGGGTACCCCGAAACACACGCCCCGCTTGTACCCTAGGCACAAACGGGACTAACTCGTCCTCCTCCTATCAAGGGGTCTAGGTCCCCGTCCAAACTTAGACTCCAAGCCTCCAACACCTGAGACCCGGTCTCAGTATGGTGCTTAGACCTCCACCTAATACCCACCCCTAAAAGTTAGTCCAGAAAGAGCCAGAACCCATGATAAAAGAGCAACAAGTATTCCCGCTCCCATAAGCAAATATGTGCTTAGGATAATAAATTTGTGACCTGACTACCTTGCACAGCAACAGAAGGTCCTCAATCGACACAGCGGAACAAGTGCAATCCGAGCCTTGCTTGAAGGCATATCCAAGTCTAGATCCAAAGTACCATTCCGCCCGGTCTCTAATTATCCTTCATATATATTCCATATGATAGTAATATAATAACAACAATAATATCTTTCCTATCTCTCGTGAGTGACAGGTAATCACTCGACTTCTACAGGATCCTATAGCATAGCAATCTACACGATCCTAACATACTAGTAGGACTCATAGGATAAGGATATATATATATATGCATGCAAGTGGGTTTCATTCAACTCCTCAAAACTTAATGCACAAGCATAAAATAAAGTGTAGAATATTAGAGGTTATGCACCGGGGCTTGCTTGGGCAAGATATAACCAAGGATTTGCATTCCACCGTGGCGACACAATCACCAAGGCACCATCCTCTTGCTACTCCGATCGACTCCAGATCCATCGTTTTCCTATTATGATATTCGCAGATGCAGCACAGAAAATGCAGTTAACCAACGACAACCGCAACTCTAAAAACACTATTATGCTTCGTAAGCTAACGAGCTAGCTCTAATGACTAATGCACTAGGCTACGTATCTGTGTTGTTAAGTAAGGCTTCGTTTTCAGAAAATGTTTTTGTTTTATAACCCCAAGGTGTTTTGGCATTTTATTGATTAAATACATATATTCGTACTAGGGCTAATTTAGCAACCTTAGCAACTATTTTTTATGAAGCTACAAAAATTACAGTGAGCACCTAATAATGTTAGGAATTTACTGTAAAGATTCTAGAGCCAACACTACTATTGATTTACCGCAATAATTCCTACTAGTTGATGTTTTAACCATGTCAAGTATTTCAATTTAATTAGATTAGTCTTGGAAATACTATGAACTATGCGAACAAAATATACTAGCAGATAGGTCATGATTTTAGGAACTTAACAAAATTAGTTTCACATTTTTTTAGTCAGCTACACAATTTTATATTGAATTTACAAGTTTGCTTAGAAACTAAATTAGGAATTGCTTAAGAAAAAGGGAAAAACCGGCGACAGCTAATTCGCCCCAGTAGCCCGGCTTGGCCCAACACGGGATGCGGGCACGCACAACAAGCCGGCCCAGTAAGCGGCCCACAGCGGGATCCCTCGCGCTTGCTGGCTATTTTGCAGAAAAGACCTTGATCTATCAATTTATTACGTGACACTATGCGCACTATTGCAGAAGAGACACGCCTCGCATCTAACACTCTGCAAAAACTCATCTCTGCAACAGCACGCCCCTAGGAATGTGCGCGCGATGACACGGCTCATCGATGACATACGACGGATACGTCGGACAACTTAGCGGCACTCTAGTGAGACAGAGGGGTCGACCGGGCTCTATGGCCAAATGCGCAAGGATGGGCGGCGGTTGGGAGCTTAACGGTGCACTACCTAGGCCTAGCCTTGACGATGGGCAAAACTATGCGGCAGCATGACTGTTCCAGTGGCCTAAGGCACTATTGGGGTGGTGGAGATAGCGGGTAAGCACCAGTAGCTCAACAGGATTCACGCTGCGGTGGTGGTTGAGGCGAAGAAGTGCCGAGGTGGCCTGGCCACATGCACACAGTGAGATCGGTGATGCTCCAAGGTTGACACCAATGCGTCAGGTCCTCACCCACGTCGTTCCTGGTCAAACAAAAATGAGCAACGGCACAAGGGGACCAAGGTGAGCTCATAGGAACAACTAGTTGAACCCCTTCCAAGGGGTGGGGCCTTACCCCCAAGTCGTGCTTTATTTTAGAGGCAAGATGACCGGTGACTCAGAAATTCTGAATTCGGCCGACCATAAAGGATTGAGGGGCTTGAAGTGGGTCGGCTGGCTAACCAACTTCCAAAGCTAATCATGGTTGCAAAGAATCGAGCTAAGACGCTCGGGATGACGTGAACGGTGACGACAGACCTCGACTGGAGTTTGATGTGGCCAAGGCAAGCTGAGCACCTCTAAGAGAAAGAGAGCGAGAGAGGGATAGGGGTTTCGACCGGTCATGAGCACGGCGTGAGGATGAGCGAGGAGACAGGAACAAGGACGAGGTGGGTATGATGACGTGAAGACGAACGACAGTGTTGCATGCGTCGGCTGCCGGGGGGAAACAAGGGTGTGAACGGGATAAGCAAGGGCGCCAGACATAGCGCGCCTAGGTGACAATGGCACGTGGTGATAGGACCTTGGTGGTGAGATAGCAACACTATGAATCAGCCGAGGCAAGCAGTGCCACAGCGGGTAGGTGGGATGAGTGGAGAGGTGGGTGGCATGATGGCCTAAAAGTAACTACCGCAGCATTGGCTGACTCCGCGCACAGCCTGGCCGGCAGCATGCACTTGGCAGCCACGCTTCAGCAGCATCGTAGCTCGGCCCATCCCTATGGAAGATGACTGGTGCCGTCGTAGCCCGACACGCGACCGGCAGCCAGTAAGGTCGGCCACGGCACGACCATGGCCAAGAACGGCTAGGCAGCGACTGCCTGCGTGTGAGGTGACTGCAGACCCAGGCTGAGTAACGATGAACGATGACGTGCACGGATATTAAAGCGACATGAAAACTGCTAATTAACTCGACTAAGGCTTAACCAAATGCACTACCATAAAGTTGACATTATCATATGTCTAACAAAGCAATCTTCATGACAAAAGGGTTACTAGAGAGGAAGATAGAAGCATTCCAACACGAGCTCATCACGCTGAACGTCAGTTCGCGAACATAGCGCCCACAACATGATTTCACACGTTTTAACAACGTTTGAGCAATTTTAAAGGAAGGCAATGTGACGTACAACACACCCACAACCCACACCATGCCTAGGTGCTCACTTAGAAGCAATCAACAATACCAAAATATGCAGCTAGTATTTAAATGTCAAGATTGCGTTGTCTTACTACTTTTCTCATACTTAGAAAAGTTAAGGTTCAGTTCGAACTAACGACCATTAACACTTTTGTTACAATTTTTAAAAGACCTAAACCCTATTAACTCCAACCCACAAGTATTTTATGTAATGGTCCATACTTTACCCATAGGAACAAAATATTTAAGCACTAATTAATTATTTTGCCCACAGTAAATCGCCAAAAATAGTACTTTAAACGTAAGTTCAAGTGTTTGCCGACTTAACGAAAAGAGATTATCTTAACTTCAAATTTGATTTTTGAGCTCCTAAGAGCACTAGTTAACAATATTTATTTTAATTTTTCTTAACCACAAAAGTGAGTCACATAAAATTTGTTTATCATTTTAGATAAGTTTTAAACTCTTAAACCCAGCGAACTTGTTTTGCTAATCTCTTTTAGGTCTTAATCTTGGTGCTAAGCAAGCTCATAACACCAGGGGTGTTACAACCTCCTCCCTTAAAAGTATCTCGTCCCAAGATTCGAAGCAAGAACCAAAAAGAGAAAACGCGATTACATTTCATAGATCTAAAGGTATACAGGAGGTTGCACGACTTCGCACACTAAACCACTCAAGGATTTTAAGAATGGCTTGGTTCCAAACAAATCTAGTACAACCACTAGCTTACTCCAGGAATCAACGAAGACGGGGACAATGGAGAAGCAACAAGAAAACGATTATCCAGAACATGGCGTATGCCAACAGATCCATAAACAAGAGGGTGTGTAATAGATTATCATAAACCCTAAGAACAAAACTAGCCAGAGGTGGACTTGAACTTTCTTGACAAAACCATATCCTTTCTTTTTCTCAGCTCCCCGAACGATGATTGGATCTCGTAGCTCTGTCTCCAACTGCTTCTTTCTCGACTTGGTCACTTCCCGAGCTACTCCAACTTGCACGAACGGAAAGGATCTACACTCTATGAGCTTTGCTTCAGATTCGAGGGGGATTGGGATGCGAGAAGAGAGCAAGGGCCAAGGGCATCTTATAGTGGGTGGGCGGAGGGGGATTGGGATGCGAGAAGAGTTCCTTTTGCTAATCTCTTTTAGGTCTTAATCTTGGTGCTAAGCAAGCTCGTAACACCAGGGGTGTTACACTAGGTACGCGGCCGAGCGCCCAAGGTACACGCCAGGTCAGGTCATCGTGGCCGGCCTTCTATGGCACCAGATGTGCCAGAGCTAGAAGGAGACTCTGTCCACCGCCGCTTACAGTGCCGCGCGAGGTGTCAGAAACCCTTGCATCAGAGGTAGCGTGGTGGTAGCTTATAGGTTGGCACCCTATTGAAAGGTCCTAATGGCTAGAGGCAGGTGAATAGCCTATTAAAAAAAAATTTACAACAACACTAAGATAAGTTATTAGTAAATAAGATGGCGAAGCGAGTTTTGTGCTAGCACTACACTTGTGTTGCAAGCCACCTACCCAATTCTAATTTCTATGATCTCTAGTATATCACACAAGAGCTATGTCCCTAGTTTACACCTAGGTGATCAAAACTAGATAGAGAACTACAATTAAAGAGCTACACTAGCTACAAGCTCTACACAAGGTAAATACAAAGTAATGCGGGAGAATGGTAGAAGTAATATACCGCCATGGCAAGTGATCAATCAATGAATACCAAAGAATACCAAGGAGACAATGATGACACAATTAATTTTTCCTCCAAGGTTCACTTGTTTGCCGACAAACTAGTCCCCGTTGTGGTGATTCACTCACTTGTAGGTTCACACGCTAATAGCCATCACACGTCTAACCTGCAACCGGGTGCCGCACAACCAACACAAGATGAGGATCCACAAGCCACGTGCAATCCACTAGAGTTGCCTTTGTCGCTCCGTCGGAGAAGGCACAAAAACCCCTCACAATCACAATGATCGGAGCCGGAGACAATCACTTTCCTCCGCTCGACGATCCACCAATCATCGGGCCGTCTAGGTGTCGGCAAACACCAAGAGGAACAAGATCTCCACTAGCCAAATCATCCAACTAGTGCCACAAGATGCTAGACCACAAAGCAATGCACTAGAGGCTCTCCAATCTCACCCAATATGATGAAATTAAGTGTGCAAGTGAGTGGAGTGGTGTGCTCAGCTCGCAAAGGGTGTATGCAGCTGTTAGAAGTGCCAAGAGGGTGGCCAAGGCTAGCCACCACCTCTATTTATAAGCCCACAAGCAAATAGGGCCATTACCCCTTTGGAGCAGATTTTGCGAGGGCACCGGACATGACGGTGGTGGCACTGCCCTAGGGGTGGCGGTGCCCCCCAACGGTCGAATCCAATGACTAGTTTGACTGGCCATGGTCACCGGATAGGGTGGAGGTGGCACCGCCCCTGGGGTGGCGGTGACCACCTGGCCAACCCACGGAAAAAACCAAGCCTCTGAAAAAAATGGCGGTGCACCGCCCTCGCAGCGGCGGTGACCATGGCGGCGACCAAGTTAGTTTTCCCCGCTCTCTAGAAAAATATGTCGGTGGCTCCATCCCACCAGTGGCGGTGACCAGGCGGTGCACCGCCCTCACCACGGCGGTGAACACCGGACACTCCGATGACACCCTTACTCCTGTTGCTTCTCAGCAACGTCCAGGTGGGCACCACCCTAGGGGTGGCGGTGCCCCACCCGAGCACCTCCTCTTTGGCCTCCTCAGCCCGTCACCGCCACAGGGGTGGTGGTGCACTAGACAGGGCATGCGATGCCCCCGTGGCAGCACCCCAAGCCCTGCAACATCTCTTTTTCTTCATCTTTTTCACCACCTTTGCAAATGTGCTAACACTCCAAGTGTTTCACCATCACGTGCAAGTGTGTTAGCATTTTCACAATCATTTTTCAAAGGTTATTTACTTCTCACCGATTGTGCACTAGGCCTAAAATACGTATGCATGTTTTTCCACACCTAGCAGCACTAGATGATCGAATTGTCCGATAAGAGCTACCCTCTTAATAGTACGACCATCTATCCTAAATATGATCACACTCTCTATAGTGTCTCGATCACCGAAAACAAAATGACCCTATGGATATCACCTTTGCCTTGAGCCCATTTTGTTTTTATCTTTCTTTTTTTCCAAGTCCCGGAGCTTGATCATCACATGGCTATCACCACCATCATCATGATCTTCTCCATTTGCTCCACCACTCGAAAAGTGCTACCTATCTTATGACCACTAGAGTAAATATGTTAGCATATATGGTTTTATTAATTCACCAAAATCAAACTAGGGCCTTCTCCTGTGCGTGGTGGAGAGACACTTGAAGCACTTTCCGTACAGGTCCGCTGGATAGCGGGTAGAGGGCCGCTGGTTCGTCGATGCAGTGTGGGCTGGGCGTGCCCCGCCAGCGCCGTATGACGGCCCCTGCGGCAAGACCTTGCGCAATACTGTCTATTATACCCTAAGCCTCAGGCGGAGCAAGGCAAATATACGAGACCCGCAGAGGATCTTGTTGGATTAGATGGCAAGCAGCTCAACAATTGGTGCAATCTTTCTGATTCGTTTGTAAGGTACCTTTTAGTTCCTAAAATTTTGCCAAATTTTTCAAGATTCTTCGTCACATCGAATCTTTGGACGCATGCATGAAGCATTAAATATAAATAAAAAATAAAACTAATTACACAGTTTAGACGAAATTCACGAGACGAATCTTTTAAGCCTAATTAGACTATAATTGAACACTAATTGCCAAATAACAACGAAAGTGCTACAATACAATTTTCCAAAAAATATCGCCAACTAAACAAGACCTAAGATTGAAAAGCAGGGCCCCATGTTTGATGGCAAGGTACTCAGGCTGGGTGGACACTTGCCCACTGTGGTGCATGTGCATGTGCAAATTATTGAGCTCTGCCTTGATATCCAGAGGGAGTGCATGTGCACCCTGCACCTTGAGCTCTGCCTGCGTGGTGGCAATGCAAATTATTCCCTGTTCGATTATCACACCATCCAATCCAGAATCTACCTACGCCCCTGCCCCTGCCCCTGCTTCAACTCTTTTTTTTTTTGAACTCCCGTGTTGTGTGTAGCCCTAGTTGTGTGCTTGTGGAGTTGTGGTTCTGCTGTTTTTTTTCTGAGGAACTGCTGTTTTTTTTAAACGGGGAACCGCTGTGTTGGATTTGTCTACGACGACTCCGTGCGTGATCTCTCGTGGTTGTGGGCATCTGAACTGTCTGCTGTAGCCCAGCCGATCTGCCCATGTACGGATGTAGGCGAGCCCTGTTTCAGCCCATAACTAAGGCTCTGTTTAGATCCCACCTAAAATTCAAAATTTTTCAAGATTTCCTGTCACATCATATCTTGCGGCACATGCATGGAGCATTAAATGTAGGTAAAAAGAATAACTAATTGTACAGTTTGCCCGTAATTGGCGAGACGAATCTTTTAAGCCTAAATAGTCTATAATTGGATAATTTTTGTCAAATACAAACGAAAGTGATACAGTAGCCAAAAGCCAAAAAAAAATTTCGCATCTAAACGGGGCCTAAACTGGTCTGGGGGTTGCAGCTCCAAGCAGAATCCACAGGACTGCGCCCTCCGGCGATCTCCATCTTCCCAGCAACGTAAAAGCGATACAGAAAGCCTTCTCCTAGTCAAGATACAGAGAACCGCATTTACTCTGCTGCATCCGAAGGGCAGGTTTGACACTGCACTGAGCTAGCACACCAGCACGGCGGCGTTTCGTCGTCGACCTGATGGCTGATGCTGGCTGCTGCAGCGAAGGGAGACGAGAACGAGACCCAACTGCGCGTTCAATGCGACGAGATGGACGTATCGCGCCGCCGCCGCCGCGAAATGGTCCTCCGGAGCAGCATGAATTATTGCGAATTATTGAGGCGGCGGAGGAAATGCGGCGACGACGACGGCCGCCTTCGAGCCGACATCTTCTCCGCCTCCTCGCCAAAGTATCTTTTGGTTTCCGCTCGAGATTTTTTTTCTCTCTCTTTTTGCGGAAATCTCCAAGACTGAGACGCTGCTAGTGCGAATAATCATGTCCCGTTAGTGAAGTCTTCCTGAGCAAAGGATGTGGCCGAGTTGTACTTTGCGGAAATCTCTCTCTTTTAGTCAGGATTCAGGAAAAGTGTCATCATGTGATGCACATTCAGGGTTTGGCATGCCTGCGTCTGCATCAGTAGTACTTTGGGTAAGCAGCACGTGTGAGCTGTGACAACCTCGGTACAAGCATTTTTTTTCTTTGAAAGAACCAGTACACGCATCATTGCGTCGTAGTACCTTGTTTGTCGGAAAATCACTAGTTCAAATCAGATGATACACATAGGAGCACTGCTTGTTCACGTGTCAGGTACCACAGAAGTCAGGAGGGAGTAAGGGGACGCCGCAGTCACATGATTCTCACAAACCAAGCCACGCACCGTGCAGACATGGTCACATGGTGGACGTTGGCCCAGGTCCTGGAGCACGTACGTACTGCACAAGAGATGCACCGCCCCACACACTCATGTACTGCATGCATGCGTGCCCGTGACGTGCACAACTTTCACCTGCAGCACTCCAACCACGCCATGTACCAGACAGCAGCACGTACGGTACAGGCATCACCTTCTCCGCTTCTCGTTTTCTCCCAACAGGATCCAATCAAATCGTAAGGGGGAAAAAAGAAATCAAATCCTAAAACCTCCACCGCATGACCTTTCCATGTCTGAACCCACGAGAGGGCTTCCCGCAGGCACGATCTCTAACTGAAATATTTTTTTCTTCAAACGTGCCCCAACTGAAATGTTGGGCTATTCAATTCAACCGCCAAAATATTCCAAAAATAACGTGGTCTAGGCCTTGTTTAGATCGCAAGAGTTAGAAAAATTTGGCATTGTAGCACTTTCGTTTGTATTTGATAATTATTATCCAATTATAGACTAACTAGGTTCAAAAGATTCGTCTCATAATTTACAATCAAACTGTGTAATTAGTTATTTTTTTTATCTACATTTACTGCTGCATGCATGTGTCCCTAGATTCGATGTGATGGAGAGAGAGTGAAAAAACTTGGAACTTTGAAGCAATCTAAACAAGGCGCTACTCCTAATCTGGCAGTGAGCGTGCGCATGACACCGACGCCAGGCTCATAGCATCTCCAGCAATGCCCAATTTGACCTCAGCAGACCCCCCTACTTTTTCTCCTTCAGCCTCTATTCCTGTTGGCCCACTACTCCACTGTGTAAAATCTGAATCACACTTTACCTCCCCACGCTTGACTCGAGCGGCCTCGACCGCGGCTTCCTTGCGCGGCGCAGCCCTCGACCCGGCGGCGGCGGCCTCCTCCCCTCCCCCGCGTGACTCCCCTCCCCGGCGCGGCCTGCTCGACGCCGGCGGCTGTGCCTCCCGGCGTCTCCCCTGCCCACCGCGGCAGCGGCGCCCAATGCTCCCGGCGGCTCCCCTTCCCTGTGCGATGAAACGGACAAGGATAGCCGAGTTTGTCCATGGGCCATGAGATACGGAAGAGGATGACTGGTCGGTCCCACATGTCATCCTCTTCAAGGATAGATTTGAAGGGTCTATTTTAGGTAGTGTTGCTTGAGTAAACGATAAAATATGAGTAGTATGAAAATTGGTAGCTATCTAAACAGAGAAGTAGATGGTGTATTTTAGGTAGCATAGCTGGAGATGCTCTTACCATAATTCACATACTGTTCATTCTGGACCAAGAAACCTGAACTCGAGTAAGCTACATTATCCCCTCAGTAAACACCACAGTAAAATACACAAAACCGCTCGCTCGTCGGGCCCAGGCGTTTGACACGCCGCGCGCTGCCGCCGGCCGCCGGCGACGTTTTGCGGCTGGAAAGGTCGCCGCCAGCTCTCGCCATCCTGAAAGAAGCTTCGGCCCCCCGTGCCTGCTCCCAGTCCCGGCCACGGTCACTGACGTTAACCCGTGCGTGCTTGGGCGCGCGCTGAGCCGTGCACGCAACAATGTCACCAGCAACCGGGGTCGCGGCCTTGTCGCTGTAGGGCCAGCCATATGGTCTTGCATCATCAGAATGCACCGAGTGATCATCGTTTTCACTGCACAAACCGGGACCGGCTTCTAGTTTACTCGTGAAACTACCATCTTTTCCGCCTCTGTCTGATCTTTTCTTCTGGGTTAAGCCACCCCTGCAGGCGAGGGGACAGCGTGATCGGGCTCAGACCGAGGGCGAGATGGCCGCCTGTCGCTGCATCCATGGCCACCGCCCTCGTTCTCGGTGTTAAATTAGAACTTAGCATAAACATGATCTTATCTTAGTTTAAACATGATCACTAACTCATCTTAATATGGAAACTAATCTTAGATACTAACTAGAGCCTGTGGACGCTATCTATGTCGCTGGAGATACGATGGAGATCGTAGATGTAGCAGATGATTTGAGTTCACCGTCTGAGAACTTGAATGTCCTCTGTTGGTGAAGAACGTGAGGAGCCAGGTAGCGGTGGCGTTCTGGACGCCGCCGAGATGTATCTGGATGAGATGGACGTGGGAGCCGTGACGGAGCTAGAGAAAATTCAAGGGGGTACGCTTGCCTTGTGGGTGCATAGACTTTTATTTTGAGGGTGCGAATATGGTGAAAATTTAGCTATAATCATTGTTTTTCTGTTTTTGCGTGGGTATGGCCGCACCCACTAATGACTATATACATCCGCCCATCCATGGGAGATGACCTTCCTAGACCCTCCAGCGCTTAATTGACCGGTTGTGTGATTTATTTCACGTGGATGGAGCCGTCAGGGGTGTCTCCTCTTATTTGTAGATGCACTGTAGGCCGGGGGGCCGAACCCTAAAATATTTAAGGTTTGTCGCTGATCACGACATATCTTATTTAGTTAGAAATAAATGACAGGTGGATAAAAACTTAATGCTTAATTAATCTCGTAATTAAGTTCGGGATTAGCCGAACCGATCACATTCCAACATTCTTTCACTTGATCAAACGGCTAATGCACTTATGCAACTAATGTTTGCCTTACACTTATGTTCACACTCAGTACTACAGCAAGACCAGACCAATGCGTCATCAGCAGCATTAATCGTCACTGGGACCCCATTACCCATAGTTCACTGCAGGGCCCTGTCCGACTGGTATATAAGCCGGCTGGTTTCGGCTGATTCAATAGTGTTCTGTGAGGGAGAATAAGCTAAAATAAGTTGACCTGGCTGAAAAGTAGTTCAAGCGAACGCTTATTACTTATTGGTAGTATATGACCCTATTACCAAGAATCAAGTTAGAGACTCTGCACTAAAACTCAAATTGATTTGCGCGCTCATAAATGGGATAAGTGTTAAGCCTCAAATAATCAAATATACTAGCATCAACTTAGTTCTTATTTTTCTCAAGCTTAATTTGATCCTGGGTTTTTTTCTTTCACAACATTTAATCAATGTGCTTGTCATCAG
Organism: Miscanthus floridulus; assembly: GCF_019320115.1. Taxonomy (NCBI): domain Eukaryota; kingdom Viridiplantae; phylum Streptophyta; class Magnoliopsida; order Poales; family Poaceae; genus Miscanthus; species Miscanthus floridulus. The sequence goes on along the minus strand of NC_089580.1, from coordinate 157,784,919 downwards.
CATTTGATCTGTTGTTACTCAAAATAATACTGCAACTTAATTGTAGACTTGTAGCAGTATGTTAATACTTAATATTGGGATAATATCTCTTAAGACATATGGCCTGTCGTATTCATTCTTTAAATATGCCACTAATTGAGCTCATCTTAATACTAATTTTGTTTGGAGCTTTGAATGAAAATTGTCCTTTTCTACAAGAGTAGGTATAATCTAATTGTGCACATTCTTATATATACTCAAGAGAATTGGCAATAAAATAATTCTTAATTCTTATAAGTGACATGATGATTCTTTTGGTGCCTCATCAATAACTTAAAATTCTTTAGCACCTTCGAGTGGACCTATTCTGGATTAATAAACTAATATTTTTGCCAAGTATCCCGATGCTAAGTCTAGACTAGTATTGACTTGAGCATTCTTAAAGTTAATGACAGTCGAAGCATATGGAACGTCTTGCTCTTCAACTGTTACTAACTTATTCTTAGAATTATTTGGGATAATTAATCTTACTACATTGTGCAACTGCACTGTGCAAATAGACAGGCATGACATTACTTATTTAAACTCTATCACTTAAATATTCATTTGATATGCCTTTTGTGATAGTCCTAGTACTCAATTAGTCCTATATTGGTGTATTTCAATACCAAAAACTAAGAGGCTTCACCAAAATAATCATATTAAAATTGGGGCGAGTAGAAAACTCTTATGTGACATTCCTATTGCCACGGAACTCAACTTCACCCATATAGAGTATTAGGACAATGAACTTTTTCACCATTTCTTATAAACATAATTGTTCGCTTAATGAAATTCTAAACCATAGTGGGGTATATTCTTAGTTTAAATCTTTCAAAACTTCATTTGAAGCCACGCTTAGAATTGTAGACCCTTTTATAGCCTACTGGTTTGACTCCATAAAAAAATATTAACGCCCACACTTTATATATACTTATGGACCTAAACTCATAAATTGCTTAGTTTAGAATAACAAAATTCCTCTTCTGATGTGATCACCTTATAGATTTATCATGGATCACAAGCAGTTTAATAATAACAGAGGTTTACTTATGTGCCAACTTATCAACTAATGCTTGCTACATATATTTATTGTGGCATACTAATTGACTCTTGAAAATCCTAACATAAATTGTAGTAATTTAAATGGAGGTATACTAATGACTTATGAGACAAACTAAGATATTTATGTCTTCTTGAGTCATTGATACATAAAACTAAGCCTGTATCTCTCCAAGATTTAATATTCCTCCTTTGTGAACTCCCACTAGCTCCCACTAATTCTTGTATTCTCTAGGAACACATTCATTACATCTTAACTTAGCGAAATAGTTATAACAGTAGAAACACAATCCCTTGAACTTTGCTCCCACTGATTTATGTGTTCTCTAGGAACATAATCAGGGTGCCATGTTGACAACTCATTTACTCAGAATCTCATTTCTTATCCTTAGCTTGACAGTACTTATGTCTTGCTGAGGTTTTACCCAATAAACTTTTATGGTCAAATATTCATCAATCAGCGTTGGCCAGAATGACAAACATAAGGCATATAAGTCTCCAAAAACAAGCTCTGTGAACTAGTATAATCAGCGTTGGCCAGAATAAACTAGAACAAAAAACTTGATGAACATACAAACACTAATCAGCTTTAGCCAGACATAGTGAAAGCAAGTCATACTTTAATTAGAGACTAATGTTGGGCTGAGGGACAAAATTAGTATGATTTTTTTTATTTCTCAAGTCCCATGCTTTATTATAATCTTATTGAATAGAGCATCTCTTTCCTGATGAGACAATCCATTCTCCCATTCGAAATGTGGCTTAATGATAGTGACATAATTTCAATGAGGTCTCATCATCTTGACTAATGATTAACTTAAAGATAAAACTAACATTAAAAAAACTCATATTACAGGAAATAAATCTCTTTGCCAACTAATAAGATAAATCATAATGGAATAAATTTGATAGTGTGTCCATAGACTCCAAACTCAAGAACATTTATTCAGAATACAATGGATTTATCATAAACTAAGATAACTTATGCATCATCAAAAGCTAAACTAAATCTAATCTAATGCAAAGCTGTAAGGCTCGACTTCATATTTATTCCATCAATGTCTTCTTAGACTTTACTCCCCTTATACTTATGGTTTGGCAAGACCTGAGGAGAAATTAAGACGTGCATCGTTGCACCTTAGTTAATCCACATATGTTGGGGAAATGTCTTAAGTAAAACTTATGAGACAACTTAAGTTATCTGTCTTTCGAAGCCATTCTTATACTTGTCATCAATTTGGTAACTTGCAAAATTTTACAGACCATTGGAAACTTATCATGATTTTCTGGCATAGAATTCATAAGGCAATTTACCATAAACTCATTGAACACATCTAATCCAAGTGCCTTCAATTCATAATCCATATCAAACAAGCTTTTATCGTGGTTACCCAGACCACTTATCCCATCATAATGGGAATTAATTAACTTATCAAAATAGAAAACCTTTCTAAAGTGTGCTTTTATGGAGTTCTGAAGCTCCTCGGTGTTCTTTCCATTAGAAAGAAACCTCCTCATCATGTTAACAAAGAGGGAGCATCTTATTATCATTTGGCAATCCTATCGGATTTCTCCTATTTTTTCTAATTTTGGGATATACTCCTTCATCCTCTCATCATAATACTCAAAAATAGGAGAAGGAGCATGTGGTTTTTCCTCATAAAGCACATAATCAAGGTCCCACTCCATGAGAATGGCATGCACTTGATTATTCCAAGTAGGAAAATTTGTGCAACTTAGGGGTTCTATGGTACTTAAATAGTCTGCATAATTTACTAAAAATTTTAAAGAAAAATAATGTCTTAATTAGTAAGCTGTATATAAGATGTACTTAAATCATGAAGTTAAAACAACATTGGTAAGTATTAACAGCATGCTTAAGAATTTTAGTTTGCGTCACCGTTGGGCGGAAAACAAACCAAAATTCAACTTAATAACTCATAATTAAAGTCAACATTGGTTAGAAATTAACTATGAGTAATCACCGGTTAAACTTCTCGCTGGTTCCATTCAACTAGAGACCATCTGATTATACAGTGGTGCATAATGTATATAGAAAAACTTATTATTGAATGCAAATTCTTGCAAAATTTAATCTTAGGGCATCACTAAAAATATAAAATGCTCATGAAAGCATAAATTTTAATGCTGGAACTAAAAATTGAAACTCAGACTTAAAACTTATTTAAATAGTGCATAAAAGTTAACTCAGTAAATTGCACTAAAAACAATTCTTAAACTTAAAATATTCTCAGCAACATATTCCCAGAACACACTTATATTAACTTAAAGATTACTAAAGCAAATGGATACTTAAGCTATATATGAATTGGGAATATACATCATTATGAGGCCATTACACTTATAATACTTAAAGAAATAATTAAGTTGCTGACACTAAAGCTAAAAAACAAAACATAATGAGGCCATTATTACTTTAAACTTAATAAAAGAACATAAAAAATAATGTGCTTATATTAAGTAGCTGGGCAAACTTATATTCTAAAATTAAAACTTAATTTGACTTTTAAAGGGTAGGACCAACAGTAGTTCAAAAGTACCATGTCAGGTCGCTCTCCCCTTAAAAACCCTAATAAATAACCACTTAGAAAAACTTAGTGGCCAAGATGATCTCATTTATTTAACTCAATGGATGACTAAGATTTAGCTAAACTCATGTGGCAGAACCGTCCAAAATAACACGTTTTCGGAGGCGCTCATCTTCCACTAGACACTAAGCACCACAAAAATTAGCCCGTTAAGCACACCCCAAGGGAGAACTCGAACCATCCACGTTTTTCACCTAGGATACAATGATGAGTATGAGCTTACAGTACTTAGTCTATTTTATGCAATAAGAGTTCTCGAAAATACATTATTACAATACCAAGTTCAGAGTACAGAATTTAAACAGTGAAATTAAAATAAACATCTAATGATAAAATACAAGGATCCGTCTGTGCCTACCAGAAGAATCCTTCACATAACAGTCACTCCTCAAGCTGCATCTGCAACAGGGGTAAATAAACCCTGAGTACACAATGTACTCGCAAGACTGGTCCGACTAGTGGAAATAATTTTCTGACTCCAAAGGATATGATACGTTTTATGTTTTGCTGGGTTTCCTTTTGTGGTAGAACCGCCTAATCTAATGCCTCACAGGAGTACTTATCTTCTATTAGACACTAAGTACTCAAGGGAGAACAGCAAATTACGCTATTCCATCGGGCACACCCCAAGGAAGAACCCAAAAATCCATATTTTTCCATCAGGATCACAAATGAGAGAATAAGGCTTACATCATTCTTAACCATTTCTTACATTACTTTACATGTAACATCAGAGTATAACATTTATTATTTATAATAGTGGAATGTAATCATATTATCAAAGTTATGAATAATTTAATTGAATAGCGGAATATAAATATGTGATCAGAATTACAGCGGAAATAAATATCTATTCATGACATAATGAAGCAACGATATAGAAATTATGACAACAGATTGTAAAACTTCCATTTAATAAAACATTTGGTGAGAGTTATAAATAAAACTATGATCACAGCATAAAGAAAATCCTCTCTGAGTCCACCAGGAGGAATCCACACATAAAGATCAGCTCTAGCCTCCACCTGTCACCTGCAATAGGGGGAAATAAAACCCTGTGTACTCTATTGTACTCAGCAAGATTTACCCGATAGGAGGAAAGAAAAGACTCCAAAGATATGCAAGGCTATCTGGCTTGTGAGTTTATTGCATTTGCAGGAAGTATTACTAAACATGCGTCCTTATATTCGATTTTTATTAACAGTCACATTAGTTCGTTAACCAACCATTCTATGTAAACACCTATGCTACTTTCAAGCAGGTGGTAAGTAATCAGATTTCCTTTTACCTTCTTTCATCTTCCAGTTCTTACTACGACGCTAGAGTTTAGACAAGTCATACTGGAACGCCGGCGATTCGTGAATCAATGTCCCTAGTTGGGTACCCCCGCTTATACCCCGGGCACAAGCAGGACCAACCCACTACCCTCCTATCATGGGGTCCAGGTCCCTGTCCAAACTGAGACTCTAAGTCCCCGCCCCTGAGTCCCGGACTTAGTGTGGTGCAAGGACCTCCTAACCCAAAAACCACCATGACAGTCGGTCCGGAAAGAGCCAAAACCCATGACAAGAAAGTAACAAGTCTTCCAAGCGCCCATACCCAAGTATGTGCTCGGGATAATAAGTCTATTACTTGCCTAGCGTCTATTGCAACGGCCGGTCCTTAACCGACATAGATAGGGAAAATAGTGTAACCAAGCTATGTCACATTGGCCGTAGGACACAATCTCTTACACCCACCAATACCTAAACCATATCCCTGCCCGGTCACCATTTTCTATTCCACCATTTTATATATTCCAAGTGATAATAATACAGTAATATATTTCCTATCTCTCACGAGTGACAGGCAATCACTCGACTTCTATCGGAGTCCTGTAGTATAGCAATCTACACGATCCTGTCATACTAGTAAGACTCATAGGATATATATATATATATATATATATATATATATATATATATATATATATACATACATACATACATACATACATATATATATATGCAAGTGGGTTTCATTCAACTCCCTAAAACTTAATGCACAAATATAATTTAAAGTGTAGAAAAGTAGGGGTTATGCACCGGGGCTTGTCTGGGAAAGATATATACTAAAAAGTTAGTATCTGCATCTTCACATCATCCACCATCAACTGAATAGAAAATCCATTGCATTTTCTCCTAGAGAGAATACCATTACACCATCTTTGGATTCCCAATCATCCTTCAATTGACCCGTTGATCCATCACCATACCTATATGATATGTATTGATGCAAATGCATAGATGTAAATAATCAACGACAACCGAAATACTTAGAAATCCGATCACGCCTCACAAGCTAACGAGATAGCTCTAACGACGGTCTACGTATTCATGTTGTCGAATAAGGCATTACTTCTCAACCAATGTTTTAGTTATACAAACCAAAGTTGTTTCTTTATTTCATTCAATCGATTTAATCATTATTCGAAATAGGGCATCATTATCTACCTAGCAAACTAATTATTCTAGAGCTACAAAAATTACAGTGAGCAACTAATAATATTAGTAATTGACTATAAAATTTTTAGAGCCAACACTATTACCGATTTATCATAGAAATTTCTACAAGTTCACACTTTAACAATATTAAACCTTTTAAAATAATTAGAGCAACCCTAAAAACAGCACCAACTTGATGTGCCAATTACTCTAATAGATAGATCATGATTTTAGAAACTTAACAAAATTAGTTTCCTAATTTTTGGACAACTACACAAATTTATATTGAGTTTACAATTTTATTCCCTAAACTAAATTAGCAATCGCTTTAGAAAGCTAAAAGGCCAGCGGTCACTGGATCGGCCCAGCGGCCCACTCAGTCAGGTCCAGCAGCAAGGCAGCCTAGGTGGGGCGTGGCGTGCGCGCGGCATGAGCGGCCCATGGCCGCCCCGGCGGGGCACGGTGGCCTAGGCGCGGATGCAGCGGCCCAACGCAGGGACGTACGTGAGCGGCCTAGCTAGCACAGCCGATGGCCCAACGGTAGCCCACGCACAGTGGCAGCAGACTGGCCCAGCATGGCCGAGCCCAGGCACGGTGGAAATCTTGCACTAAGACCCTTGGACTTTTCCTGAATTAACTAAGCCCTTTCTTGTAAAGTTATGAGTCTAGCACTTCTGCGAAATGAACCCGATAAGAATCCTATTTGCGCTTCCTCACCTTCTCACCTTCTCAAAATAGAGCATGGAGCAAAGCCATTGGTTGATGGCTGATTCGGTATTGGGTGGTGGCCGACGACGACGGAGGCGGTGCGCAGGGGCAGCGAGGGCGGCCACCGCGCGCTGGTGGTGGTTGCGAGCGCCGACGGCCGACAGGGCGCAACAGCGGTAGCAGGCCACGACGATGGTGCTCCAAGGCTCGAGTGGTTGTGCAGCAGTGGTGGAACCGAGATGGAGGCGGAGTTGGTGGTTGTGGTGGCCTGGACGGGCACAAACGGTAGCTCCCTATAGGAGGAGACGACGGGACAATGCGAGGACAACGTGGTTCAGCGTGCTCGCAAGAGGAAGGGAGAACGACAGCGGGAGGGAGGAGCAGTGATGGCAGCGTAGAGGAGGCTCGAGGTGAGGTGGAGCTACATGCGGCCAACCTTCGGGTGATGGTGAACCTCCTCGATGGCTCGGTGATAGGGGACGTGCCAGTGTCGTAGCTGCGCGTGGCTCGACGCAAGCGACCGCAGAAGGGAGGAGCAGCGCTGCGACATGGGCGCACAGGAGGGCAGAGGTCTAGAGCGCACTAGGGGCTCACACAGGGGAAAAGGTCGGCACCGGTGGACTAGTGTGATGGTGGCGCGTGACCACGGTAGTTGCAGTCCTGCCGTGTGCTTGTGTGAGGTAGCAGGGAGCAGGGAGCACCGGCATGGTGTTGTGGGCACATAGGGAGGAGGGCGTGGCCCGAGATGGTGGCGTCCATGGCCAGGCGATGGCCACGGCGATGTTGGTGACGGCCAGCTAGGGCTGCGCCGGTAGGAGAGCATGGCGGGACTCTTGCCATGGTAGGCCCGGTGAAGAGGCGCACAGAGGCGAGGGGGAAACGGTGGCTGGTGGAGATGCTGGCCCGGCGCGCGGTGGATGCGAACAGCGGAACAACAGAACAACGGCGATGGCTACTCACTGGGGAAGGTGGTGATGGGCGGCCTGGTGGCACAGCACGACGATGGCGTGGACGCTGTGGGGAAGGGAGGGCGGCGCTGAGAGCTGTGGTCCAGCATGGGACCGTGGGCTCACACGCACCTCCGCAGCGAGGGGGAGGGCCGACGACAACGGGCAGCCACATGGCTCGAGGCAGAGCTCGACACGGCAAGTGTAGACAAGAGGCAAGCAAGGCAGATATAGAAGCAAAAGTAGGGGTCGGGAAGTAAGGATGCAGATGGATGGGGAGACTTTGCAATGTAGAGCCACGATGGGAGGACGGTGCATAATTGCAATGCCAGTGACTACGCTGCACGCCACGCTAGGAAAAGTAAATGAAGCTGCTATGCTCGTCCAGTACACAGACAAGAGACAAGCCGACGTAGACAAGCGGAGAAAAAGAAAGATAAAACAATGACTCGACAATGCGGCGTGACACAAATAAAAGGGATGATTGACGGATTCAGAGCAGGGGGCGCACCACCGTATTCAAGCGGCCAGAAGGCAGTGAGGCAAGGACAGCAGCAGGGCGTGGGCTACCGAGCGTTCCTATGCCGAGCAAAAAGCCAAGAAGCGGGCCCCACCTTACGTATAAAAATATTTTCTCCACATATCACTCTCATTCCTATTTATTTTATTTTAAGTTTTAACCCGATTAACTTCCACCAATAATTATTTCATACAAAAGTTCATACTTCGCACTCACCCATAGAGATAAAATATTTAAGCACTATTTAATTACTTTGCTAAATATAGTTTGCCAAAAATGGCATTTAAACATAAGCTCAAATATTTTAAATTTTAAAATCCGAGAAAATCATTGCGGAAATTTTTCTTAGGCCTAAATCTCGGTGCTAAACGAGCTCGTAACACTAGAGGTGTTACACCTTTTTGCGAAAAGCATTACTAGTACTAAATCCTTATGTATGTATTTTATTATCAGTCATGATTAGTTCATTAGCTAACCATTCTATGTAAGCACTTGTTTACTCTCAAGCAAGTCTGTGACCTTACTAGAATCTACAGTAACAGATGGTCCTTAACCGACATGGACAAGGAAAACAGTGTAACCAAGCTATGCCCTATTGGTCGCAGAACACAACCTATTATACACACCAATACCTCGTACCATATCCCTGCCCGGTCTCTATTTTCTTTCACCATTTTATCATGAGAGTAGTAATAATAATCAACTATTGTGAGTAACGGCATGTTACTCACGCTACCAATAGCCTAAGCATAGCAACTACTCGACCTATGCTAGTTGGACTCGGGTAGGTCATCTATGCATGTAGTTTTAATACAAATCTAGTGATCGTTCAAAAAAAGGGTTATGCCTTGGGGCTTGCCTTGGGCACGCAGGGCATCAGCTAAGTTAGTCAGTGATGGCTCTGGGACCTCCTCCTACACGAGGACCTCCTCCTCATACTCCTCGATCACCTCTTTGTACTCCTACTCTCCGGCGGTCATGAACTCCACCAACTCATTCTCTATATGCATGCAATGATGATGCAACACTTAGTATTTTGGCAACAGCAACTCTTAAAATAAGAATACATATGCTAAGCTACTAAGCTAGCTCTAATGACTAAGATACTAAGCTAATCATTATCTCTACCAAATAGATTTCAAGCTTACCCTATAAGTACTTAACTTTTATAAACCAACATCATGCCATTATTCCTTTAGCCTTAATGGGTATTTAGCTACCATATTAAGTAGTCTATTCTAGGGCTACAAAATTACAGTGAGCGCATAATAATACCTGAAAACTACCATAAAAATTTTAGGACTAAAGCTATCAACAATTTACCATAAAAATTCCTACAACATTTAACATAATAATATTAAGCACTCTCAAATGATTTAATAGCTCCTGGTATCAATATGTATATATATGAACTAAATGCACTAACAGATAGAACACACTTTTAGGAACCTAACAAAATTTATTGCATAATTTTTGGACACCTACATGATTTTATATGATTTACCAAAGATCAGCTCAAAATTAAATTAAAAAACTATTTCTAATTCCTTATGAAAAAAACAATTCTCCCGTGCGGCGACCCGCAGTGCGGCCCATGCGAGGCCGGCCTGTAACGCGAGATGGCCCGCGGCGGGGGAATCCCACGCACGCTGGCGATTTTGCAAAAGAGACCTTGAACTTCTCTCGAATTATGATTAAGTACTAACACTATTTCCCCCCAGGCATGCCAGTCAATTTGGCCTGCAATTGATAAGGAGAGAAAGTTTATCAGTAATTTAAAGTGGAACATGCCGGTTTTTACCCAGAAAGTGCCAAGTGTGCTACTTGGCGAGCAGCCAGACGGGAAAAATCGATTAAACGGCTAATACACGATAAAATTGGCTGTTACAGACTATAAAGCTCGTGGGTTGTGATTGATTTTATGTTGATAGGTACGATGCACGCAGATTTAAGTAAAATCATCAGCTAGGTGGGTATTACCGATGTAAAGCATTGAGCCGATGAATCTAACGAGAAATGATATAACATGCGAACAAATTGATTGTCTAGTACAAATAGATCTCTAAACGCTCTGAATCTAATCTGTTACCATCAACAATGAGGTTTGACCGGATCGATGGCAGCTATGATGACAATAACAAACTAAAACTGAAGAATCTATAAAACCACCCATACATTGATAGGCTTTCCAAAAGACATGCTATATGTGTGAAAGCTCAAGCGAATTGGCTGAAATAGCTGATTCAGGTGGGAAGGGGACTATAGCATGGAAAAATCAACTATTTAACATAGACAAATCTATGAACTAATCAGACTTAACCTATTATCTCTAACAGTGGGGTTCGACCGGATCGATGGCAGCCGTGATAAAGACAATAAATCAAACCTTTAAAGTAAACAGATCTATTCATATTTAGCAGAATCATAAAGACACACTATAGGTGTTGAAGTGTGGGCGATCGACTATTTAGCCGATGCAGGCATAGCAAATAGTCGAGGTCATGCCTGATCGAAAACAAATCTTCCAACTAGCATCCTCTGATCTAAAGTGCCATCAGTGGAGATCGACCAGATCGTTACAGGCATAATAGCGAACTATAGACCAGATTTAACTAGCCAGCAAACCTCCTCAATATCTGACATGCCTTAACTGCATACTACGACGATCAAGATCAAAGTAGAACAGCCGATGAAACATAACCCGTCGTTTGGAGTGGGAAACATCGTATTGTAACAAAATAAATGATGGACTAAAAGGATATGAGGCCGATCTAGATCGATCTCGATCGGCCAGATTGATGTTGCTAAAAACTAATGGCAATAAGATCATCAGCAAGATCGGTAACTTAATGAATCTATCCGAAGGACGTCACCCTTAGGTAGAGCCGATAACTTGACCTTAATCTAATTCGAGCAGTGGAGGTCGAACTTAACCAATGTAGCCGTACTTGAACTAGATAAGAGTTGATAACTAGCTTATACTAGAGTTCGCAATGGAGGTCGAACTTAACGGATGCAGCCATACAAATAAAAGTATAAGCCATGACGGTACTTACAGACAAGCCGGAGGTCGACCGAACCGATGCAGCCCTGCTTGTTGAAGAACTCACCGAGATCTACACTACTCCTACTCCTAAGGGTTGGCGTAAAGCCAAAAAGTAATTTGTATTGATTGGTTGGATGTCCTTTTTATAATAGCCGAGGTCCAATATTTATATTCGGAGCCTAAGCATGAATCCTACTCAAGTACGACTCATTACAATCTTTGGTATAAAAGAAAATATCCCTAACTTAAGATAACTTAGACCCTAATCTTTTCCTTTTTATAGAGTTCGATATGTATTTCTCGACGCCAACCGTAGCTCATTGTCGTTATCTGCTGACGTTATTCAAAGAGAGCTGATTCCAGTGCCGCATCTGAATCAGCTGATATAGATCCTTATGCAATCGATTCCTTGATTGGCATAATCTTGGAAGCTTTGAGTTTCCGCGTTCTTCTTCCCAAATTTCGGTGTAAACAAAGGGCTGCCCTCGACAATGGCCGAGCGTGGTCTTAATGACACGGTGGCGAAAGAAACTCTAAATTGGAGCTTGGCCTTGCATGGTTCAATACTGGGTATGGTCGGACAGCGAGAGGACATGATGGTGAAGCTGTGAATGCACTGAATTGAATAGAGGTAATCGTTCACAGGGTAATTTGATGGCGTGGCTTGACGGCGGCAGCACAAGGAGAAAGAGAGAAAGAGAGAGACGGGGCGTGGTACGTGAGCTCGGCTCGTCCTCGCCTTGGCGGGACACGGTCGACATGATCGTGGATGCCCACGCGTAGGCGCTAGCAGACGGGCGCGTGCATTCACGACCGGTGTGGCCCGCGCACCGCAGTGCTATTAATGGCAAGGTGACGGTGAGTCTGACCACGTGCGCGCGGCAGAGGCGGCAACGCACTGGGCCGGCAGCGGCGTAGAGATGCAGAGGGAGGCACGGACATGACGGCGAGGCGATGGCACCGGCCGCGGCTGCTGCGTAGCGGGACGAGTCGTAGTGCGGCAGCGCGGTGGGGCCGACGGCACATCGCCCGGCTGCGCAAGCAGCGGTAGCGGCTCCGCGCGCCAGGAGCCAGCGGCGGCCAGGCCACAGCTCAGGCCAGAGCAGCAGTGGTCAGCCACGTGCGGCAGCGCGCATGCGCGGCGGACAGCCAGCGCGGCGACGCCGAGTGCCCGAGCGTGGCGACCACGCCCACGCGGCCAACCAGCCCGAGACCGTGTCGTGTACGAATTTTAAAGCGCCTATAAAAACTAAACGATTGCTCGAGGACCTAAACCATCTTCACCATACTCAAGATGGCATATGAGACTACCCAATCGAGCCATCACACTACACCACCTCTTAGGTGGTGTTCGCTGGTCTGGACTCATCCAGCCAGCCGGCTGATCCCACTCACAAGTTACTGTTCACCAAACCAGCCGAACAATGTTTTTCTCTTCCAACAAACCAGCCGGAATAGTATTTTTCAGCCAAGTTTCAGACCAGCGAACGGAGTCTTAACCCAATCTCTCAAAATAATTTGCTAAACATAGCAATGTCTAATTATTGACAAACTTAGAAATTTTCTAAGTTTTGTGCCGAACTTGATTTCAATTTGCAATTTTTAGGCTAGTAGAAATATTAGCTAGTAATATCATTTTTCGACAGCAAGTATTTTACTGTCATCTACAAAGTTTGTACTTCAAACTTTATTTAAGTATCACACATATATTCTATAGTATTTTTGCTTAATAAAAATTAGTTTTCAACCCTATTTGATATACATGAGCTATTGAATCAACTTTTATTTAGCATTTTTATTGATCATTTTAAGTTACAAGAAATTTATCTACACATTCTATCACATGCATTAACACAAAACATGATGCTCATGATATGATTCAGTAATTGATTTAGGGTGTAACACCGAGGGTGTTACACTTGTGGAGCACAATCGACTCGGAAATTCAACCAAACCATTCATGAAAAAGGCTCCAAAAATATTCTCTTAAATCATAAGTTTTTTCCCCACAATGATAAAAAAATCCTAGACGACCATTGTGAACGCCACATCAGCGAAATAACTAAATTCGCCACCGATTGTACGGTGCTCTCAACATCACTGGCAACTCCAAAAGCAAGGCAACAATGAACCACGCTATGTGTGGAGCGGAGAATTTTATTTTCCACATGGTAAAGGCAGCCAACAAAAATTTTGTTGCACAAGGCAGTTGCGGCTCGCAACGAGACACTACGGGCTATTTTAGGTCATGGTGGGAGATTGCGATATTTCGAGCTCGGAGAAATTTCAAACCACTTTAGTTAGTACTAGAAAGGTTTTTTCAGATAGGTACATGTATATATATATACTTGATACTTTGGTAGGGACCAATTGGTTGAGTATTTTGCAAATCATTGTGGCCATTGTCGTCCCTGCGCACTAATCTTTCTTCTTCTTATTGTTGGGTCTTGATTGATGGAGATTATCAGACTAGCACATTCTGAAACGAGGTTGTTTTCATGTTTGGTCAGGTGTAGCTGTTCATCGGATATGGATTTGAAGTCATATTTTGAGTGTTCTTTGGATGTGCTGGGGGGGAGCTAATTCTAGCTCTTTCTGAAAAAATCATGAAAGGTGAACGTAGTTCAAGGTATGTAGAGAAAGATTTTGTTTTATTGGAAATGCACCAATCAATTGTAATCTTTTCGTCTGACTTGAAATTTAATGCAAAATGTATTATTTGGGATTTCAAAAAGCCACAATGCAAAGTGTTTTCATGTAATAAATCTTATATGGTTATAAGAACCATGATATTGCTAAAACTACTGTTTTTTTGAGTTTTATAAACTCTAACCGAGTACTGTGTTTTTTCTAAAACTGCATTATCCAAACAGGTCATAAACGTTCTGCCTTACCGGTACCTAACATTATAAAATTAAAACTAATCTATGATAGATGGTCACAATCTGCAAAAAGGGCGTGGACCGTCTAACAGTTACATAGTGAATAGCAGTTGGGGCATGCTAGAATCGCCGACCGAATCCCATTGCCCTCACCTCGCGTTCTCCATCACGCAAACAGCTAAGTGAAGGAATCGATCAAGAGGGATGCAGCATGCATGAGAGGCCCAAAGGATGACTCAAAAGTCACCTTTGCTGATCCAGCGTGTGTGATGCGGTGGTTTGCGACATAGCAGCATGGACCATTGTATCTAGTAAGATTTGTTGCAGTTGCAGTTGCAGGCTTGCAGCTAGCGCTTAGACCTACCATGATACTTAACCGAAAGCCGACAATGGCATAAGCTTTACGTTACTAAAGCCAAAGTGCCTGAACCGACTGCAGGTTGCCCATGACTGACGAATGAGCTCGCCGCTACCACCAAGGCTCCACGAGATCTCTGGGGATCTGGCGCGAATTTGACCTGAGCAGGACACGTTTGGGGCCTCATGGCCGGCCCCGTTCGTCCCAAGGAATCCCACGACGACGCCTCCTTGGCTCCCTGCGATCCGCCGCTGCCATTGGCGACAGCGACCGAGTTGCTGGAGGTGGAGGATCCCGCCACGCGGTCCACGCTGAAACTGTGTGAATTCTAGGGGTTTTCCTCTCGGAAACAGGATAGAAAATGGCAGGCAGGCCAACATCCATCGTGCGGACGAGAGCTATTGCACCAACCATATCCTATCCTATCCCTTCCCCCGCCCACTTCCCCTCAGAATTAGGTTTCGTCCAGCACCAGTGGCAGCGTGTCACCGGCGGGAATGCTGTCGCTGTTGGTGCTGAATCGGTGGGGCGTGGTGCACAATGTACAACACCCATACCAAACTGGCTCAGACGATTGCCTAAATGCTGCTTGTATATATATAATATATAATATATATGCACAATGGCGATCTGGCATTGGCATATACTCCTATATGAGCAAGGGCCAAACTTTACACATAGATGTGTCCTAAAAAGATCGAGAGAGTGGAGTCTCCGGTATAAGCTTTTCGGTGAATTGGTACTCAGCTCAAAACTGACGCTGATGAGATCATTAGGCACGGCCAAGGCATTTGTTGCCAACACTGGCGCGCGCACTGTACTTTTGGCAATTGGCGTCGTGCTGGCACACGCGATGATATTCCGGACGTTTTGTCCTGTACTACATAGGAACTTGTTTGGTTTCAATTCAAGAAAGAAAAGACGTTCAGCCAAATTAATGAATCAGCGAAACCGACGAATCTTTTTGCTGTTTGGTGCATGGCACGCCATGTGCCGACTCTGCTGCACCTAAAGGAAACCAACAGCGTAGCAGTTTTCAGGTACAGTTATAGTTCCCGCTTGATCCAAACGCTAATCACAGGTTTTAGCCCAGATAGGTACACTTTTAATTAGAGAACACCCACCTGCTGATGGAACAGACGGCCGCCTGTATCTCATATGCTGGATTGAATAGTAGTCACAGAGTTGCCAAATAAACAACAAGAGAGAATAGTAGTAGTTGAATTCCATATAGGTAGAGGCCGAGCAAGCACAACTAACCAACGGGGCAGGGGAGCCCAGCCAGCAGGTGCATGCTTTCGAGTCAATTGACAGGCACAAACAAACCACCAAAACTTTTTTTTTAAAAAAATCAGTCAGGACAATTACCTTGGGAAGCTGATACGTGTTTGTACGCATGCATCGAACGCATGAATGAAACTCCTATATATATATATAAAAAAACTCGACCCGCCGGATGAGACAGCCTTAGGCATTATGCTTAAGAAGAAGACCTTCTTATACCTATGCTTTGGCGTGGGACAGACGATGAGAATTTTTTCAATGCGCAGATAAACTACGCCTCCTCCAACCAACAAATCCACCCCCAGGAGGTTCGAACTCTGGCCAACAGAATACAAAGCGCACAGTCAGACCAACTGGTCTAGCATTCGTTTGTAAAAGCTCCTATATATAAATTTAGAAGTACTTAGAAAGAAGAACTACAACTCCCTGTCAGGAGTTGTGTACGAACATGTATAATCTGCCTGTTCGTTTGGCTGGTGCTTGTCGTAAACGATCGTAAATTTTCAATCAGAACAGTATTTTTCTCTCACACAAACCAGCCAGCAGTATTTCTTTACGAACCAGCAACAATCCAGCCCAGCCAAATGAACAGGCTGAATAAATCCACGATGGGTGACCACACGTGCCCTTTAGAAATTGTCTTCGCTGAATTTTCTTCTTCCCACCAAAACTACCAGAGCTGTGACCTCATCTGTCTCAGCACATTCGCCCTACTTCCGTTGCATCATTTGAGTCTGTTCGCTGGTTGGTTTCTGGGCTGTTAAATCCGACTGATGCTGGTTTGTTGTAAGAGAAAAACATTGTTGGTTGACTGATAAACCCTGGTTGAAACCAACAAGCGAACAGGCTGATTATCTCCTCACTCCCAAACCCAAGTGCCCAATTAACAAGCAAGCATTAAGTTTTAGGCCACTGATTCTCTACTAATATCCGGTACACTCCACGGGGCCCACTCCCCACTGATTTGCCCTCCTTCACTCTCTGCTGCTAGCTCTCATCATGCTCCTCAACCCACAAATAATTAGGTTAGATTAGTAGTAGATTTGAGGGGTGTGATATTACTTACTAGCGACCGGACTCTTCCTCTTTATATATAAATCATATGATGAGCCTGCTGGCTGAGGCACGCAGGGATGAATCATTGGCATGTGGACAAAGCCCCACCTGATGTATTAAAAGGCCTTCAAACAAACCGGCCAGCTTGGCCGGGTGCTTAACCCTTCGCCGGCTGAGCTATCACACTGAAATTAATCATCATTATCGTGCTTGTGTCGCCCATCAGCTAAAAAGAAGAGGGGTTAGCATCAGCGATTAAATTATGGCGCGGTAGAGGTAGCGAAAAAGTATGGACTCTGGTTCGTGTCACGTCTCTCGTGACATATATCGGTCGCTTAGTGTAAAAGAGTTACACACTTGCGACTGACGTAACCACCCTAGCTAGAGGTGTTGGATAAGAGAGAAATTCTTCCGGTTTAGCGAGAATTTTATTATATAAGGGTTCTCGATCCGGATGCTCTGATCCGCAGTTGCATGAGATGTTACATGTTTGATTCCTCATTGAATAACCGAGAGAGGACTAGGCTTGGAATATTCATATAGCTACTTCTAATAAGGAGGATGGAGCAACACATTTTTGCCGGAAAGCGAATTCCAAACAGACCACAGCCACCTGACTTGTAAAATCATCCAGCTTACGGCAGGTCCAAAGACCCTCTTATTTAAGTTTTTTTTAACCAATGGCAGGTCCAAGACTGATGTTTCAGCTGACGAGCTGAATCAGCAAGGCGAAGGATATTATCTGCAAATGCAACCTTTGCTTCTCTTCTTTCTCAAGAGTATATACTAAGGGGGTGTTTGGATCCGATGACTAAAATTTAGGAGATGTCACGTGAGGGTGTCGTATGAGATGTTCGGATACTAATAAAAAAACAAATTACAGAATCCGTCAGTACTCCACGAGACGAATTTATTAAGCCTAATTAATCCGTCAGTAGCATATGTTTACTGTAGCAATACATTGTCAAATCATGAACTAATTAAGCTTAAAAGATTCGCCTCTCAAATTAGTTGCAAACTGTGCAATTAGTTTCATAATTAGTGTATATTTAATACTCTATGCATGTGTCGAAACATCCGATGGGACAACGACTAAAATTTAGGAGGAGAAACCAAACACCCCTAAATAATAAAATATCCAGGAAATATTTGGGATCTCTAAAAAGGTCCCGTTCGGCTAGAGGGTTTTTGAGGAAAGTGAAGGAAAGTGGATGAAAAACACTGTTTCGGATGAAAAAACAAGCATATCAAGCCAGGTTCAAGGGCACACGAACGGGGCCAAAGATACAAATATGCCTTTGCCTTTCTCCATCTATAGAAAAAACTATTAGTCGTATATGTATAATCTGTTATATACTGTATGTATTTGTGGTGGCTCATATACAAAATTCTAGTAGCCGGCATATATAGACGCGGTGAATATTAGCTATAGGTAAAGGCGTACGTATCTCATTACAATTACATGCTCTAATTACTTGATTAGAACAGTAAAAAAGATATTAAAAGGAAACGAAAAGAGCAGTAACAGGCTACTGTATGGAGAGAGGTTTGACCTCTATACTAATAAGTGGAAGAGAGCAGTAACAGGCTACTCCACCTACAACCACAGAGAGGTCACTATTGCGGTAGCGGCGCCGCCTCCCCATCTACTTGCCGGCCGGCGGCGTCCGGGCCCGGGCCGGCGCCGACCAACACGATCGATCTCACATGATGCTGCAGGAGTTGGGGTTCTCGTCGTCGAAGATGCGGTACGAGTCGTGCATCGGCGACGCGTGCATCCCGGGCGGGCTGTAGTGGTCCTGCTGCTGGTAGTAAGGCTCCGCCGGCTCCGAGTGCGGGTACGGCATGTACAGGTACGACGGCGACCACTGCTTTTCCGGCTGCGGCTGCGGTTGCTGCGCGGAGTACGAGTACGCCGGCTGTGGCTGGTGCACGGAGTAGTACGCTTGATGCGGGTGTGCCTGTTGCATGGAGTACGCCGGCTGTGCCTGCGGTGCGAAGTACGTGTACGACACGCTCGAGCTCGGGTTCGACGCGTGGTAGCTCACCACCGGCTGCGGCGCGTAGTAGGGGTGGCGGTACTCCTGCTCGTACGCGTGCTTTGGCGCCGGCGCCGGCGGCGCAGGCAGGGACCTCTCCGTCGTCACGGCGGCAGGCTCCGCCTTACCGGCGTCCTTGGGCTTGTCGCTCTTCTTTGCCTCGTCCTTGTCATTGGCGGCGGCGGCTTCCTTTGCCGGCTCTGCTGCGGCCTTGGCCTTCGTCTCAGCTCCCTTGCTGTCACCGCCGTCCTTCTTCGCCTCGACTTTCTCCTCATTCTTTGACTCTGCTTCGGGCTTCTTCTCTGCGGCCCCGCCCTCCTGCTCCGACTTCTTCTTCTTCTCCGCCTCCTTTGACTCTGCTTCGGGCTGCTTCTTCTTCTCCGCCTCCTTTGACTCTGCTTCGGGCTTCTTCTCTGCGGCCCCGCTCTCCTGCTCCGGCTTCTTCTTCTTCTCCTCGGAGCTCTCGCCCTGCGGCTCCTTCACCGGCTTCACCGCCTCCTCCGGCTTCTTGTCCACCGCGGCCGCAGCAGGAGCAGCGTCCTTGCCGCCGTCACCGGCAGGCTTCGGAGCCGGCGGGGCCTCCGGCGCGGGCTCGGTCTTCTTGGCGGGCGGGTGGCACTGCCAGGGCTCTCCCTTCTTGCCGGACTTGTACAGCTTCTGGATGAGCGTGTCGGCGTCCACGGTGCCAACCACAGTCACCTTGTGCTGCGAGGCGTCCACCGTCACGTTCTGCACGCCTGAAAACAATCACCAACCAGAACCACCCCGTTAATTTCAGCCAAAACAGCCCAAAATGTATGCAAAAGCCTGCCGACTCGCGCGAGAAGGCATGTATTTTCAGACTGCTAGGCACGCACCTTCGATGCTCCTGAGCACCTTCCGGACCTTCTTCTTGCAGCCATGGCAGTGGATGGCCACCTTCAGCACCACGGTCTGGAAAGAACAGAGGAATCAAGGGGTTAGCATTACACGACCTAACAACCAAATTAGCAGCTCATATGATGATATGGGATCGAAGAGCATTCGACAACTTTGGGGGGAGGTGAGACAGGCATGGACGGACGCTCACCTGAACGCCAGGGGCCGCCGCAGCTCCTGACGCCATGGGGAGCGCTCTGGAGACTGGTCGCTCTGCCTGTTCGGCCACGAGGGGAGCAGAGGAGCTCGGCTAACGTGGCTTTCTGGCCGTTGAGAGGGGAGGAAGGCGGCAACCGAGGTGCTCATCTTATAGTCGAACAAGCTTAGGAAGAAATGGGCCAAAAAAGTATACGTGGGATCTCTGACACCTGGGCCAATCGATTCAAATTAGTTCTATTTTTTTTTCAAATAAACGGCATGTTCGCTGGTCGGTTTTTGGGCTGGTTTGGGCTGGCTAGTGCTGGTTTATTGTGAGAGAAAAACACTATTGGCTGGTTGAATAAGTCCGGCTGAAACCAACAAGCGAACGGAGTGAAAATGGGTTCAACTGCAATCGCTTGAACTTATCAGCCGACTTATCAGCTAGAATCTATAATATTTTTTTCTCATAATAAAACAACTTCAGCCGACATTAATACGAGCGGAACAGACCCAGCTGCTGTTTAGCGGGGCTCCAGTTAGCGGCCGGGCTGCTGGCTGCCGCCCAGATAGTCAGCACTTTGGGTCCGGGCTGTAGACTAACCGTGGTCCGTGGAGATGCGGAGTCAGATAGGCACCGCGCAATGGTTACAAGATTTTCATTAGAAATGTACGAGTAAAACAAATCTTCACAAATTCAAATTATTAATCCATATGAGATGTTTGCACGATTATACTATCTAAACTTGCTAGACTGCAGTGCAAATAGCGTGGCTAGGTACCGTGTACTATCTTTTATAGCATCACAATCTATTTTATTGAAAATAAAAGTTTTACCAGACCGTTATATAAAGTTAGTATCCTTTATTTACATATAAGGCGGTCATGTTGGCCTCAAGGATAACCCACTACTTATGGTCACTAGCGGTGCCACGATGACATCGCAGAGTGGCTATACAACTCCTCAATTGATGTTTATCATGGGAAATAAGAGTGCCACAATATTACCATGTCTTTTAGTTTCTTTTTTCGTTTCTGTTTTTTTTTTCGTGTGTATCCTTTTTTATTTTTTTCTGGTTCTGTTTTCCCCCATTTTTTTTTGTTCTGGTTCTGTTTTTTCGTATATTATCTTTTTCGTGCTTTCATTTTTCTTGTTTTTTTTTCATGTTGTGCTTTTTTCGTTGCCATTTAAAAATAGGATAAAATTCAAATATAAAAAAGGAAGTTGAATCCATGGCTTTAGCTTTGGATACAGGATTCCACCACTAATTTACTATAGTATCTTTATTTTTACGCATAAGTTATTCTATTTAAGAGTTAGCGTGCGGTTCAACATGCCTGTCTGTAATAATCAAACAAATCAAACTGCTAGGTGATTTTTTGCCTATACATGTACAATGTCATCTCCACCCAGAATTATAGCATGGAGAATAGTAAGAGTTAGTCGCGTCGCATATGGCGACAGGAAAAGAAACTAAGGAAATTAGATGTAGAATATTCAAAATTTGTATTTGTGGTCTTCACTTTCGAGTACAGAAGTCGAGTGTTTTTTTATATGTTTCTAGGTATGGACTATTTTTTAAAATAGTAATACATACATATCTATATGTAATATTATTTTCTCTCCCCTATCTTTTCGTCCCGCCTCACTCTCTCCCACCTCTGTCCGTCCACCACTCTTGCCTCTCTCAGTTGATCACTTTACAAAACCGAGTTTTCTACTCTCCAAGACAAGTGTCTCATATCCACGCATATTTATATCCAGAAATTAGAATGAGTCCAATACGCATGGAGTCGGTGAAAAAAGTAGAACGATTTGGAAACATGTGTATATTGGAGTCTGATTTGGAACCATCACAAAAATTATGGAAAAAAGAGTCCAACCAGGAAAAGAACGCTTCTGTTTGTTCTTCCATCCTCCCGAGCATAAAAGTCTTGATCGGTTTTACCGAGAGTAATAGTACAAGGGTTCTGACAGATTACTAAGAGCAATAGTAAGTGATTAATTAGAGAAAAGAGTCCTAATTGATTCGCTACCCCGTCCGTGACTCAAACTCACGATTCGTGCTTATATACAAGTTAAAACATCATGCATCCAACCACATTGTAGAATCCGATTTCCAAACGTATTGGTATATACGTCGCAAGATGTATGTTCTGTTGCAACACGCGAACATGTTTACTAGTCTTTTATAGCACCACATTCTATTTTATTGACAATAAAAGTTTTACCATATCTTTATCTAAAGTTATTTATATCCTTTATTTACGTAAGGCGACCATGACATGGTTGGTCATATTGGCCTCAAGGATAACCCAATACTTATGGTCACTAGGGGTGCCACGATGACATTGCAGAGTGTCTATACAACTCCTCAATTGATATTTATTATGGAAATAGGAGTGCCAGAATATATACAGTTTATAATAAAATATCTCATTTTCATATCATTTGTGTTATATGCAAAAAGTTTGGATAGTTACATATTTCACCTTTACAGCAATATTGTCATAGTTCCATAAATTATTGTGATTGTTAATTAATATGATGTGGTAGGAACCATCCAAATTACCTCTATTAAACCGGATTATCGTCAACTGATGACCCAACTTAAGCATAACAATCATGGTAGTCCCCGATATGATCTCATACTACTTAGGAACAGCATGCATATTACTTGCACAATTAAGTAATCATTATATGGATACATGATAGAGCAAATTTTTAAGACGATTATTACATGTCTTGATTATATTGCAAATCTCAAGCTAAATCTATACATACGTAATATTAAAGAGGCAAAATTTCTCTCCACCCATTTATCTGGTCCGGCTCTCTCTAACTAACTCTGTGAATATGGAAATTGTTACGCACATAGATAAGGTAACCTAGATAGCTACGAATACAAATACAAATACTAATCCAACTAGATCCCTTCCATCCTGAACAACGTGAATAGGAATCCTAATTCAAATAGAAAAAGGGAAATAAAAATAGAAATCTGACATAGCTTATCATAATATCAAACCACGAAGAGTTTTGGGTTTCAGTTCCTTTTTTTTTGTTTTCCTATTTTCTTATTAGCGTGACAAGTTTCTTTGTTTTTTTTGTCCGCATTACCATATCCGATTGGCTTACTTTTTTTCACGATCCTCTTTTTCCACATCCAATTGCATCTGTCGTTAACTTCCGATTGATTTTTCCATCCTATTTTCTTTTTATCATATAAATATTAAAAAACAAACAATATATATAATAATAATAGTATAAGTAGTTGAAATTCATCTCTTCCTTAAAAACACAGAGATTTACACCACCAAAGTTATTGATGCAATTTTGATTACAAACAAAACTTATCTTATTATAGTCTGATTTAGCTGATGATCTAATAACTAATCAAATCGTGAACTACAATCTAGAGTAGTTTGTTGTCCATATCAGTCTAAATAAATGTGTCTAATATGCATGTACCAATGTAATATTAAAGTGATGATATAAAATTAGCTTATGTTATGAATGTCATAGTTATCATAAATTAATAAATTATAGCTTCAAAATTCTATAGAAAGAGTGAAACGTAAATAGATATGTATCATTTTGGTTTTCGATTTTGATGAATACTTGATAGCTTTTTTCTCCTGTTGCAACGCACGTGCACGTTTACTGGTCTATATAAACTGAAACTCTTGTGTAACCTAAATGTGACGTGTAAATTAGATGGTTATCCTACCATTCACCTAGGTTGAAAATTCTACATTACGAATTGTCACTTCTCTAATCAACTAGTAGGTGTCGTTGCCCATGAGCAGCATCACCATAAGCTAAAAGGAGGCTCTTGCCATTCATCAGCTTTGCTGATTTTGGTGGAACGACGTGACTGCCAATATCTTTTATAGTGTACATGCAGGACTTGCCCAAATATGTAAACAAAATAGAATGCTTTAAGGCCTTAGCAAGGCAAAGACGTGATACATTTGCATAAATGAGATCTTGAAAATAATCAAAAGTGAGCATATGATTTGGCCTTAACATAGGACACAAAACTCAACACAGCGGGCTCTGAAACTTAATTATGCAAAGACTATAGCGTGGAAGGTTTTAGGACACGAAAATAAATACGGTGTTGGACTATGGGATGAAGGCGAAAACACTCGAACTAGGGTAAGATGTGAACCTAATGGTATCACCTGAAGCTCTGATTACCAGTTGATGGAGGACATGTTCCTAATCTTTCACCGAGTGAAGATAACTATCGATTTGGTAGGAGAATAACACATCGATTCAGCCTTAGATCAAAAGATCCGAACCCTACAACCTTAGTACCACGCCTGTTTGGAATGCAGGATTTTTTTTCCGTTCCTGCGTTTTTCCTGTAAAATTAAACTGATTCTTGTGAAATTCCTATGTGATTGCTGTGAAATTCCTTCGTTCCAAACATGCACTGAGCCCTGATTCCAACCTCGAACCCACACCCTTCTCCGCACGCACCAACCCTCTGTGCATGCGGGCA
The DNA here is from genome assembly GCF_019320115.1 of Miscanthus floridulus. NCBI lineage: Eukaryota > Viridiplantae > Streptophyta > Magnoliopsida > Poales > Poaceae > Miscanthus > Miscanthus floridulus. Next base: position 157,760,340 of record NC_089580.1, on the reverse strand, counting down.
TGCGGACGCCCAAACGAATATTAGATGTGTCTAAACAAGTATTTCAATTGCATTAATCATATGGTACATATGTGTTTTTATAAACTAAGTTATCTACGGACAATCGACTATAAGAAACCTATGGATGACCGGAGGCTGGACTGCGCTGGAGTGGAGAGCGTCGTTTGTTTGCAGAGACGACGGCTCCACCGAAGAACACGCGGGCCCAGCAGCAGTATACAGTCGGCGATGACATGAGCACTTCTCGGGCGGGGCCTGCTGGTCCATGCTGGGCAGGACGATGACGCTAACGCCACAGATGCGTCCACGGAGGAACGATGGCAACGGATGATGATGGCACGCTGGACTGCACTGCACTCCGCAGGCACCAGCTCGCCCGGCCACAGCCACCACCACCACCAGCTACCACTACCATCGGAGCTCAGCTCGATGGAAGCTTTGGAAAGCCGGCCAGCCCGCCCGCATTATTGCCCCCTTTTTCTTGGCCACTGCGATCTCGATAAGGCTAAACACTACCGGCAAGGCAGGGCAGGCTCCCAGTCCCAGGCAGCTCTACTAGTACACTGCTCGTGCAAGCCGGCAGCAGCCAGCAGATACAAAAGCATCCAACACAGGAAGATCATCTCGCAAAAACAAAAAAAAAGTAAGGAAGAAAAAAAAAGCAGATCAGATTTCAGATAGCTCCACATCGATGCGCGGCAAGTTGCATTGCGGTCCCCTTGGGAGGCCTGCGTGGATCGGAATGGCGTTTTCACTCGGTCCTCTCCTCACGGCTGCCCCAGCTTGGCAACTGGGGACGTACGGAGCGCAGCGCAGCGCAGCACGGTGCACGGCTGCAGAGCTCGTCTGGCTGCCAGCCGCTAGTTTTTTTTTTCCCTTTCTCCCTGGCTCATCTCGGGAACGCATCGATCGATCGGATAAGCAAGTGCCGTGTGTCGTTTCTTCGTTTCCCCGCCCTGGATCGACGACGACGTCTGCGGCCGCTGCATAGTTGAGACGTTTCTGTAGTTTTTTTTTGGTGCTCCAGTAAGACTCGTCAGGCCGGCTTGTACTACGCGCCGCAACTCGTTCGCTTGTCTTCCTCGTGATTCTGACGGGCATGTGTGTACTAGTACGCTTCTGTATGCGTTTGTTTGTATATAGAAGAATAGTGATTCGATTCCTTATTCAGCCGGTTCGTGAGGTCCGATTACTAGTAAGATGAGATCAGAGGAGTCTTGGTTTGCCAGGGATCGGACATCGGAGGTCTGAGTGAGTGCGACGAGAAAACAGGGGCAAGGCTTGGCTGCGTGCGACCGTGCAGCGGTCTGTGGACGCTCTTCGTCGTCGTCGCCGCATTGATGAAGACGATCAGCTGACACGTCTTCCTGCTTGGCGTGGTTGCTGCCTGCCATGCCGCCATCCAGGAGCAGTGGCACTGTAGTAGTGGAATAGTAGTAGTCTGTAGCAGCAGCGCTACAGAAGTATACAGTACGTGCCGGTTCAGTATACAGCCGCTGGAAGCATGCATGTAGTAGAATTGACGTAGAGACAGGACCGCAGGATTGGGATTGGAATTGGAATGGAAGGCTGGTTACGCTATTGCTATGCAGCGTGGTCAAAGTTCTACAAATAATCTCGCTGAGCGCCCGTGCGTACCCCATGTGAGCGGCTAGGCCCAGCTAGTGATGATGGCACGGACACCCGCCGCAGGCAGCGCCATCGGCTGCGGTGTGGCCATTTCAAGACTTTGTGGCGGTCCCGAGGCCGCAAGCAGCAGGCCATGGGTTTGGCACCGGCGATCGGCCAGGTGCAGCGCGCCGAGGACCAGGACCCGGAGCTTTTGTACGCGACGGGTAGCTCGCCATCGAACAAAGTCTGTACACAGGGAGACCGAGGCCAGACCCAGACGTACGGCAGCCCTTGTTTCAAGGGAAAAAAAAGAGATGTATGTATGTAAGAAGGGTGCAAACCAATCAACTTATGCAAACTTGAAAACTACCCATCAGGACCACTAGATGTTGATCTAATAAATGGAGTGAGAGGTGGGATTTTTTTACGCATAAGCCTCTCACCCGCCGGCCTTTTTTCGCGCTTAAGCCCCTTCATCCCATTCATTGGATCAGCATCAAGTGGTCCTGATTGTTAGTTTTCAAGTTTGCACAGGTTAGTTGGTTTGCACATGATATGTTGCGGAAATGGAGTAGGTTTCACAGAAGGAAATGGAGCTTAACCACAAGTAATCTACGCCACCAGTTGGTACATGCACGGGAGACGATCGACGGCGCGAGAGAAGCAGCGCAGCGCATACGTACCGATGTCTAGCGCTGTAGAGTCGCGTACGTACGGGCCGGGCGGCGGCCGTCTCTCGCGACGTGGGCTTCGTCCGGTCCACTCCGTTGGTCGATCAGGTACGGTTCAACCCTCCGCTGGCAAGCGGGAATTCCGCCGCCACCGCCGCTGTGGCTCCGTGAGTGCATGCATGCTGCCGGCATCGTGCATGTACGTACGTCATGCCGCGCCAAGGCTTGTGGCTTGAGAGGGTGTTCGGATGTTCGCTACGATAACCCCAGACGCTTACCTGCAGATGCGTAACCATTTTGTCACGGTGGAAGGCAAACACACACGCAACGCAAGCCTGGGGGCTTTATAAACAAGCTCTTTTAGCGATCACATCGCTGGTTACAAGAGTACTGTTATAAGCGTACATTCATTCTCTTTGGATGCATTTGGTTGCGTGTATATATATATACCTAGTTGAATTCTTTTTCCCCCATTGCGTGATTAGAGGATATATACACCACCACATTCCCTGCTAGCGCTTTCCTAGTAGTAATCCAATTCGATGGGTAGATCCGACGATGGAGAAATACATTACAAACCAACGACATGATAATCAGATAATGGTCATATCGATCGGACATGAATACTGTTTCTTCAAAAAAAAAAGGGCATGAATACATTATTACAAACTTCTTTTCACCTACGTGTTTAAGTGAAAAGAAGTTTGTAATAACAGTACCTGATCCGAACGACCAGAAACCCGTTTTATTTAACGCTTACGTGTTTAAGTGAAATTGGTTTCATTCTAGTTAGGTGATCCGAACGACAAACACTTGGTTCCAAAATAAAAATGCTCTCCCAGGTTCGATAGCAAGTGATCACCAGCAGCCATCTGTAAGGACGACGGCGCACTTATCACGTAACCCTCCTTTGTTGGAGCTCTCAGAATGCACGCAAGTTGCGGCACCAGAGGAATTATAACTTGCCTGATGTCTCCAGCACCATCTATCAATCCTAATCTTCTATTATTTCTTCGAGGTGATCCCCTAATCGATCTAATCTAGTGCTCCTACTAGCTAGTCAGGTGGCACCAGCTGGGTGAATCATCACAGGCTACGAGATAAACATACAAAAATTTCGGGGGGCAAAGGGACAAACGAACACACACATGGGCATGGCCGCTAGCGCTACTGACCGACACGAATCGCTTCAACTGTTTCGGCTTCCACGGTGACGACATCAGGTGACTCTCACCACAGATTGCGGGCGTTAGACACACTAGCTAGTGGCCACATAGCATACTCTATTCGGTCGAATAGTGCAATTAGTACATGTGAATTATGATACTGCAGCTCCTAGTTCATCATTTAAGCTAGTTTAGCTCATTTGTTGTGGGATGCAAAAACATTGCTTATGCATATTATAAACTGTAGCTCCTAGTACATGAGAAGTTGCCTTTCATTCGTGGAGATTCAGGACATCTCTGTTTTTGCATTTTTGCTGGTTCCCACCTCTCTCTCTCTCTCTCTCTCTCTCAACTCCACCTCTCATTTTATCGTCATAGCGGATCTTTTGCTGTGCACGTAGCATTTGCATTCGGGCTTTTCCTTCCGTTCTCATCGCACGTCTTGTATCAACATAGACCCAGGATAAGTGAGCCAAAACTTTATTAAAAAACGTAGACCCAGGATATAAACGTACTACTACAGTATTGCCATTATTAACAGGTCGTGGTGGACATTCCTGAAGAACGCGGCTGCATGCAGACGACCCAAAAAGCCGGCGGCCGCCGAGGCCGGCACAGCAGACAGAGCGTACGTGCGTGCGCAGGCCAGGCACGCCTGTCGCCCGGACCCGGTAGGTGTTGCAGGCGTTGCCAACGCACAGGCGGCGCCTTCTCTGACCCGCGCAGCCGCGCCCCGGCCGCTGCCCCATTCAAACCTTGTGGCCTGCCGAAACTTCGCGGCCGCCGCCTCCTTGACTCGATCGCCTCCATCCCCGGTGCTTCAGGTCCGTACGCAACCTGCAGCCTGCAGGCAACGTCCTCCAACGCCATGCGCAATTGCGCATGCATCGATCTCGATCGTAATCATGCATTCCTCCTCTCATTTTTTTTTCTTTCTCTCGAGACAAGATCGGTCCCAATCTGATCCTAATCTACACCAGCCGGCACCTGGGGAAATCGACGACTGGGGGTGGTAGAGCAGGACAAATGATCGCGCAGGGCGCTACTGACACGCACCGTGACGCGATGGGCGCGCCTGTTTCGCCTTCCACGGCGACGTCAGTGCGGCTAGGTGCTGCTGGCCAAATGCCCTAGCCTAGGAGAAGAGGAGATTGCTCGCCACAGATTGCGGCCATTGACGCTATACAATCCACGGTGCAAGCAGTAGCATAGTCTGACGCTGACTGCTTTGCCTCGCGGCGCAGCCACAGTTTTTTCAGCTAATGGCCGTATTAGCTCTGTCTCACAGTCGTCATAGCTGATGGAAACATCAGAAACTGTCTAGATGGATTCGTCGTCCTCGTGAGTTGGTCAGGAAACCTAAACCAAAACGACGGACGGATGGCAGAGGCTAATCCACTAACATCGTCGTCACCACGGCATTGTATTGCTCTTTCTTCTTCTTCTCCTCCTTCTTCGTCGTCGTCGTTGTCATAGGCTCAACCCGTACTGACAAATAACCAACCCGCAATGAATAGGGAAGGTATAGTAATGCTATGAATAACCCAGTATCGAATACTGGTAATAATATCAGCAAAAGAACGTTCTCCCGTGCTTCCAGACATGCTGAGCTCCCAAAATTTTTATTCAAAAAAGGAATTGATTTTGTCAAGGCTCCGCTGAAAAATCACAAAACAAATACCACATCTAGAGGAACATTTACTCCGCAATTTGGACAAAAATGGAGTTGTGAGGTTGGGATCCTGGGTAGAAACTGGCGATATTTTAGTAGGTAAATTAATGCCTCAGATAACGAGCGAATCGTCATATATCGCTTTAAAATTAAATAAATAATTCGTAAATAAATAATTTACTATAATATAAATTATAATATAAGTAATTAAGTAGTCAACTAGACTGAATTTTTTATCATAGCACCTTACTAAATTAAGCCGGCGAGCGACGGGAATGGAACCCGTATCTTCTCCTTGGCAAAGAGATGTTTTACCACTGAACTACGTTCGCCACATTGAACTACGCTTGCTACGGCCTATATTTTATAGGGTATATCCACCTAACTGAATTTGAAATGATATACTTAAGGCATCCTTAAGTTTTTTTATATTCATATTCCGATGAAAACTTTAGTTCTTATAAAGGGTTTAATCCTTTTCCTCTCAATAGCATATTGAGGAAGAATATACATTCTCGCGATTAGTATCCAAAGACTAATTGAATTTGCATCTAAAATACAAATTCGATTAGGAGTACGTAGTCGCGAAGCAAAATTTTTCTTCTTTTCTTCCGATTTCATTTCCATTGTCATGCTTTGCTGCTTGCTCTTGCTCCCCTGAAGAGGACTAGAGGAGAGGCTGAAGCTTCTCTTTCTTTCTTTTTCTTTCTTTTTTTCTGAATGAGTGTTAGGCGAAAAGCCGATTGAGTTGACCGGGATGAGATCAGGATTTGACCTCCCATTTGTCTCTGCCGGCCCCTTTTCCGCGACACATGTATCCCGTTGATCTCATTAGCTGTTTAGGATAAGTAATTGCGTGCGCTAACACCACCACCTACATGCCATAGGGTTTGACAAGCAAAATATTTATCATTGCGCTTGCACGGGTGGTAGTGCGAAATCAAACCGGACGCACTGGCTGCCTATTTTTTTTTTCAATTTGGCCTCTTTTTTAAAAAAAAATTACGTTTGGCTCCCTGGAAGATTTAAACTCATCTTTAGACCTTGGGGTCGGCACCAGAAATCATGGCGCCGAGGTAACACGTCTCGACGCCACAGATCTTGGCCCCGAGGAGCCTGACCGAGCACAGCAAGCCATCTAGGTGGCGTTCACGTGGCCGGCACCTCGGCGCCATGTATTCTGGCGCCGAACATTGATTTAAAATCCGAAACCAAGTTTCCCTTGCTGATGCTGCTCTCATTTCTTCATCCCCCTCTCGGTTTTGTCCTCTCTGCACCCCGCCCAATCTCTTGAATCGACGGATTTGACCTTGGATACTTGGATTTGATCCATACATCTTCGTGAGCAAGGTATCCTCTCTCCCCTTATCAAAATTTTCGTATTGATTTGGTATATATTACGTCTATTTTGCAACCCTAGATATGTTAGTACCTAATGTTTAAAGTGATTTTTTATTTTTTGTATTAAGTGACGGTAGGATGCCAAGACGTGGTAAAGCTAGTAAGCCAAGGTAATCTCTTATCATCGTGTTATATTATGTTTTTATTTTTTTGTATTATGTTTTATTTTTTGTATTTATGTTCAATTGTAGTTATGGCCGGATGACTGGAAATGCATTCGACCCGTTGCATCTGTCTAGTGGTGTTTCAATGTCCATGTGCTTTTGCGGCGATCCTTACAAGGTAGCTAAGCCCGATGAAGAGGACACGTATAGGCAGAGGTATTGGATATGTGCCAATTTTGCGTTTGAACCTACACTTCGTCAACGCCACATTAACAAGATGGTGAGAAATTAAAGTTGTTTAATATTTATTGTGTCAAATGAAGTCTTGCATGATTTATTTGTTTTGTAACAATTGCATTTATTGCAGGCCCCTCCACCGCTCTGTGATTTTGAGCAGTGAATCGACACTGAGATCAAGCCGAAAGATAAGGAGTGGATGTAGAACTGTTACGGTGGGAGGCAGAGGACAAAGAGATGATGGAGAAGAGACGCAGAGAGGAGGCTCTAGAAAAGGAGCACAAGAAAGAGGAGGAAAGGAGACGTGTTGCTTCGCACAGGAAGAAAAGAGAGAAAGCTTGAACGTACGCAATGAGCGAAGACAGTGATGGAGGAGAATCCCGATGCCAGAGCGTACGCAGAGGAAGGCCATGGGTTTGGCACCGGCGATCGGCCAGGTGCAGCGCGCCGAGGACCAGGACCCGGAGCTTTTGTACGCGACGGGTAGCTCGCCATCGAACAAAGTCGGTACACAGGGAGACCGAGGCCAGACCCAGACGTACGGCAGCCCTTGTTTCAAGGGGGAAAAAAAAGAGATGTATGTATGTAAGAAATAGAGTAGGTTTCACAGAAGGAAATGGAGCAGCCATCTGTAAGGACGACGGCGCACTTATCACGTAACCCTCCTTTGTTGGAGCTCTCAGAATGCACGCAAGTTGCGGCACCAGAGGAATTATAACTTGCCTGATGTCTCCAGCACCATCTATCAATCCTAATCTTCTATTATTTCTTCGAGGTGATCCCCTAATCGATCTAATCTAGTGCTCCTACTAGCTTGTCAGGTGGCACCTGGGTGAATCAGCACAGGCTACGAGATAAACATACAAAAATTTCGGGGGGCAAAGGGACAAACGAACACACACATGGGCATGGCCGCTAGCGCTACTGACCGACACGAATCGCTTCAACTGTTTCGGCTTCCAGGGTGACGACATAAGGTGACTCACCACAGATTGCGGGCGTTAGACCGTCGACCATATCGCACCCTAACCTAAAATGAGTAGAAAGTGATACAAAATTAATCTTGATCCGACAGAGTATCTATACGAGAGAGATATTTTAGGTTGGTTGAGAGACATAATATAAATATGGGCATTATCTCTTCTAAAACTTATTTACAGGAATGTTTCTCTTTTGAGTTCTGTTGTTGAAGAAGATGTCGAATAGATATCGAACCTTTTATATGTAGGGCTATCAAAACACGAATTGGTCTTGTATTTTTTTTGCGTCGTTGTCGAGATAGCCTTAGACACACTAGCTAGTGGCCACATAGCATACTGTATTCGGTCGAATAGTGCAATTAGTACATGTGAATTATGACACTGCAGCTCCTAGTTCATCATTTAAGCTAGTTTAGCTCATTTTGTTGTGGGATGCAAAAACATTGCTTATGCATATTATAAACTGTAGCTCCTAGTACATGAGAAGTTGCCTTTCATTCGTGGAGATTCAGGACATCTCTGTTTTTGCATTTCACCTCTCTCTCTCTCTCAACTCCACCTCTCATTTTATCGTCACAGCGGATCTTTTGCTGTGCACGTAGCATTTGAATCGATGGATTTAACCTTGGATACTTGGATTTGATCCATACATCTTCACGAGTAAGGTATCCTCTCTCCCTTTATCAAAATTTTCGCATTGATTTGGTATATATTATGTCTATTTTGCAACCCTAGATACGTTAGTACCTAATGTTTGAAGTGATTTTTTATTTTTTTGTATTAAGTGACGGTAGGATGTCAAGGCATGGTAAAGCTAGTAAACCAAGGTAATCTCTTATAATCGTGTTATATTATGTTTTTATTTTTTGTATTATGTTTTATTTTTTGTATTTATGTTCAATTGTAGTTATGGCCGGATGACCGGAAATGCCTTCGACCGGTTGCCTCTGCCTAGTGGTGTTCCGGTGCCCATGTGCTTTTACGATGATCCTTGCAAGGTAGCCAAGTTCGATGAAGAGGACACGTATAGGCAGAGGTATTGGATGTGTGCCAATTTTGCGTTTGAGCCTACACTTCGTCAATGCCGCATTAACAAGATGGTGAGAAATTAATGTTGTTTAATATTTATTGTGTCAAATGAAGGCTTGCATGATTTATTTGTTTTGTAACAATTGTATTTGTTGCAGACCCCTCCATCGCTCTGTGATTTTGAGTAGTGGATCGACACTGAGATCAAGCTGGAAGATAAGGAGTGGATGCAGAACTGTTACGGTGGGAGGCAGAGGACAAGGAGATAATGGAGAAGAGACGCAGAGAGGAGACTCTAGAAAGGAGCACAAGGAAGGGGAGGAAACGAGGCGTGTTGCTTCGCACAGGGAGGAGAGGGAGAGAAAGCTTGAGCGTGCGCAGCGAGCGAAGACAGCGATGGAGGAGAATCCCAATGTCCAGAGGAAGAGAAAGTGGCCTCGTTGCACTCAGTAGTCATCATAACTTGCTATTTCTATAGTATATTCACGAACAATGTTGTCTAATCTTGGACTTTGCATTGTGTTGTCATGTAATGCACTTTTAGTTTGTCATCATGTACTTCAAATGTTGTTATGTTGATAAATATGCTCTATTATTGGACCTTTCATAGTGTCATTGGTTTCATTATTTATTGTCATAATATTGAGTTTAATATTGCATAGGTAGTGAAACGAGGTCACGTAGGGCAAATAAAACGTAACGAAGTAGTGGTGTCGGTGCAGAAAGTGACCAACTAGTAAATATTTATAGTTTTGCTGTATGTTGTGATCGGAGGTGGCCTAGCACTCAATGACATAGGATTTATACTGGTTCAGACAACGTGCCCTACGTCCAGTCGGGATCGGTCGGTGACTTTATTCCTGAGCCTAGGTGCTCAAAGTCTGTAGTGGGGGTACAAACAAGAAGGAGGAAGAAGGGGGTGTACAAGAGGTTCGGTTGGCTCCGACCGAAAGGGTCGCGGTCAGAACTAGGTGGTCCTGCGATTGGGAGTGTTGATGTCGATCTAGTGAGTCTGAGCTTGAAGAAGTTGATCTCCCTTCGTTAGAGGGAGCGCATCCCCTTTTATAGATGAAGGGGATGGCTTTACAGGTGAGGGAGGAAGAGTATAGATATTTCTAAGCCTTGCTACCTACGGTGATATAAACTGGATAATGGTTGACGCCCCCCAATACTGTCGATGTCGTTGTAGGATGTCAGATGTGTACGGAAGGTCGAGCTATCTTCTTCAGGAAGGATGACGTCGGTACCTGCAAAATACTTCTGGATGCCTAGTGACATGTGAGGAGCTATGCTATATTCACTCGGTATGGCAAATCCTGGAGGCCATACCGCAATCGATGTTCAGAGACACGCTGAGGGGGCTTACCATATAGGAGTTTCTAGCGGCCCCTACAATACTTTGTGTTAGGATGGCTGTAGAGCACTGTTCCGTGCAGGGTATGGTCCCTGGTATAGTGGTTTTGACTTATGAGCCATGCCTTGCCTTTCTCCGCATGCCTTCTGGTTCTTTCCGAGCGGGCGTCCTCGGTCGGATGGTCCCCAGTCGGTTCTGGTGCGCCAGTCAGAGAATAGCGACGAGCAGGGTTTTCTATGAACCTCGGTCGGAGACACAGAGTCGAGGTTGGAGGCGGTCCTCGGGTCAGGCTTTCCGAGCGGAGGCCGTATGAAGGCGGCCGGGGCCTAAAGCCAGCGCTCTGATCGAAAAGGCCATTCAGAGTTGGCATGAGACTAAGGTGCTCCGGTCGGAAAGATGGGCCGATGGCGGCCAGGGCCTGAAGCGAGTGCTCCGGTCTGTCGAGTTCAGACTCTTAGATCGGTCCAGAAGAAGAAAAGGCCATCCTTCTGGGCCGAGCCTTGGCGTGGAAGCCGGTCCCCGAGGGACCCCGGGTTTATGAACCCGGCAGGAGCCCCTGAGCCACCGGGCGATTCGGACAGAATCGTCTGGGGGATTTTTGTCTTGCCGGCGGGTGCACGCGAGTGCACCCGTGGGTGTAGCCCCTATGCTCCAGGCGGTTCAGGCTGAACCGGTTGGGGGTGTTGTCTCAGCAGGTGTGTATGCATGTTTTTTAGTTTGAGATAGAATTTTGTTTAACCACGGCGTCGTTGTGCAGCCGAGGTGTTTTTAAGCGCAGGGATTGGATTGAGACAGAACTTAATGATCCTAGCATCGGTGCGCGCCGGGGATCGAACAAGGAAGTCTTTAGTTTTGAAACAAGCCCTGGCGTCGGTGCGTGCCGTGAACGGAAATAACTTAGTTTTGGATGCAACAAAGTTTGATCTTTGGCGTCGGTGCGCGCCATGGGATCGAGAAAGGTGGAGTCGCAAGTAATCCTAGGCGTCGGTGCTTGCCGTGGACTGAGAGAGTTAGTTTAGTTAGTTCAGGAAGCCGTTACGCGAGTGTCGGGGTTTTGGACCGGGGGGTCTTCAACCAACCAGTAAATGTGAACTGCGTGCCCCTAATCCCGGATGGTGATGCAAAGAGACACAAGGTTTATACTAGTTCAGGCAATCAATGCCCTACGTCCAGTCTGAGAGATCGATCTTGTATTCCTTGCACCGAAGTGCTTGTAGTAGGGGGTTACAAGCTGGGTGAGAGAGGGAGCTGATCCCAGGTCTCGGCGAGGTGTCGTGTGGGCTGCTTAAGACGTTGCTCTCAGGCGGCTAGGATGTGTGCGTGTGCGTGTCACAAGGTGTTCTTCTCCGTGAGTCCTCGTCTAAGTGGCCCAAGTCCTCTCCTTTAATAGTTGAAGGGAGGACAAGGACAGTACATGTGCCAATTACACGGCGTCGTGCCAACAGGGGCGGCATGTCCGGGCCCTGTGGCCTGTTCTTGTGGTGGCGTGGTTGTCGGAGTGCTTCGTCCTTGGAGCACTGGGGCGGCGTGCTGGTCCCATCCGATCCTATGCGTCATGGTAGCCCCGGGACTACCTCGGAGTGGGTGCAGCGGTGAACGTGTGGGCCGCTGTAGACTGACTGTGTGCGAGGCCGAGGCTTGGTCGGTGCCGAGGCTACACAGCAGTGGGGGGTCTCGGCGGGCATGAACCTCGAGATAGCCGAGACCTTGGTGTACAGTGCCGAGGCCCCGAGAGGGCAGCTGATCTGGCGCGCTGGCTTGGAGGCGGTGATGACCTGGGCCAAGTCGTCCATGTCGCATTGTTTTCGAGGTGGGGATCGTGGGGCACAGTGCAGTGTGGGCGCTGATCGTGGGCACAGCGTCAGAACACAGTGGTCGGTAATCCCCGCCATGCCCTGTCCCAGCTGGTATGGCGTTGATGCGACCTCAGGTCCTGTCGGCCATTCTGTGGTGTCGAGCCATCGTCTGGCTGAGATTGTGGGAGTGGTTGAAGTATTAATGGGACATGACGTGCTATCAGGAGGGTCGGTCGAGGCGGGGGCGACGGACTATGGATAAGCTGGCCTCGCGCGATACGGAGAATGAGGCCTCGTGCAAGACAGAGAGCGGAGCCTCGCGCGAGATAGAGATCGGACTCCTTGCCAAGGCCTTTCGTGAAGAGCCTCGCACGAGGCAGAGATTGCATCAGGACATTGAGACCTCCTGCGCGAGGCTCAAGGCGAAGCGGAGAGCCTGGTGGGCTCAGACGTGGTGGGTGAGGGGCCCACGGCTTGCCTTCTAGCTTTGTTTTTTGATGGGACTTAAGTGACCCCTTTGAAGTTTGCTCGGGGTACTATCGACAGAATATGCTCGGCAGTCCACCGAGGGACATCCCACGATAGTAAATTTGTCAGTGGGGATGCGCGTAATCAGGAACCAGATGGTGACACAGGACGCAGAGACAACGATTTAGATAGGTTCGGGCCGTCTAATCGACGTAATACCCTACGTCCTATGTCTTTGGTGTATTGTATTGAATACATGATGTAGGGATCGTGTCCACTAGGGGACCCATGCCTCTCCTTATATACTCTAGAGGGGTAGGGTTACAAGGACAGTATCATATTTGGTACTATACAATAGCTTGCGGTGCACGCCGAGCAGCGCCGTACACGTCTTGATCTTGTGGGTTGGGCCACCTCTGATGGTGCGGCCCATGTCTTGTCTTGAGGATACCGGGGGCCATACCCCCACAGCTAGTCCTCGAGCCTGACAGTAGGTGACGTAGTAACATGGTGCCAGGGTCAGAAAGTAGAAGACCAACCGAGTAGGCAGCCAGTCCCCGGGCGTAGCCTCGAAAAGCACATTCATCACAAGGTGAAGTGTGCCCACTTAGTCCCCGAGCCTACTAGAAGATGAAGAATAAATCTTATAGCAGGGTCAAAGAAAAAGAAGTCTGAAAGCTTTGCCGACGTCATCCGATATGCGCGTATCAAGACCCCAGACGTGCTGCCCAAGATCAGCACCCTAATCCGAACAGCATGGAGCAGCTTGATAGCACACCGATGAGACGTAGCAAGATCCGAGCAGCAAGGGCGATGTCCTAGCGCCGAGGAGTCCCTGGTGTCACTAGCGATGTCTGAGCATCGAGGAGCGAGGAGTCCCCAGCGTTGCTGGCGATGTCCGAGCACCGAGGAGCGAGGAGTCCCCGGCGTCGCTGGCGATGTCCAAGCACTAAGGAGCGAGGAGTTCCCAGTGTCGCTGGCGATGTCCAAGCACTGAGGAGCGAGGAGTCCCCGGGGTTGCTGGCGATGTCCGAGCACTAAGGAGCAAGGAGTCCCCGGCGTCGCTGGCGATGTCCGAGCACCGAGGAGTCCACGGCGTCGCTGGCGATTCCCGAGCACCGAGGAGCGAGGAGTCTCCGGCGTCGCTGGCGATGTCCGACCACCGAGGAGCGAGGAGTCCCCGGCATCGCTGGCGATGTTTGAGGAGCGAGGAGTCCCCGGCATCGCTGGCGATGTCCGAGGAGCGAGGAGCGAGGAGTCCCCAGCGTCACTGGTGATGTCCGAGCGTCAAGGAGCTCCTAGCGTAGCTGGCGAGGTCCGAGCACCGAGGAGTCCCTGGCATCGCTAGTGATGTCCGAGGGGCGAGGAGCGATGAGTCCCTGGCATCGCTGGCGATGACCGAGCACCAAGGAGCGAAGAGTCCCCGACGTCGCCGGCGATGACCGAGCACCGAGAAGCGAGGAGTCCCCGGCGTCGCTGGCGATGACCGAGCATCGAGGAGCGAGGAGTCCTCGGCGTCGTCGGCGATGACCGAGCACCGAGGAGCGAGGAGTCCCCGGCGTAGGCGGCGATGTCTGAGCACCGAGGAGTCCCCGACATCGCTGGCGATGACCGAGCACCGAGGAGCGAGGAATCCCCGGTGTCATCGGCGATGACCGAGCACCGAGGAGCGAGGAGTCCCCGGCGTCGCCGGCGATAACCGAGCACTGAGGAGAAAGGAGTCCCCGACGTTGCTGTCGATGACCAAGCACCGAGGAGTCCCCAGCGTCGCTGGCGATGACCGAGCACCGAGGAGCGAGGAGTCCCCGGCGTTACTGTCGATGACCAAGCACCGAGGAGCGAGGAGTCCTCGGCGTAGGCGGCGATGTCCGAGTACCGAGGAGTCCCCGACGTCGCTGGCAATGACCGAGCACCGAGGAGCGAGGAGTCCCTAGTGTCGCTAGCGATGATCGAGCACCGAGGAGTCCCCGGTGTCGCTGGCGATGACCGAGCACCGAGGAGCGAGGAGTCCCCGATGTAGGCGGCGATGTCCGAGCACCGAGGAGTCCCCGACGTCACTGGCGATGACCGAGCACCAAGGAGCGAGGAGTCCCCGGTGTCGCTGGCGATGACCGAGCACCGAGGAGCGAGGAGTCCCCGGCGTAGGTGGCGAGGTCTGAGCACCGACATAGCTAACAACATCCGTGCAGTGAAGTGTGCCCACTTAGTCCTCGAGCACAAAGAATCTGAGGGCCGAGGAGTAACCGGCGTAGCTGGCAATGAAGCACGAGCGGTGAACAGTCCGATCAACTGGTCGGCGACAGAGTCCATGAACCGAGTGGTCCGACCAGTTGATCGTTGGGGAAGCCTGAGCACCAGGTGATTCGATCACCTGGATGATGATCCTGCAATACAAACATGTAGAACGGGTAATAAATGATGTAAAAATAAATGAGCTCTAGAGAAAAATCAGCAATGTTGATGAAATGACGTATGCAGTTTAACGATCAGTTGGTGTGAAAATATATTTATGTTTAATATAAACTGCCTGAACAGTTAGTGTGTAGCTGAGTCTCCAGCCCTAGCTATCCCATAGTCCATAACATCGAGCGCGGAGCCGTTGCACGTGTAGGAGGAACAGGCGTCGCTAAGGAGCCGCTGTCGACCACCCATAACGCAGAGCGCAGAGCCCGTAGCACGTGTAGGGAGGAGCCGGAGATAGGGCCGTCTCTGGAGGCATCCAAGCATCAACGTGACTGTTCGGGGGTTCAAAAAATCGTTTGGAGAGCAAATATGGAGAAAACAGCTCGAAGGAAAATAATGGCGATATACGGAGATTGGAGAATATTTAGAAGAATATTAAAACGTGACTTAGCTTTAGACAGAATGCCTAGTCAACGACGTATGGTGTTATCTGGTCGACAACGTAGGTAGCTTGCTTGCAGCTCGGTGGCGACGAGGGATGTCGGTGAGGGCCGCCGAGTAATGACGACAAGACAACGGCGAGGGGCGTCAGTGAAGGATGTCGGTGAAGGCCGCCGAGCGGTGACGACGAGTCAACGGCGAGAGACGTCGGCGAAGGATGTCGGCGAAGCCGCCGAGCGGTGATGATGAGTCGACGGTGAGGGACATCAGCGAAATCAGGGGGAGTGCGTGCACGCTCCCTGAGGGTTTGCCGAGGCTTGGTTTATACCCTCTCCCATAGGAATTGGGTTTTGTTTCTTAAGGTTCCGGTGGGTGCGCACGAGCGCACCCGCCGGGTGTAGCCCCCGAGGCCCTAGAGGAGTGGAGTTACTCCTCCACGGGCTTTTTTCATTTTCGCGTTTGAGCGAGGAGTTTTTATCGCATTTGCTGAGCCCATAAGCGCAAGTTCGGGTTGCGGGGGTCTCGGCGAGGCTACAGGAAAAGCCCTCTAGCCTCCGCACGGAGCGAGAGGTCCGTCAGGGGTCCCCCTGACTTTGGGTATGACCCTCACGCTTCCTTTTCGCTCGGAAGGAGGGGTGGAATGTGCTAGGCTACCCTCGATGGGCACGAGCATGGGCACTTCTGGTGAGCTGTTATCAGGTAGTCCGAGTGGAGGCTCGAACCCCGTTCGCTAAAGGTCGGCTAGCGGTCCGGAGACGCACTCCAAGAGTACCAGAGGGTTTCTCTAGTGGGTGCTGAGGCCGTTCGCTGGGCCTCGGTGGCTCGGTGCCTCCCTACGGTGGGATCCCATTCGGAGACTTTCCTACCGGTCTCGGACACGACTTAGGATGCCTCGAGCGATTGTTCGCTCAGGCCTCAGCCATTCGTAGGCTCACCCCAAGGTCGTCCCTGACTTTGTTGCCCTGGGGTGGCTGTCGAAACCTCTGGAGGCCCAACCTTCGAACCCCTAGACCGTAACGAGCTCGGTGCCCTTTATCGTGTTTGTAACGAAACTTCTAGCGTGGACTTAGACCGTTTGTCTTTGTCTTGGGTGCAGGAGGAGCCCCCGAGCCTCCGCACGGAGCGAGAGGGCGGTCAGGGGTCCCCTGGCTTTTTCATTCGACCCTCACATATCCTTTTTGTTCGGACGGAGGGTTTGTTTGCTGAGCCCATTCTGGTGCGAGCCGGAGCCGCTGGTCTTGGTAAGGTTGCAGGAAGAGCCCCTAGCCTCTGCGCGGAGCGAGAGGGCCGTTGGGAGTTCCCCTGGCTTTTTATACGCCCCTCGCGCGTGAGGGTTTGTTTGCCGAGGCCCCTTTGGGCACAAGCCCGGGTCATGGGGTCTCGGCGTATCTACAGGAAGAGCCCCCTAGCCTCTGCATAGTGCGAGAGGGCCGTCAGGAGCTCCCCTATCTTTTTGTATGACCCTCATGCTTCCTTTTCGCTCGGAAGGAGGGTTTGTTTTGCCGAGCCCCTTCGAGTGCGAGCCGGGGTCGCTGGGTCTCGGCAAGGTTGCAGGAAGAGCCCCTTAGCCTCTACATAGAGCGAGAAGGCCATCGGGGGATCCCCTGACTTTTTGTACGACCCTCATGCTTCCTTTTCGCTCGAAAGGAGGGGTGGAATGTGCCTCGCTACCCTTGGTGGGCACGAGCGGTGGCACTTCCAGTGAGCTGTTATCGGGTAGTCCGAGTGGAGGCCCGAACCCCGTTCACTAAGGGTCGACTAGCGGTCCGGACATGCACTCCAAGAGTACTAGAGGATTTCTCTAGTGGGTGCCGAGGCCATTCGCTGGGCCTTGGTGGCTCGGTGCCTCCCTACGGTGGGATCCCATTCAGAGACCTTCCTGCCGGTCTCGGACACGACTTTGGGCATCCCAAGCGTTTCGCTTGCTTGGGTCTCGGCCCCGTATAGGCTCGCCCGTGGTCGTCCCTGATTCTGTTATCTTGGGGCGGCTATTGAAACTCCTTGGGGCCCAGCCTTCGAACCCCTGGACCATAATAGGCTCAGAGCCTGGTTCCTTCATATGAAAGGAATAGGCCCGGGGGAATATCTTCCCCGTTGGCTCGGCAACGGGTGGCGTGCCTTTTGAGGCGGTTTTCTAGGGAGGCGAAATGACTCCTGCTGCCATAGTGGCCGGGTGTGACATGGTGGATGGGACATAACTGTCCTCGCATTTAATGAGGAAGTCATGGGCACGTGGGCCGGTGAAATTGGCTCATGGTTAACTGCGCCGGATCGGGGGGAAACTTCCCCGATTTCGTTGCCCGTTCGTTTTGCCTCCTCCCTGCATAAATACCTAAAGAGTCTCGCCCCTCCTCGTCTTACCTTGCCTACATTAGCACTGCCTCCGTCGAGCCGTCGCTAGAGCAGCGGGTGCCAGGAAGAAGAGGGGAGAAGAGCGAGCCTAGGGAGAAAGCTAGAAAAAAGCGAGAGCGTGGGAGAGAGAGAAAAACTCACCACCGCACCCGATTCCTCCATCGCACTCATGGCTGGCGACATCGTCGTTGTCGAGGCAGACCCTTGGGATCTGTCAGACGTCATCGAGGAGATGCTTCAGTCGCTTGTCGACGGTGGACTCCTTCGCCCAATGACAAACCCCACCAGGCCGGAGTGGATCGCTCCGTACGACGAGCCAGAGCTGAGGCCTCGCGACGGCTACATCGTGAGCTTCGTCTCCTTTCATGAGCGCAGCCTCGGCATCCTGGTGGATCGGTTCATGCGGGTGCTCCTACACTACTACGGCGTGGAGCTCCACAACTTCAATCCCAACTCCATCGCTCAGGCGGCTATCTTTGTTGCCGTCTACGAGGGGTATTTGGGGATTGCTCCCCATTGGGAGTTGTGGCTCCACCTATTTCGGGCGGGGCACACTACCAAGCCGACGGGCACGTCGGGTACGAGGAAGGCGACGAGGGCCGGCGGCTGCACTCTCCAAGTGCGCCAGGACCACCTGCACCTCTACATCCCAGCCCAACTCGCGTCATCCAATCGCCGGTGGTACACGAGTTGGTTCTACCTTTGCAACGACGACGGAGGACTTCCCCCCTACACTGGGTGGATTGTGGGGAGTTGCCTGGAGAGATGGAAGTACGGTGTCCCGAAGGACGACCAGCCCAAGCTGCAGCCGCTTCTAGAGGGGCTGGCGAGGCTGCGGGGCCACGGTCTCACCGTGGCTGTGGTCGTGGCCGCCTTCCACCATCGGAGGGTGCTGCCGCTGATGGCTCGGCAGTGGCGGCTGTTCGAGATGAAGCCAGGTGAGCCCATTGAGGGCATCTGGATGTCCTCCTCTGCCCTTTCCGACGAGGAAATTCTTCGTCGAGTGGGGGAGATGGTAGAGGCTAAGCTGAGGGGCGGCAACTTGACCCCTATCGCGATGCGGCCGTCGCAGGGGTTCCTCTCGCTGGTAAGTCGTGTGCCGCTATAGCCTCCGAGCCTCCTCAGTCTCCCCTTACCCCTTGTTCCCTTATGCGCGTCCGTTGTTCCTACAGGGGATGAGGGACGTGCGCTCTTCTCCACCGCCCCCGTTCCCAAGGATGCGAGGCGGCGAGCGATCAACCGCGCGCACATCGACGCACAGAAAAAGCAGAAAGATGCCAAGGCGGCGAAGCGCACGAAGCAAATCCTCGCGTGCGAGGAGCTGGATAAGCGCCGCCATCAACAACGGAAGGATGGTCTCCCATTGGAGGAATCCCCGTCGTCGTCGCTGTCGATGGAGGCCTCGGACGGGGATGACGGGGGCGAGGTGGGGCAAAGTCCCTTGGATCACCTTCCTGACATAGTGGAGGTGGTGCCCGAGGCGTTGGCAAGCAGCCCGGCACTCCCGGGAGGAGGAGGAGAAACGGACCCGAGGTCGGCGGTTGCCCGCTCCGGGGCCAAGGCTGACACGCCCGAGGCACGGGCGTTGGGCAAACGCGCCGTTAGCCTGATGGGCTCGGTGGCTATGGTGGAACAAGTGGCGGTGGAGGTGATGCCACCACCCCCGCAGAGGACCGAAGGGGTGCCGAGGTCCATTGAGGACCGACCGATGCCGATGGACACGGAGGCGCCTTCGCCGTTGCGGACGAGGTTTGCTGTGGCGAAGCGGTTGCCGCCCTGTTTAAGGTAAGTGTATTTTTGGCAGGGTCATAGTGCCTTCCGTTCACCTTTTGGTCTCGCGCTGACCCCGTAGGTTATTTTTCCTTAGTCGGAAGCAGCCTGCGGACGAGCTTCCCTTGGCGCCCCTTAAGGCGCTCAAGGTGAGCCCCGGCTCCTCTGCCCACTAGGTGGCGGAGGCACAAGCTGCTATCCAACGTGGCACGGCGTCGGCAAGGGTCGACCCAAAGGAGCCGGCCACCCAAGGAGGGGCCGCCGAGGCGACCCTTACATAGACGAGGGAGGGAGTGCTTCCACCCCGTGAGGGTGAGGCTCATGAGTCGGATGGGGCCGGCGTGCCCTTGGTTGCCGAGGCCCCCGGGGTCTCCGAGGATGAGGCGATGGAGGCTAGGGTGCCCAAGACCGCTGAGACCACAGTGGCCGCGGTCGGTGTTTCTACGTCCTCCGAGGCCACAATGGTGGAGGCCAGAGCCCCCAAGACTGTCCAGGCCATAATTGCGGAGGCCAGAGCCCCTAAGATCACCATGGCCATCATGATGGCGGCGAGGCCATCTGTCCAAGAGGCGGGGGCCTCGGTGGCGCCCTTGGTTCAGGGGCCGCCGTTGTTGCGAGAGAGCGCCCAGGAGGCGGAGGTCTATCCGATCTTCTCCGATGATACTTCCCGGGCACGGGAGGTGGTCGACGCCGAGGAGGCCGGTGCCGTGGAACAGCCGGCACCGATCTTGGATGAGGGAAGCTCGGCCCTCATGCGGGTACGACCTGAGCCTCATGGGTGGGATCACCCGCGGGTACTGTGGCGGAGCTAGGACGACCCTAAGGGGGAGCCTCTATTTGCCCTCGAGGACGCAGCCGAGGGTGGGCGCTAGGGCACCTTCGAGCAATACCGCCAGCTAGAGGAGCGGTCGCTACGGACGTCCCTGTCCGTGGTGGTCGATGACCTGCCCGGAGTCGCCCAGGTTCGTGTTTTCCTTTCTCGCGCGACGTTGTCCTTTTCTAGTTTTGTTGCAATCAATGACCCCTGTTCTGCTTCCCCAGGAGCTCGAGACCCAGTCCCTTGGGAAGTCGGTCTTTCTCCGGCGGGAGAGGGGCGTCTAGGACCAGCTTCAGCGGCAGAAGGGCCTTCTTGTCGATGCCAACAAGCTCCTGTCGGCGCAGAGCGCGAAGGTAGAGGACCTTCGCCTTCGTTGTGCCAACGCAAAGGTCGAGGCGGCCACAGCCCAGACGTAGCTCGCCCCTCTAGCAGCGCGGGTCAAGGAGTTGGAGGAGGAGCTCACCCGCGCGGTCAGCGAATGGGATTCCTTCAGGGGCCGAGCCGTTGAAGCTATGGCCTCGGCCGCGGCTCTCGCGGGACAGCTGGGGGTGGAACAGAGGGCACACCAACTGACAAAAGGTGCCTTGGATGAGGCCCTTGCTGCAGCTGAGGCCTCACGAACCGAGGCTGTGGTTTGGAGGGGGACGGTTGAGGGTGAGTTTTAGCCCCCTTATTTTATTTTATTTTATTTTCCTTATGTTCGCTCCCTAACTCCCTTGTGTGACGCAGAGCTGGGGAGTGAGGCTTCTAGGGCGGCCGAGGCTTCTCGAGTCGAGGCCCAGCACTTGAAGGAGGAGGCCGAGGCTTCCCGGGCCGAGGCCCTACGCTGGAAGGAGAAAGCCGAGGCCTGTCAGGTTGAGACCCGACGCTAGGAGCAGAAGGCCAAGGGTGAGTTCCGTGGGCTTCCGCCCCTAACTTAAGTTGTTTTCTCCCTCGCTCGACCTCATTCCGTTTTTTGTGGTGCAGAGTCAGAGGCGGAGGTTACTCGGGCAGCCGAGGCTTCCAGCGTGGTGTAGACGGTGCTCGAGACCAAGATTGGGGAGCATGAGGCGCTGAAACGTGCTGCCCTTTCCGCCTGTGAGGCCTTGGAGGTTGAAGGGGTTCAGTCAGGCAGCTCCCTAGGGACCGTTTGATCGCACTGAGCAACCAGATGTGCGAGCGGCTCCGAGGAGCGCTGCACATGGGTGTCAAGCGCGCGCTGGCCGTCATCTCTTCTCACTATGTTGGCGTCGACCTCTCGGCCATTAGTGATGGGTATGTCCTGCCTGATGATGACGGGGAGGCTGATGTGGCGGTCATGAAGCTGATGGAGGTGGCAGAAGGCCCTAGCATGGCGCTAGCGACGCTCTTCGAAGAGGAGGTGGTTCCTCCCCTACCATCTGCCAGTGCTGAAGGCTCTAAGCCTTGATCTGGGCCCCGGGGGCTGTGTAAAAATAGAGTAGGAGTTATTTTTGTATCGTAATGCTTGTGGCCATCGAGGCCTTTATTTTTGAAGTATTTGTGTTTCTTAGTTGTTTTTCTCATGTTTCTGAGCCTCTGCCCTCTGTTACTCCTGATCAGATTTTGTTTGCAAAACACCCCCTTGGGGCCTGAGCCAACCCTTGGGCGAGAGGTAGTGAGGGAGTGCCATAGCCCAGAGGCGTAGGCTGTCTCGTGGTCCTCTTGCTTAGGAAACAGACCTTGGTCCGAGGGGTTTTTACAACCGATTCGTCAGAGCATGCTAGAGTCTTGGCGTAGGAATTTTTGTGAAAAATGACTGAAGAATGGTGCGTGGGACCTAGGGGGAGTCCCCCATCTAGCCCCTAAGGGAGGCTTGGTTCTGCCCAGGCAGAGCTGAGTCTCCCTTGCCGTGTTACTATATTGCCGAGACCTACGATGGGCTCGAGGGGTTTCTCGAAAAAATAGACCAACTAAAGAACGCTTTTTAATTGTATTTCGAGAAACAACATATACAATGCTTGGAAATTTAGGGATAAAACCGACGTAGCTGTTCTATGTTCCAAGCGTTGGTGAAGACTTCGCCCTTCTCATTGGCCAGCTTGTAGGTCCTGGGCTTCAGTACTTGGGCGATGATGTACGGTCCTTCCCATGGCGGGGTCAGCTTGTGGCGGCCCTTGTTGCTCTGTGCTAGCCTCAACACTAGGTCACCTACCTTCAAGTCTCGACCTCGGACGTGTCAGGCCTAATAGCGTCGTAGGCTCTGCTGGTATTTGGCCGAGTGTAGTAGCGTGACGTCTCGGGCTTCCTCCAGTTGATCGAGGGCATCTTCTCGGGTGGTGCGGTTACTTTGTTCGTTATAGGCTTGTAGCCTCAGGGAACCATATTCCAAGTTAGTGGGGAGGATGGCCTCGGCCCCATAGACCAGGAAGAAAGGCGTGAACCCCGTGGCTTGGCTTGGAGTGTTCCTCAGGCTCCAGATGACCAATGGGAGTTCGGCGAGCCATTTCTTGCCAAACTATTTCAACTGGTTGTGAATCCTTGGCTTGAGGCCTTGTAGGATCATGCCGTTGGCATGCTCTACTTGGTCGTTGGTCCTTGGGTGTCCTGTGGCCGACCAGGCCACATGGATGTGGTGGTCGTCGCAAAACATCAGGAACTTTTTGCCGGTGAACTATGTCCTGTTGTCGATGATGATGGTGTTGGGGACCCCAAATCTATGGATAATGTCAGTGAAGAATAGCACTGCTTGCTCAGATTTGATTCGATTGATTGGACAAGCCTCGATCCATTTGGAGAACTTGTCGATTGATACCAGTAGATGGGTGTAGCCCTCGGGGGCCTTTTGCAGAGGCCCGACCATGTCGAGCCCCCACACGGCGAACGGCCACATAATGGGGATGGTTTGCAGGGCCAGGGCCAGGAGATGTGTCTGTCGAGCATAGTACTAGCATCCTTCATAGGAGCGTACTAGCCTGGTAGTGTCGGCGACTGCCGTCGGCTAGTAGAACCCTTGGCGGAAAGCGTTCCCCACGAGCGTCCGAGGCGCTGCATGGTGCCCGCAAGCGCCTGTGTGCAAGTCCCAAAGCAGGGCTCGGCCTATCTCGGCAGTGATACATCATTGGAGGACACCTGAGGGACTTCGCCTGTATAATTCGTCATTGTAGAGGACATAGGTCTTGGCTCGGTGCGCAAGCCATCGTGCTTCGGTCCTATCACCAGGAAGCTCCCCCGATCAAGCCAATCGAGGAACGGGATTCACCAATCTGCGTCCTGATCAGCCTACGGAGGCTTGGTGTTGACTTCCATGACCTCGGGCTCGGTCGAGGGGGTCTCGGCAGCAGAGGGGGCGTCGAGCTTTGCCGTGGGTCCCATAGGTGGGCCCTCCTCTGTCGTCGAGGTGTAGTTAATGGAAGGTTTGTGGAGGTCTCTGGCGAAGACGTTCGGGGGGACCGGGACCCGTGCCGAGGCCATCTTTGCTAGCTCATCGGTGGCCTTGTTGTACTTCTGCGCGACGTGGTTTAGTTCAAGGCCGTCGAACTTGTCTTCTAGGTGACGCACCAATTTGTAGTAAGCCTCCATTTTGGGGTCGAGGCAATTTGACTCCTTCATCACTTGATCCACGATGAGCTATGAGTCGCCTCGGACGTCGAGACGCCGTGCCCCAAGTTTGATGGCGACTTGCAAGCCATTGATGAGGGCCTCGTACTCGGCCACGTTGTTGGAGGCGGCGAAGTGGAGCTGCACCATGTAGCGCATGTGTACTCCAAGGGGCGAGATGAAGAGCAGACCCGCGCCTGCCCTGGTCTTCATCAGGGATCCGTCGAAGTATAGGGTCTAGCACTCCGTCTGAATTTGAGCAGGTGGCAGTTGGGTGTCTGTCCACTCAGCCACGAAATCGGCCAAGACCTGAGACTTGATCGCTTTTCAAGGCGCAAAAGTCAAGATTTCCCCCATAAGCTCGACGGCCCACTTGGCTATCCTGCCCGAGGCCTCCCGGTTATGAACTATCTCCCCCAGGGGGAAAGACAATACCATAGTCATTGGGTGAGACTCGAAGTAGTGATACAATTTGCGCTGGGCCAAGATCACGGTGTAGACTAGCTTCTGGATGTGGGGGTAGCGTGCTTTGGTCTCGGAGAGCACCTCGCTGATGAAATAAATAGGATGTTGGGTGGGTAGAGCATGCCCCTCTTCCTGCCTCTCTACCACTACGGCAGCGCTGACCACTTGGGTCGTTGTGGCGACGTAGAGTAAGAGGGCCTCGTCCCTGGCCGGGGGTACTAGGACGGGAGGATTTGTGAGCAGCGTTTTGAGTCTGTCGAGGGCTTCTTTGGCCTCGGGGGTCCAAGAAAAATGCTCGGATTTTCTCAAGAGTCGGTACAGAGGCAAACCTTTTTCGCCGAGGCGCGAGATGAAGCGGCTCAGGGCCACAAGGCATCCCATGACCCTCTGTACTCCCTTGAGGTCTCTGATTGGTCCCATGCTGGTTATAGCCGAGACCTTCTCTGGGTTGGCTTCAATGCCGCATTCCGAGACTATGAATCCCAAGAGCATGCCTCGGGGGACCCCAAACACACACTTCTCGGGATTAAGCTTGATGCCCTTCTCTCTAAGGCATTTGAAGGTTATCCTCAAGTCATCGACAAGATCTTCGGCCTTTCTGGTCTTGACCACGATGTCATCTACGTAGGCCTCGATGGTCCACCTAATGTTGTCACCAAAGACCTAGGTCATGCACCGCTGGTACATGGCACCTACGTTTCTGAGGCCAAAAGGCATAGTCACGTAGCAGTACATGCTGAATGGCGTGATGAAAGAAGTCACGAGCTGGTCGGACTCTTTCATCTTGATTTGATGGTAACCAGAATACGCATCAAGGAAAGACAGGGTCTCGCACCCTATAGTGGAATCAATGATTTGATCGATTTGGGGTAATGGGAAGGGGACTTTTGGACAAGCTTTGTTCAAACCGATGTAGTCTACGCACATCCTCCATTTCCCATTTTTCTTCTTGACTAACATGGGGTTAGCCAACCACTCTAGGTGGGATACTTCTTTGATGAATCTGGCCACCAAGAGTTTCTGTATCTCCTCATCGATAGCCCTATGCTTTTCCTCGTCGAAGCAACGCAGGCGTTGCCTCGTCGGTCTAGATCTAGCCCAGATGTCTAGGGCGTGCTCGGTGACCTCCCTCGGTATGCCCGGCATGTCCAAGGGACTCCATGCGAATATGTCGGCATTTGCATGGAGAAAGTCGATGAGCACGGCTTCCTATTTGATGTCAAGGGTGGCGTTGATCCTCAGCGCTCGGTCGTCGGGGCAGGCGGGATCGACCAGGACGAGTTTGATGGCCTCCACGGGCTCGAACGCCCCCGCGTGACGCTTGGAGTCAGGCGCCTCGCCACTGAGTTGGTCAAGGTGGGCGATGAGGGTCTCAGCCTCCGCAAGAGCCTCGGCGTACTCGATGCACTCAATGTCACAGTCGTATGCATGTTCGTACGTGGACTCAATCATGATGATACCACTGGGGCCTGGCATCTTGAGCTTGAGGTAGGTGTAATTGGAGATTGCCATGAACTTGGTGTAGCACGGCCACCCTAGGATGGCATGGTAGGCTCCCCCGAACCTAACTACCTCGAAGGTAAGGACTTCCTTGCGGTAGTTGGAGGGGGTGCCGAAGCAGACGGGAAGGTCGATGCGCCCGAGGGGTCACGTGTGCTTCCCTAGCACAATGCCGTGGAAGGGCGCGATGTCGCCTCGGAGCCTCGACCGATCGATCTCCAAGAGTTCTAGGGTATTGACGTAGAGGATATTGAGGCCGCTGTCTCTATCCATCAACACCTTGGAGAGTCAGGTGTTACTGATGATCGGGTCGATGACCAGTGGGTACTGCCTGGGATTCGGGACATGGTCAGGGTGGTCGTCTCGATCATAGGTGATCGCCTCCTGAGACCAGTCGAGGTACTAGGGGGTGGCCACCTTGATCGAGAAGACTTCTCGGTGTTCCCTCTTGTGCTACCATGCCGTAAGGCACACCGAGGGTCCATCGAAGATCATGAAGGCGTTGTGTACCTTGGGGAAACCATCATCCTTGTCATCGTCCCGGTCGCCGGCGCCCTTCTGCTTAACGTCGTCGTTGGGGAGCCCGAGCCTGGCGTAGTAACGCCGCAGCATGGAGCAATCATCAAGGGCGTGCTTGACCGGGCCTTGGTGGTAAGGGCAGGGTTTCTTAAGCATGTCGTCGAAAGGCCTAGGGCCTTTGAAGCCTCGGGGATTCTTGTGTTCTACGGCCACGACCAGATTGGCCTCCAAGGCCTCCTGCTTCCCCAGGTGCCCCTTCTTCTTTCTCTTGGGGAGGCGGGAGGCCGAGGCCTCGGGGGCCTCATCTCTCTGCTTGCCCTTGGCATCGCTGTCGGGGAAGATGGCTCCAACAGCCTCCTCACCCGAGGCGAAGTTGGTGGTAATGTCGAGGAGCATGGCAGCAGAGCGTGGCATGTTCCGACCTAACTCTCGAACCAAGTCTCAGCAGGTGGTGCCAGAGAGGAAAGCCTGGACGATCTCAGAATCGTCGACGCTGGGCAACTCGGTGCATTGTTTGGAGAAGCGCCGAATGAAGTCTCGGAGAGACTCGTCTAACTTCTGGCGATAGTTTTTAAGATCCCAGGAGTTCCCAAGGCACACGTATGTGCCTTGGAAGTTCTTGACGAAGATCCTAACCAAGTCACGCCAGTCGTGGATTTACGAGGGAGGAAGGTGCTCAAGCCAGGCTCGTGCCGAGTCTGACAAGAGCAAGGGGAGGTTGAAGATGATGAGCAGGTCATCATCCGCGCCACCTAGCTGGTAGGCCAGGTGGTAATCGGCAAGCTAGAGTTCGGGGTTGGTCTTGTCGCTATACTTCACGAGATTGGCTGGTTGCCGAAACCGGGCGGGGAAAAGAGCAGCGTGGATGGCCCTGCTGAAGACTTGATGGCCTGGCGGTTCAGGAGAAGGACTGCGGTCGTCGTCGCTATCATAGTGGCAGCCTCAGTGTGGGTGATAACCCTAAGCGAGCCCTTCATTATCGTGGCGTCGTCGCCTGCTGACCACCTCATGGTCTCCCTACACCACGCGTCGATTGCCGAGGCGGTCCAGAAGCACGGGGGCCCTATGGGCTATCGGTGCTCGAGCGGGCTCGAGATGAACCGAGGCTTCCCTATCCTATCAAGGCGGGGCTATAGGCAGGTTTGAGACGCCCCCGTGCCGTCGGGAGGCGGAACTTTTGGCCTACTATACCGCAGCGGTCTCTAGGAGATCCTAGAGCTCACTACGGACCCGCTGCCCCTCTGTGGTAGAAGGCTCGGGCATTGCGCGGACCAGCATTGCTGCAGCCACGATGTTCTGGCTAGCACAATTGAAGATTGGGGGTTGCTCACTCCCTTCGTCGTCATGGATGCGGTGATGCACATCGCTGGCCCTCCATCGGGCTCCTCCGCCGTCACCGCGACCTCGCTGTTCCTGTTCGAGAGAGTCTCGAAGCTGCTGTAGAAGAAGTCGGTCTTGTTCGACCTTGGCCTGGAGCTCATGGAGCTGTTCCAGGTCCAGGTGTTGAGGTCACGTAGGAGCGAGGTTCTCATTCTGTGCTGCCAGCAGGACAATGCGTGGAGGTGTGGCAGCGCCTGTACCCAGGCGAAGCAGGGAACGGCTACCTGCTCCCTTGTCCTCCTCGCCCACCCTCGGCATCCCAAGCCCGACGTGGAAACACTCACGAGTGGGGTCATAGGTGCCCTCATCGTCGGAGTCGGAGTAGCCTAAGCAGTAGTCGCTTGCGACCAAGAACTGGCGCATAGCCCTAGGGTCATGGAGTCCGGAGAAATCCACTCCGAGCCATGCCTCGTCCTCCTCCGAGGAGTCAGCGTGGGTGCTTAGGTCGAGAGTGAAGCGCTGGCGTTCTGAGGGGTCCTTGTGAGCGGCCACGTAAGCGTAAGCATAAGAGGCGGCGGCATTTCTCAACCCAAAGGGGTATGGGGATGGTGCCATCGCCGGACTTTGCTCCACCAAGATTGACTCCTTAGGAGGTGGTGGAGCGGAGCTTGATGACTGGGCATCACCGTGTGCCACCGACAATTTTCCTTTGTCCAGGCTTAGGCTAGATAGGTCCCTAGCCAGGGACCCTGTGCCAATAGCTGGTCGTAGGATATTGGCGGGGAGCGGTGTGTCGCCCTAGATTCACGTAGCGTCGGGGTGGTCTAGCTCGCGTCGTGCCTGGCGGGCATGGCGAGAGCGGCCGCCCGGGCACCGCCTGTGCCTGGGCTGCCGGTGCGTGACTTCGTCGTCGGTTGGCAAGGCCCGAGGAGTGAGGAGTACCATGTCGTACTCATGCCCTAGAGACATGAACTCTAGGCTCCCAAACCAAACCTGAAAGGACCTAGGATGCCGCCTAGAGGGGGGTGAATAGGTGTTTCTGAAAAATCAACACCTTTAAAAGCGGAAACGATTAGTAATAGGAGTTTTCAAAATGGAAACTCCAAACCAAAGTAATACCACCCCTCACAAGTTAGCCACAAAGTATATAAAAGATACTAGATAAACCTAGGGAGCCAAACAGCGGCAACCAAAGAGTTGAATCAAAATGCACTAGTCAGTTAATGTCGGAAGTCCCGACAGTTTGGGTCAGAACTTCCGACGTGTCAGAAGTCCCGACGTTTGGGTCAGAACTTCTGACGTGTCAGAAGTCCCGACAGTTTGGGTCAGAACTTCCAACGCAAACTGTCAGTACTTCCGACCCCTACGGGAAATGAACTACAAGTGCTAAAATGAACTTTGTGATGCCGATGACTTACAAACCCACTTCCTAGTGGTAAGGTAAGGTGTTGGGTCACTCTCTTGATGTTGATAAGCCACCACTCCGTAGATCGAGGCCCAAACCCTAAGAAATAGCTAGAGAGAGGAAGATAACCAAATACATGTAAATTCGAGCAAATCACAACAACAACAAGCACGCGGGAGACAAGAATTTATCCCGAGGTTCGGCAGCCCCACAAAGGAGCTCCTACGTCCTCGTTGTTGAGGTGACCACTTTGGTCGGAGTCTCTTCCACCTCCTTGCCTCACTCAAGGATACCACAAAGGTCACTTGAGTTTCTTCACTAGAAAACAAGGGTAATACAAACTTCCCAAGGCTCTTCCACAAGATGGAAGCTCTTGGGCGACGCCTCGCCGGCTAGGGGAAAATCCCCAAGAGTAACAAATGCAAATCAAACCGGCTTGACGAAGAAATCAAGTGCTCAAGCTTGCTCAAAGTGTTTTTCTCACTCAATCCACTCTCCAATCACTCAAACCCTTTAGGAATTGAAGTTGGAGGCAAAGGAGAGAAGAGTGGCGAGCCTAGAATGCTTGGGGGCTGTTTTGGCTGAGTGTTTGTTGCAATGAAATGAGTGGGCAACGGTTAGAATGGAGGAGACGGGTATATATACTCCAAGGCAAAATCTAACCGTTCAGATCTACGTTGGGAGTTCCGACGCAGATCTCGGGACTTCCGACGTATGAAGAAAACACTGTTCTTGTGAGGTCAAAGTCCACTCGAGACAGCCAACGTCGGAACTTCCGACGAACGTCGGGACTTCCGACGGTCGGAACTTCCGACGAACGTCGGGACTTCCGACGTGCACAGTCAGCAGGTCAGTAGAACCATCGATGCTGGGACTCCCGGCTTGGGTCGGGACTTCCGACTGTCGGGAGTTCCGACTCACGTCGGGACTTCCAACATCCACAGTCATCGCACAGGCAGTGACTGGGAGTCAGCACTTCCGGCAAGAGTCATGACTTCCGACTGTCGGGAGTTCCGGCTTACGTCGAGACTTCCGACACCGACAGTCACAGAAAATTATTCTTTGTGCTCGTGAAGTGCTAGAGTGTCTCTCTTTTGATTTAATTATTATGCTTGAGCACTCTATCTTCCTCAGACCACCTAAACTTGCATCCCTCTTAATAGTATGGCATACCTATTAACTCAAGATAAAAAGAAAAACAAAATTAAACCTTTTGAGTTGATCTTCTTTAAATTGATGTCGTGTCTTTCAATCTTCATCAAGTGAGGGTGCCAACATGTCAATATTGATCTTGTCACTTGAGCATAGCCATCTTGAGCACGTGACTTGATTCCATTCATCGAATATGAATAACTCCAAATGCATCAAGTCACTTCCATCAAACACTCCAATAGTGATTTGATCCTCCATAAAAATGTGGCCATCATAGCTTGATTAGTACCTCAACTAAATGCAAGTACTTCCTTCTTCACCCTAGCTAGGTTCTTCGGCTGCCAAGCCGTCGCTTGCCCTTCACCCTTGCTTAGTACCTCGAAGCCTTTCCTTGCTATCTTCACCATCTCAAGCCATCAGGTCACATCTTGTGTTGAATCATCCATTCATGTATTGTCATCTTTTTCATTTTAATTTAGCAAGCTTCAAATATGAGACCATTCCATATGCAATCCCTCATGTCTCATTAATTAACTCTTATCGTGCTTGCTTTCACATAGATCATTGAAATCCCACAATAAATAAGCCTTTGCATGAATTCCATTTGCATTGTTGTCATATGCTTGAACTAGATTATTTATACAACAATACATCATTTTGGCTTTATACAATTTCATCAAGTATCTGTGAGAAAATCAATTTCCTGTCTAACACTTAGCAAACGGGTTAGTTCTTTAATCACGTTGTCATTCAATCATCCAAAACCCACTAAAGGGCTAGATGCACTTTCAATCTCACCCTTTTTGGTGATTGATGACAACTTGATTAAAGCTTACAAAATGATATAAACATTTAAACTTTTGGGTTCAATGATTTATAAGAGGCTCCCCCTTAATATGTGCTTATGATTATAATTCACAAAATGACCTCAAATGTCAATTGCACATACTAAAACATATAGGAGACTCCCCCTAAATCATTGCATCCGTGGGGTGCATGTGTGTGTGACAAAGTTAAACCGTGATGCATATGACAAGATATATCACACAAGAATAAATATAAAGGCATCACATCAAATATTTTCATTCTATCATGCATAGTCCTTATGAAAATAAATATAACACATGTAATTCACACATAGCACTCATTACACATTTTCTCAAGTCCAGAAACCACCGATATATAAAAAAGATCATGTCTCAAGAGATACATAGATAAAGC
Organism: Miscanthus floridulus; assembly: GCF_019320115.1. Classification (NCBI taxonomy): domain Eukaryota; kingdom Viridiplantae; phylum Streptophyta; class Magnoliopsida; order Poales; family Poaceae; genus Miscanthus; species Miscanthus floridulus. The sequence continues at coordinate 157,728,949 of NC_089580.1, read as the reverse complement.
ATAAGTGAGTCTCATCTCTCACATGATACAATCTATCTCAAATCCAAGATACATCAATGAAGCTCAAAAACAAAAAACGACAGCCTGCAGTACATATCTTCAGGTACAAAGATAAGCAAATGAAACTATCCTGAAGCTTTAATCAGTCTCTCTCCCCCTTTGTCATCTATCACCACAAAGGTCCAATAACGACATACTAAGGACAAAGGGGCTACAAGCTGTCACACAAAGCACAAAGGGTGCTTAAGGTTCAAACTTTGTGCTAATCTCTCCCTTTGTATTAAACTCTCTCCCTTTGTCATCTTAAAGAGGTTGTACTTGTCATTTGTTTGCAAATCAAAATAGATCAAGTACATTGGTTTACTAGCTCATGAACAAACTCATACACTAACCACTAGATTATATAATCATTCAAGCAATAGTGGTATTCTATGAGTCTAAAAATTTTCATTTGTAATGCATGATCCTATAAGCATGTACTATATGCACTAACCGCATATTAGTAAGGGATGAAAAATGATCATGCACAATACAATGATACCTTTGCTATATTTGAGAGGAAGATAGTCATATAGATTTCAATTTATTTCTCCAATAGCACCATAAAGTCCAATTATAAGCTTGGTGAAGACCAATAGATACCAATTCTTTGAATTCCTATTCTTCACCCATATGAATTGAGAATCACTAATGATCAAGTGCACTCTTCTTGTTGTGGTTAGCTTGCTTCTTCTTTGATCATTGCTTGCTTGAGAGAACTAAAAGATGCACCACTTGTAATACCACTTGAAATTTCATGATACCACTTGCAATTTCATGACTTGTTCTCTTTTGGGTGTTGCTTGCTTTCTAGACCAATCTCTTGATTTTCTTCAACCAAGTACCTCAAATGTCCCTTTAGATTACCACTTCAATTTTAGCCATCCAAGCCTAGAGCGAAGTGACCTCTGTCCAAAGAATCATCCTTGATACTCACTTGATATAACTTGAAAGGAAACCACTTGATCCACTTGAAAGATTTTGTTTGATTGATCCATATTGTTGGACTTAATTTGATGAATAACTTTGAATCCTTCTTTAAGTCCTTTTCTTTCTACTTGTTTAAGTCCTTTTGTTTCTATCAAAAGATCTCTAATTATCAATAGAACTTAAACTTCATCTTCATCTTGATCTTGGTCTTGATCTCTAGCTTGAGTACCAAATGTGTACCAGATACACTCTTCAAACAAATTGTCTTGTACTCATCATTTGTCATGCTTCTATCTCAAACCAAAACCAAAATATAGGTACCTCAATCACTTATAGATATGATTCTAATTTGAGGACCTTTGAATCTAAGTGACTTTTGATCAATCCAATAATTGTCACTTTCCTGGCAGATTCTGTACTCTTCAAAGAATAAATCATATCTCCCAAAGTACATATCCAAAAACCACAAAATTTGGTGAAGATGTGACACACTAAGCCTTCTAGTAGCTGTAAAAATTTTAGCTTCTTTTGACTTGTATATTGCTACCAGATTTCATATCTTTCCACACTGCTACATGCTGAAAACTGCTGCACTATAGCTGACAAGATCTACTCCAAATCCGAAGTATCACTTATCCAAATCTCATAAAATTTGCACAGCAACTAATACCATAAGTGTAGAGCATGCAGACCAAATTTCAAGCCAATACAAATAGATTTGGTTGCTCAAACATGTCAATGATCATTGCTAGCTCAGATTTTCAATATTGGGCAGATTTCAATAATTGAGCTATTTTTCTCCAAATTGAACCAAACTTGAAATCAACTTATTTGAATACTCTCACAAGACATATGTCCATTCAAACCACTAACTAGAAGAAATCTTATGAACATATCCAATCAAACCAACTTCAAACTTGATTACTTAAGCATTTAATCCATTCAAACATCTCATAGCAAGCAACATATGCATATATATCCAATTCAATTAACTCATATGCACCCAAATAAACTTTGATCAACAAGAGATATACCTTGATAGCTTATGATCATCTTTGCAAGCTTCAACTCCACTTATTTGCAGGCATTCAAATATATCAATAAATTTCCACAACTTGAATATGACACTTGTATGTTGATAGCATATGGACTTCACTCAATTTTGACTTGGCATTGGGATAGAATTGCACTAGGCTTCAATACTTGACTCAACATAAGATGAACAATAATAATTCCATTAAATCAAGTCTCCAATGTCATGGTACCTACAAACTATCATCCACTTTTCGATGGTACCCCAAACTAGTTTGGGTCCTCTCATGTTAGATGCAACATACTTAGGCATAGCCTTAGTATGAATAGCGGAATTTTTGCAATACTAACCAATAAGGTACAATAACAAACCTTCCTAGGCATAATATTTGCATCAATTGAAATAGGCTTAGGATTCTCACTTAGGGGACACGAATTAGCCAAGAATTGATTTTCTCTTTTTCGAATATTTGGCAAATTTATGATTTTCAAAAACTTGAGAGAGATTTTAGACGGACATAGGGATTTTTATGGACTTGAGAGAACCATGTCACATGTGATTAGGCAAATAATCAACCAAGGGTAGCAATAATCACAATATGACATGACTAGGTCACAAAGACCCAAAAACCACATGATTTTCAAAAATCACACCACCTACACATGCTAGTTAGGGATTTTGAAAAACATCTATCCTATATCACACCAATGCACATACTAGCATATAAAGGGCCTTAGATGCACTTACAATGCATGTATGTAAATACATACCTTTGCCTTGAGCCCACAATATCACCACTGAGATAATACATGGCATGACAACATCATGTTGACCTCACTTGTCAAATAATCATACCATATATGAAATCAATTTTCATCTAAAGGACTATAAGTAATGCTAGATAAATTTGTTAGTCCACAATGGTACAAAATAGAAACTGAGCTCCCCCTAAATAAGTACCACAAGTAATTTGAATGACTTTCAACAAGCACTTTATTCTTTTAAGAATTTGGGAGTCAATTTTCTATTTTGACCCACACAAAGTAATTTGCCATATTTAAATTTCGTTGAGACATACTCACAACCCACTTAGGTTTGATAGATCACAAGCTTCTGAGCAAATTAAGGATATATGAAATCATATGGATCAAACCTCAATTGCATCCCAATTAGTGCTCTGGTTCCTACCATACCAGACACGTCCGGTAGACATACCGGACACGTCCGGCATGTGAAGAACATAAACACTTTTCCTTTCTGCCCTAGCCATACCGGACATGGCTAGTAGGCGCAGGACAGAAACAATTGAAGCGCTGCTTGTGATTCTTCGTTTTAGCTCTAGTACTTCTTGTATGCCTGCATCTGAACAAATGCATTGCTCTACTAGAGAGCCATTAAAAGCATCACATGGCAAATATGATAATGATTAAATAAAACTAATTAGTCACTTCCAATTCTTTCACAAATATGCTTATTTGTGAGCCATTGAGCACTAAACACAAAGTGGCTATCCTATAAGGTCTTTAGGTACTTGTTACCAATGGTAGAGATGAAGTAAACGATATGGTTATTGATTTATCATCGGGTCAACCATATATGAGATTATGATAAGAATGATTGATAGATTGAGTGAATATTTTTAATTTACTTGCTCAACCACCTCGAAGCTTTTATCTTACCACCAAGTACCTACATTATCAACCTAAGCACATTTTGGTACCCAACTCTTGTTGGGTCCTTTTGGGTTAGTCAACAAGTGGGTTAGTCAACAAGTGCTTAGGCACCCAAATGGCCTTAGTACTAGTTTGTGGTGAACACATCACCTTGCTAGTGCTAACTCCTTTTGTGGTCTTCCTAAGCATATTATCATAAACAAATGTGTTCGGCTTAGGGATGTTACCATTTGGGCAATCATAGCTTAGATGCCCCTTTCTTTTACAAGCATAGCATATGCGACCTTTGTTTGCTTTATGCTTGTTTTGCTTGTATGGACATCTATCAACCTTGTGGCCCATCTCATTGCATTCATAGCATCTTCTTATTGCAACTTGGGCTACCTTTCTTGACTCTTGATATATTGGGCATTTCTTGGTAGGATGCCCCAATTTCTTGCTCATGAGACAAGCGCTTTGTCCATCACTCTTCACTTGCTTGGCCTCCTTGATTGAAGCCTTTTGAGTGGCGGCTTCAACCTTGTCGGCCCAATTCTTATGTGGACACGTAGCCCACTCATGTCCATACAATCCACAACCATAGCACATACTTTTTCCATGTTTCTTGCTCTTGGTTGTGTTGGCCTTGCTTGAAATGTGATTCCTTTGTTGGGTTTTGAAGGAAGCAAGGTTTGAACCCTTCTCAAGCTTCTTCACCATGTTATCACGGTTATCTTGAGAAGGTTGTGCTTTCTCCTTACCCTTCAATCGAATCACATCTTTCTTTAATCTTTTCACCTCTTCTTTGAGCTCTATGTTTTCTATAAATTTTTGCTCAATCGAAGATTGGCTTGCTTGAGAAGCACACTCATTAGCACAAGAAATATTCAATTGAGATTGTGTACAAGTGAGTGTGTGAGTGGGAGGTTGAGATGATTTTACCGTTGTAATCACAACCTCATGAGCCACCTCAAGCATGATGCTTGATTCTACTAATTCTTCATGAGAGCACTTGAGATGAACATAGTTTGCTTGTAGCACATTATATTTGCTTAAGAGTTCATCTAATTTTGCCTTGAGCTCAAAGTTTTCCTTCTCTAGTTGTGAAACACTAGAAGAGGAGTTAGTAACTAAAGAATGCTCAATTGATAATTTTTCGTACCTCTCATTTATGGCCTTTAGCTCTTGCAATTTGGAGATGAGAAACTTTTCTTGATTTTGAAGAGATTGCTCTTGTTTCTCATTCTCTTCCTCTAGCTCATCATTCTTCTCAACTAGCTTCATGAGAATGAGCTTGTCTTTGTTGCTTAGATGATCAAGAGTGTAGCTATCTTCAATTTCAATATCACTCTCTTCTTGATCATCTACTCGTGCTATCTCCTTGGCTTGATCTTTCTTGCTAGCCTTCTTCTTGCTTTTCTTGGCCATGAGACACAAGTGATGAGTATCATGAGATACTGAGGTTGACTCATCACTTGGCCGCCATTGGGCTTGAGCCTCATCATCACAGACTGTCTGCTGTCTGACTGCCTCGGCCATACCGAACGTGTCTGGTAGGGATACCGGACACGTCCGGCTTGCGCTTGCAGACATCGCAGTCACCTCGACTTGCACCTCTTGCTCCGGCTCAGCGCTCTTGAGATCTTGTGAGGCTTCTTCGCTGCATGAAGACATAATAGACATATTTTCCATTGACTCGACCTCAAGTGCATCATCGCATTTGGATTTTCCATATAACTCAATGAGTTTGGTCCAAATGAGATGAGCACTCTCCGGAGGTGGTTGTCCATTGAATATTGCCTCATCTTGAACCTCTGCACTCAATGTACTCAAAATGATATTAATAGCTTGAGCATTGAGTTGCACGCATATTTCTTCCTCTTTTGATAAATTCTTATAGTTGCTCCAATCAACTATAGGAAGAGGTATGCTTGCAAACACAATATGCTCAACAAGAGGACTAATCTTTCTAAAAGCATTGAGTACATGAATTGACCAAGGTAGAAAGTTTGAACCATCATTTTGGAGAAGCATCGGCTCCAACTCGATAGGCGTCGACATCCTTTTCTCACGGCGGTGAAGCTTTAGGTGAGAACCTCGCTCTGATACCAATTGAAAGGACCTAGGATGCCGCCTAGAGGGGGGTGAATAGGCGTTTCTGAAAAATCAACACCTTTAAAAGCGGAAACGATTAGTAATAGGAGTTTTCAAAATGGAAACTCCAAACCAAAGTAATACCACCCCTCACAAGTTAGCCACAAAGTATATAAAAGATACTAGATAAACCTAGGGAGCCAAACAGCGGCAACCAAAGAGTTGAATCAAAATGCACTAGTCAGTTAATGTCGAAAGTCCCGACAGTTTGGGTCAGAACTTCCGACGTGTCAGAAGTCCCGACGTTTGGGTCAGAACTTCCGACGTGTCAGAAGTCCCGACAGTTTGGGTCAGAACTTCCAACGCAAACTGTTAGTACTTCTGACCCCTACGGGAAATGAACTACAAGTGCTAAAATGAACTTTGTGATGCCGATGACTTACAAACCCACTTCCTAGTGGTAAGGTAAGGTGTTGGGTCACTCTCTTGATGTTGATAAGCCACCACTCCGTAGATCGAGGCCCAAACCCTAAGAAATAGCTAGAGAGAGGAAGATAACCAAATACATGTAAATTCGAGCAAATCACAACAACAACAAGCACGCGGGAGACAAGAATTTATCCCGAGGTTCGACAGCCCCACAAAGGAGCTCCTATGTCCTCGTTGTTGAGGTGACCACTTTGGTCGGAGTCTCTTCCACCTCCTTGCCTCACTCAAGGATACCACAAAGGTCACTTGAGTTTCTTCACTAGAAAACAAGGGTAATACAAACTTCCCAAGGCTCTTCCACAAGATGGAAGCTCTTGGGCGACGCCTCGCCGGCTAGGGGAAAATCCCTAAGAGTAACAAATGCAAATCAAACCGGCTTGACGAAGAAATCAAGTGCTCAAGCTTGCTCAAAGTGTTTTTCTCACTCAATCCACTCTCTAATCACTCAAACCCTTTAGGAATTGAAGTTGGAGGCAAAGGAGAGAAGAGTGGCGAGCCTAGAATGCTTGGGGGCTATTTTGGCCGAGTGTTTGTTGCAATGAAATGAGTGGGCAACAGTTAGAATGGAGGAGACAGGTATATATACTCCAAGGCAAAATCTAACCGTTCAGATCTACGTCAGGAGTTCCGACGCAGATCTCAGGACTTCCGACGTATGAAGAAAACACTGTTCATGCGAGGTCAAAGTCCACTCGAGATAGCCAACGTCGGAACTTCCGACGAACGTCGGGACTTCCGACGGTCGGAACTTCTGACGAACGTCGGGACTTCCAACGTGCACAGTCAGTAGGTCAGTAGAACCATCAATGCTGGGACTCCCGGCTTGGGTCGGGACTTCCGACTGTTGGGAGTTCTGACTCACGTCGGGACTTCCGACGTCCACAGTCATCGCACAAGCAGTGACTGGGAGTCAGCACTTCTGGCAAGAGTCATGACTTCCGACTGTCGGGAGTTCCGGCTTACGTCAGGACTTCCGACACCGACAGTCACAGAAAATTATTCTTTGTGCTCGTGAAGTGCTAGAGTGTCTCTCTTTTGATTTAATTATTATGCTTGAGCACTCTATCTTCCTCAGACCACCTAAACTTGCATCCCTCTTAATAGTACGGCATACCTATTAACTCAAGATCAAAAGAAAAACGAAATTAAACCTTTTGAGTTGATCTTCTTTAAATTGATGTCGTGTCTTTCAATCTTCATCAAGTGAGGGTGCCAACATGTCAATATTGATCTTGTCACTTGAGCATAGCCATCTTGAGCACGTGACTTGATTCCATTCATCGAATATGAATAACTCCAAATGCATCAAGTCACTTCCATCAAACACTCCAATAGTGATTTGATCCTCCACAAAAACGTGGCCATCATAGCTTGATTAGTACCTCAACTAAATGCAAGTACTTCCTTCTTCACCCTAGCTAGGTTCTTCGGCTGCCAAGCCGTCGCTTGCCCTTCACCCTTGCTTAGTACCTCGAAGCCTTTCCTTGCTATCTTCACCATCTCAAGCCATCAGGTCACATCTTGTGTTGAATCATCCATTCATGTATTGTCATCTTTTTCATTTTAATTTAGCAAGCTTCAAATATGAGACCATTCCATATGCAATCCCTCATGTCTCATTAATTAACTCTTATCGTGCTTGCTTTCACATAGATCATTGAAATCCCACAATAAATAAGCCTTTGCATGAATTCCATTTGCATTGTTGTCATATGCTTGAACTAGATTATTTATACAACAATACATCATTTTGGCTTTATACAATTTCATCAAGTATCTGTGAGAAAATCAATTTCCTGTCTAACACTTAGCAAACGGGTTAGTTCTTTAATCACGTTGTCATTCAATCATCCAAAACCCACTAAAGGGCTAGATGCACTTTCAATCTCACCCTTTTTGGTGATTGATGACAACTTGATTAAAGCTTACAAAATGATATAAACATTTAAACTTTTGGGTTCAATGATTTATAAGAGGCTCCCCCTTAATATGTGCTTATGATTATAATTCACAAAATGACCTCAAATGTCAATTGCACATACTAAAACATATAGGAGACTCCCCCTAAATCATTGCATCCGTGGGGTGCATGTGTGTGTGACAAAGTTAAACCGTGATGCATATGACAAGATATATCACACAAGAATAAATATAAAGGCATCACATCAAATATTTTCATTCTATCATGCATAGTCCTTATGAAAATAAATATAACACATGTAATTCACACATAGCACTCATTACACATTTTCTCAAGTCCAGAAACCACCGATATATAAAAAAGATCATGTCTCAAGAGATACATAGATAAAGCATAAGTGAGTCTCATCTCTCACATGATACAATCTATCTCAAATCCAAGATACATCAATGAAGCTCAAAAACAAAAAACGACAGCCTGCAGTACATATCTTCAGGTACAAAGATAAGCAAATGAAACTATCCTGAAGCTTTAATCAGTCTCTCTCCCCCTTTGTCATCTATCACCACAAAGGTCCAATAACGACATACTAAGGACAAAGGGGCTACAAGCTGTCACACAAAGCACAAAGGGTGCTTAAGGTTCAAACTTTGTGCTAATCTCTCCCTTTGTATTAAACTCTCTCCCTTTGTCATCTTAAAGAGGTTGTACTTGTCATTTGTTTGCAAATCAAAATAGATCAAGTACATTGGTTTACTAGCTCATGAACAAACTCATACACTAACCACTAGATTATATAATCATTCAAGCAATAGTGGTATTCTATGAGTCTAAAAATTTTCATTTGTAATGCATGATCCTATAAGCATGTACTATATGCACTAACCGCATATTAGTAAGGGATGAAAAATGATCATGCACAATACAATGATACCTTTGCTATATTTGAGAGGAAGATAGTCATATAGATTTCAATTTATTTCTCCAATAGCACCATAAAGTCCAATTATAAGCTTGGTGAAGACCAATAGATACCAATTCTTTGAATTCCTATTCTTCACCCATATGAATTGAGAATCACTAATGATCAAGTGCACTCTTCTTGTTGTGGTTAGCTTGCTTCTTCTTTGATCATTGCTTGCTTGAGAGAACTAAAAGATGCACCACTTGTAATACCACTTGAAATTTCATGATACCACTTGCAATTTCATGACTTGTTCTCTTTTGGGTGTTGCTTGCTTTCTAGACCAATCTCTTGATTTTCTTCAACCAAGTACCTCAAATGTCCCTTTAGATTACCACTTCAATTTTAGCCATCCAAGCCTAGAGCGAAGTGACCTCTGTCCAAAGAATCATCCTTGATACTCACTTGATATAACTTGAAAGGAAACCACTTGATCCACTTGAAAGATTTTGTTTGATTGATCCATATTGTTGGACTTAATTTGATGAATAACTTTGAATCCTTCTTTAAGTCCTTTTCTTTCTACTTGTTTAAGTCCTTTTGTTTCTATCAAAAGATCTCTAATTATCAATAGAACTTAAACTTCATCTTCATCTTGATCTTGGTCTTGATCTCTAGCTTGAGTACCAAATGTGTACCAGATACACTCTTCAAACAAATTGTCTTGTACTCATCATTTGTCATGCTTCTATCTCAAACCAAAACCAAAATATAGGTACCTCAATCACTTATAGATATGATTCTAATTTGAGGACCTTTGAATCTAAGTGACTTTTGATCAATCCAATAATTGTCACTTTCCTGGCAGATTCTGTACTCTTCAAAGAATAAATCATATCTCCCAAAGTACATATCCAAAAACCACAAAATTTGGTGAAGATGTGACACACTAAGCCTTCTAGTAGCTGTAAAAATTTTAGCTTCTTTTGACTTGTATATTGCTACCAGATTTCATATCTTTCCACACTGCTACATGCTGAAAACTGCTGCACTATAGCTGACAAGATCTACTCCAAATCCGAAGTATCACTTATCCAAATCTCATAAAATTTGCACAGCAACTAATACCATAAGTGTAGAGCATGCAGACCAAATTTCAAGCCAATACAAATAGATTTGGTTGCTCAAACATGTCAATGATCATTGCTAGCTCAGATTTTCAATATTGGGCAGATTTCAATAATTGAGCTATTTTTCTCCAAATTGAACCAAACTTGAAATCAACTTATTTGAATACTCTCACAAGACATATGTCCATTCAAACCACTAACTAGAAGAAATCTTATGAACATATCCAATCAAACCAACTTCAAACTTGATTACTTAAGCATTTAATCCATTCAAACATCTCATAGCAAGCAACATATGCATATATATCCAATTCAATTAACTCATATGCACCCAAATAAACTTTGATCAACAAGAGATATACCTTGATAGCTTATGATCATCTTTGCAAGCTTCAACTCCACTTATTTGCAGGCATTCAAATATATCAATAAATTTCCACAACTTGAATATGACACTTGTATGTTGATAGCATATGGACTTCACTCAATTTTGACTTGGCATTGGGATAGAATTGCACTAGGCTTCAATACTTGACTCAACATAAGATGAACAATAATAATTCCATTAAATCAAGTCTCCAATGTCATGGTACCTACAAACTATCATCCACTTTTCGATGGTACCCCAAACTAGTTTGGGTCCTCTCATGTTAGATGCAACATACTTAGGCATAGCCTTAGTATGAATAGCGGAATTTTTGCAATACTAACCAATAAGGTACAATAACAAACCTTCCTAGGCATAATATTTGCATCAATTGAAATAGGCTTAGGATTCTCACTTAGGGGACACGAATTAGCCAAGAATTGATTTTCTCTTTTTCGAATATTTGGCAAATTTATGATTTTCAAAAACTTGAGAGAGATTTTAGACGGACATAGGGATTTTTATGGACTTGAGAGAACCATGTCACATGTGATTAGGCAAATAATCAACCAAGGGTAGCAATAATCACAATATGACATGACTAGGTCACAAAGACCCAAAAACCACATGATTTTCAAAAATCACACCACCTACACATGCTAGTTAGGGATTTTGAAAAACATCTATCCTATATCACACCAATGCACATACTAGCATATAAAGGGCCTTAGATGCACTTACAATGCATGTATGTAAATACATACCTTTGCCTTGAGCCCACAATATCACCACTGAGATAATACATGGCATGACAACATCATGTTGACCTCACTTGTCAAATAATCATACCATATATGAAATCAATTTTCATCTAAAGGACTATAAGTAATGCTAGATAAATTTGTTAGTCCACAATGGTACAAAATAGAAACTGAGCTCCCCCTAAATAAGTACCACAAGTAATTTGAATGACTTTCAACAAGCACTTTATTCTTTTAAGAATTTGGGAGTCAATTTTCTATTTTGACCCACACAAAGTAATTTGCCATATTTAAATTTCGTTGAGACATACTCACAACCCACTTAGGTTTGATAGATCACAAGCTTCTGAGCAAATTAAGGATATATGAAATCATATGGATCAAACCTCAATTGCATCCCAATTAGTGCTCTGGTTCCTACCATACCAGACACGTCCGGTAGACATACCGGACACGTCCGGCATGTGAAGAACATAAACACTTTTCCTTTCTGCCCTAGCCATACCGGACATGGCTAGTAGGCGCAGGACAGAAACAATTGAAGCGCTGCTTGTGATTCTTCGTTTTAGCTCTAGTACTTCTTGTATGCCTGCATCTGAACAAATGCATTGCTCTACTAGAGAGCCATTAAAAGCATCACATGGCAAATATGATAATGATTAAATAAAACTAATTAGTCACTTCCAATTCTTTCACAAATATGCTTATTTGTGAGCCATTGAGCACTAAACACAAAGTGGCTATCCTATAAGGTCTTTAGGTACTTGTTACCAATGGTAGAGATGAAGTAAACGATATGGTTATTGATTTATCATCGGGTCAACCATATATGAGATTATGATAAGAATGATTGATAGATTGAGTGAATATTTTCAATTTACTTGCTCAACCACCTCGAAGCTTTTATCTTACCACCAAGTACCTACATTATCAACCTAAGCACATTTTGGTACCCAACTCTTGTTGGGTCCTTTTGGGTTAGTCAACAAGTGGGTTAGTCAACAAGTGCTTAGGCACCCAAATGGCCTTAGTACTAGTTTGTGGTGAACACATCACCTTGCTAGTGCTAACTCCTTTTGTGGTCTTCCTAAGCATATTATCATAAACAAATGTGTTCGGCTTAGGGATGTTACCATTTGGGCAATCATAGCTTAGATGCCCCTTTCTTTTACAAGCATAGCATATGCGACCTTTGTTTGCTTTATGCTTGTTTTGCTTGTATGGACATCTATCAACCTTGTGGCCCATCTCATTGCATTCATAGCATCTTCTTATTGCAACTTGGGCTACCTTTCTTGACTCTTGATATATTGGGCATTTCTTGGTAGGATGCCCCAATTTCTTGCTCATGAGACAAGCGCTTTGTCCATCACTCTTCACTTGCTTGGCCTCCTTGATTGAAGCCTTTTGAGTGGCGGCTTCAACCTTGTCGGCCCAATTCTTATGTGGACACGTAGCCCACTCATGTCCATACAATCCACAACCATAGCACATACTTTTTCCATGTTTCTTGCTCTTGGTTGTGTTGGCCTTGCTTGAAATGTGATTCCTTTGTTGGGTTTTGAAGGAAGCAAGGTTTGAACCCTTCTCAAGCTTCTTCACCATGTTATCACGGTTATCTTGAGAAGGTTGTGCTTTCTCCTTACCCTTCAATCGAATCACATCTTTCTTTAATCTTTTCACCTCTTCTTTGAGCTCTATGTTTTCTATAAATTTTTGCTCAATCGAAGATTGGCTTGCTTGAGAAGCACACTCATTAGCACAAGAAATATTCAATTGAGATTGTGTACAAGTGAGTGTGTGAGTGGGAGGTTGAGATGATTTTACCGTTGTAATCACAACCTCATGAGCCACCTCAAGCATGATGCTTGATTCTACTAATTCTTCATGAGAGCACTTGAGATGAACATAGTTTGCTTGTAGCACATTATATTTGCTTGAGAGTTCATCTAATTTTGCCTTGAGCTCAAAGTTTTCCTTCTCTAGTTGTGAAACACTAGAAGAGGAGTTAGTAACTAAAGAATGCTCAATTGATAATTTTTCGTACCTCTCATTTATGGCCTTTAGCTCTTGCAATTTGGAGATGAGAAACTTTTCTTGATTTTGAAGAGATTGCTCTTGTTTCTCATTCTCTTCCTCTAGCTCATCATTCTTCTCAACTAGCTTCATGAGAATGAGCTTGTCTTTGTTGCTTAGATGATCAAGAGTGTAGCTATCTTCAATTTCAATATCACTCTCTTCTTGATCATCTACTCGTGCTATCTCCTTGGCTTGATCTTTCTTGCTAGCCTTCTTCTTGCTTTTCTTGGCCATGAGACACAAGTGATGAGTATCATGAGATACTGAGGTTGACTCATCACTTGGCCGCCATTGGGCTTGAGCCTCATCATCACAGACTGTCTGCTGTCTGACTGCCTCGGCCATACCGAACGTGTCTGGTAGGGATACCGGACACGTCCGGCTTGCGCTTGCAGACATCGCAGTCACCTCGACTTGCACCTCTTGCTCCGGCTCAGCGCTCTTGAGATCTTGTGAGGCTTCTTCGCTGCATGAAGACATAATAGACATATTTTCCATTGACTCGACCTCAAGTGCATCATCGCATTTGGATTTTCCATATAACTCAATGAGTTTGGTCCAAATGAGATGAGCACTCTCCGGAGGTGGTTGTCCATTGAATATTGCCTCATCTTGAACCTCTGCACTCAATGTACTCAAAATGATATTAATAGCTTGAGCATTGAGTTGCACGCATATTTCTTCCTCTTTTGATAAATTCTTATAGTTGCTCCAATCAACTATAGGAAGAGGTATGCTTGCAAACACAATATGCTCAACAAGAGGACTAATCTTTCTAAAAGCATTGAGTACATGAATTGACCAAGGTAGAAAGTTTGAACCATCATTTTGGAGAAGCATCGGCTCCAACTCGATAGGCGTCGACATCCTTTTCTCACGGCGGTGAAGCTTTAGGTGAGAACCTCGCTCTGATACCAATTGAAAGGACCTAGGATGCCGCCTAGAGGGGGGTGAATAGGCGTTTCTGAAAAATCAACACCTTTAAAAGCGGAAACGATTAGTAATAGGAGTTTTCAAAATGGAAACTCCAAACCAAAGTAATACCACCCCTCACAAGTTAGCCACAAAGTATATAAAAGATACTAGATAAACCTAGGGAGCCAAACAGCGGCAACCAAAGAGTTGAATCAAAATGCACTAGTCAGTTAATGTCGAAAGTCCCGACAGTTTGGGTCAGAACTTCCGACGTGTCAGAAGTCCCGACGTTTGGGTCAGAACTTCCGACGTGTCAGAAGTCCCGACAGTTTGGGTCAGAACTTCCAACGCAAACTGTTAGTACTTCCGACCCCTACGGGAAATGAACTACAAGTGCTAAAATGAACTTTGTGATGCCGATGACTTACAAACCCACTTCCTAGTGGTAAGGTAAGGTGTTGGGTCACTCTCTTGATGTTGATAAGCCACCACTCCGTAGATCGAGGCCCAAACCCTAAGAAATAGCTAGAGAGAGGAAGATAACCAAATACATGTAAATTCGAGCAAATCACAACAACAACAAGCACGCGGGAGACAAGAATTTATCCCGAGGTTCGACAGCCCCACAAAGGAGCTCCTACGTCCTCGTTGTTGAGGTGACCACTTTGGTCGGAGTCTCTTCCACCTCCTTGCCTCACTCAAGGATACCACAAAGGTCACTTGAGTTTCTTCACTAGAAAACAAGGGTAATACAAACTTCCCAAGGCTCTTCCACAAGATGGAAGCTCTTGGGCGACGCCTCGCCGGCTAGGGGAAAATCCCTAAGAGTAACAAATGCAAATCAAACCGGCTTGACGAAGAAATCAAGTGCTCAAGCTTGCTCAAAGTGTTTTTCTCACTCAATCCACTCTCTAATCACTCAAACCCTTTAGGAATTGAAGTTGGAGGCAAAGGAGAGAAGAGTGGCGAGCCTAGAATGCTTGGGGGCTATTTTGGCCGAGTGTTTGTTGCAATGAAATGAGTGGGCAACAGTTAGAATGGAGGAGACAGGTATATATACTCCAAGGCAAAATCTAACCGTTCAGATCTACGTCAGGAGTTCCGACGCAGATCTCAGGACTTCCGACGTATGAAGAAAACACTGTTCATGCGAGGTCAAAGTCCACTCGAGATAGCCAACGTCGGAACTTCCGACGAACGTCGGGACTTCCGACGGTCGGAACTTCTGACGAACGTCGGGACTTCCAACGTGCACAGTCAGTAGGTCAGTAGAACCATCAATGCTGGGACTCCTGGCTTGGGTCGGGACTTCCGACTGTTGGGAGTTCTGACTCACGTCGGGACTTCCGACGTCCACAGTCATCGCACAAGCAGTGACTGGGAGTCAGCACTTCCGGCAAGAGTCATGACTTCCGACTGTCGGGAGTTCCGGCTTACGTCGGGACTTCCGACACCGACAGTCACAGAAAATTATTCTTTGTGCTCGTGAAGTGCTAGAGTGTCTCTCTTTTGATTTAATTATTATGCTTGAGCACTCTATCTTCCTCAGACCACCTAAACTTGCATCCCTCTTAATAGTACGGCATACCTATTAACTCAAGATCAAAAGAAAAACGAAATTAAACCTTTTGAGTTGATCTTCTTTAAATTGATGTCGTGTCTTTCAATCTTCATCAAGTGAGGGTGCCAACATGTCAATATTGATCTTGTCACTTGAGCATAGCCATCTTGAGCACGTGACTTGATTCCATTCATCGAATATGAATAACTCCAAATGCATCAAGTCACTTCCATCAAACACTCCAATAGTGATTTGATCCTCCACAAAAACGTGGCCATCATAGCTTGATTAGTACCTCAACTAAATGCAAGTACTTCCTTCTTCACCCTAGCTAGGTTCTTCGGCTGCCAAGCCGTCGCTTGCCCTTCACCCTTGCTTAGTACCTCGAAGCCTTTCCTTGCTATCTTCACCATCTCAAGCCATCAGGTCACATCTTGTGTTGAATCATCCATTCATGTATTGTCATCTTTTTCATTTTAATTTAGCAAGCTTCAAATATGAGACCATTCCATATGCAATCCCTCATGTCTCATTAATTAACTCTTATCGTGCTTGCTTTCACATAGATCTTTGAAATCCCACAATAAATAAGCCTTTGCATGAATTCCATTTGCATTGTTGTCTTGTGCTTGAACTAGATTATTTATACAACAATACATCATTTTGGCTTTATACAATTTCATCAAGTATCTGTGAGAAAATCAATTTCCTGTCTAACACTTAGCAAACGGGTTAGTTCTTTAATCACGTTGTCATTCAATCATCCAAAACCCACTAAAGGGCTAGATGCACTTTCAAAACCACCATGCTAAGACGCAATGGTCGTACGGGGTCTGCCATCTGAAACTTGCTGGGATGACAAAACTGACAGGCAGAGTCCCCTACCTGGCGCGCCAACTGTCGGTGTTTTGGACCGCGGGGTCTTCAACCAACCAATAAATGTGAACTACATGCCCCTAATCCCGGATGGTGATGCAAAGAGACACAAGGTTTATACTATATCAGGCAATCGATGCCCTACGTCCAGTCTGAGAGATCGATCTTGTATTCCTTGCACCGAAGCGCTTGTAGTAGGGGGTTACAAGCTGGGTGAGAGAGGGAGCTGATCCTAGGTCTCGGCGAGGTGTCATGTGGGCTGCTTGAGACATTGCTCTTAGGCGGCTGGGACATGTGCGTGTGCGTGTTACAAGGTGTTCTTCTCCGTGAGTCCTCGTCTAAGTGGCCCAAGTCCTCTCCTTTTATAGTTGAAGGGAGGACAAGGACAGTACATGTGCTAATTACACGGCGTCGTGCCAATAGGGGCGGCATGTTCGGGCCCTGTGTCCTGTTCCTATGGCGGCGTGGTCGTCGGAGTGGTCCGTCCTTGGAGCACTGGGGCGGCGTGCTGGTCCCATCAGATCCTATGCATTGTGGGAGCCCTAGGACTGCCTCGAAGTGGGTGCAGTGGTGAACGTGCGGGCCGCTATAGACTGACTATGTGCAAGGCCGAGGCTTGGTCGGTGCCGAGGCTGCACAGCAGTGGGGGGTCTCAGCAGGCACGAACCACGAGATAGCCGAGACCTTGGTGTATAGTGCTGAGGCCCCGAGAGGGTGGCTGATCTGGCGCGCTGGCTTGGAGGCGGTGATGACCCGGGCCAAGTCATCCATGTCGCATTATTTTCGAGGCGGGGATCGCGGGGCACAGTACAGTGTGGGCGCTGATCGTGGGCACAGCATCAGAACACAGTGGCTGGTAATCCCCGCTGTGCCCTGTCCCAGTCGGTATGGCATTGATGCGACCTCAGGTCCCGTCGGCCATTCTGTGGTGTCGAGCCATCGTCCGGCTGAGATTGCAGGAGTGGTTGAAGTATTAATGGGACATGACGTGCTGTCAGGAGGGTCGGTCGAGGCGGGGGCGACATACTATGGATAAGCTGGCCTCGCGCGATACGGAGAATGAGGCCTCACGCAAGATGGAGAGCGGAGCCTCGCGTGAGATGAAGATCGGACTCCTTGCTGAGGCCTTCCATGAAGAGCCTCGCGTGAGGCGAAGATTGCATCAGGACGTTGAGACCTCCTGCGCGAGGCTCGAGGTGAAGCGGAGAGCCTGGTGGGCTCGGACGTGGCGGGTGAGGGGCCCACGACTTACCTTCTAGCTTTGTTTTTTGATGGGACTTAAGTGTCCCCTTTGATGTTCGCTCGGGGTACCCCATTCTATGGTACCCGACAGCAAGTTTAGGAGTCGCGGTCCCAGGAGCTGTAGCCGGATGTCGCCGATCCTATCGACGCGAGTTTAGGAGTCGTAGTCCCAAGAGCCATAGCCGGATGTCGCCTATCCCGTCGACATGAGTTTAGGAGTCACGGTCCCAAGAGCCATAGCCGGATGTCGCCTATCCCATCGATGCGAGTTCAGGAGTCACGGTCCCAAGAGCCATAGACAGATGTCACCTATCCCGTCGACGCGAGTTCGGAGTCATGGTCCCATGGCATTTAAACCCCCGAGCCCTGTCGGGCCATCGTGGGGGTTGTGAGTTGTTTTTGTGCTACCCCATCTGGTTCCTCACAACCGAGGGGGCTGAGTTTCGTCGCCTATCCCGATCGCTCGGGCTCGAAGACTAGCTCAGTGAGCTCGCTAATAGGTGTGATCGAGCGAAATCCAGATCCGTCATTCGTGATAGGGTTGGTATAGCCCTCTTGTGGCATTCCACTACTCCTTTACCTACAGCCCGACAGATACCTAGGTCATTCCATAGAGCGACTCGAGTGGCCTGACGGCCTCCCCTCGATGGAGATTCTATGGGCTTGGCGAGAGGTTCAGGATCAAACGAGAACGTTAAGATGACCCGGTTTGCCAGACCGGGCGAAGGCCGCACGGTGCTCATCTACGGTTTTCTCCCCTGGCTCTATTTGGTTGCTCATGTTGAATGAGGCAACCCATCGCTTTGTGGCGCAACACATAGCGTTCTGGTGCATTTTGCTGCACGTGCGATGCTTTGTTCCTGAGCCCCCGGGCGATTCATGCCCTAACCGTCCGGGGGATTCAGGCGTATGGAATGAAATGCGCGTATGGATGTATGAATATTTTAAATTGAAATAGAGGGGCTTTGATAGTGTTTTACCTTGAAGACTGGAGAGACAGGGTTCGTCGGGCTCCAGTCTGAAACGTCCGTCCGGGACCTACGCTTGTTAATCGTGGGTTAGTCCTCATGTGAACAGTTTTGTATTTAATGAACAAATGCTTACCTTGATGTCCTGAGAGACAGGGTTCGGAGAGCTTTAGTCAAAAATGTCCAACCAGGACCCGTGCTCGTCATTCGAGATAGAGTCAGCATGGCCCACATGGGGCGCCCCTTCACTTCCTACCTGTATCTCAAGTGCTTATCTTGAGTGAATCGATCGACTCAGGAGGTCGGTTGATCTATCCTGGGTGACTCGATCATTCCAGTCAGAAACGTCTGCCCGGGACCTACGCTTGTCAATCGTGGGTTAGCCCTCGTGTGAACAGTTTTGTATTTAATGAACATATGCTTACCTTGATATCCTGAGAGACGGGGTTTGGAGAGCTTCAGTCGGAAATGTCTGACCGGGACCCATGCTCATCATTTGAGACGGAGTCGGCATGGCCCACATGGGGCGCCCCTTCGCTTCCTACCTGTATCTCAGGTGTTTATCCCGAGTGAATTGATCAACTCAGGAGGTCATAGTAGTTTTAAATTTATGGGGGAAGCCCCCGTATAAAACGTTCGTGTGCTTAACTGCTATAATGGTATTTTGTTTTCTGTGATGGAGTTATTCCGTTCAGGGAAGCTTGTTCCCGTCCGTTCCTTAGTTTCTCCTTAGCATAATTTTGTTTTAAATTTCTTTCTCTCTCGTACATGCCCATTTGTTCCGTAGGTCACAACTTCATGAGCCCGGGGCGTGGCCCACGAGGCTCGGCCAGTTGTAGCCATAGGAAAAGGCGGGATGCAATCAGTCGGAATTTTTAAAGCAAAGCTACGTAAGGTAAATTTAAAGGAATGAACTACCCCTTCGTTAGGGTAGGAAGGAATTTCTCCATACAATAGTAAACAAAACAGAGAGGTAGTACTCAATATTTGTATATTTATGGAGCCCCTGAGCGATCCGGGTTGAAGGTGTTCGGACAGGGGTGCTCTTACAGGAGCATGTGCTTTAACCGAAAGTGCTTAGACCGATTCTAAGGGAAAAATGACATAGCTGTTCAATGTTCCAAGTGTTGTTGAGAACATTGCCATTGTTGTCCTCTAGTCGGTAGGTGCCCGGTCGAATTACCTCAGTTACCATATAGGGTCCTCCCTAGGGTGGAGAGAGCTTGTGTTTTTCCTTCATCGATTGGGTCCTTCATAGCACGAGATCACCGACTTCGAGAATCCTTTCTTTGATCTTCCTTTCATGGTACCTGCGGAGGGTTTGTTGATAGCAGGCGGAGCATATGATGGTTGTCTCGTGGGCCTCTTTGAGCAGGTCGACTGCGTCTTGTTGAGCCACCGTGGCTCGGTCGCGGTCGAAAGCTTTTACTCTCGGTGCACCATGGTCAAGGTCGGAGGGCAACACAGCTTCCGCTTTGTAGGCCAGGAAGAAAGGTGTGAATCCCATGGATTGGTTTGGGGTCATTCTTAGGCTCCAGAGGATTGCTGGGACCTCTACAACCCACTGCCTGGTGTGTTTGTTGAGTCGGTCGAAGATGCGCGTCTTGAGTCCTTAGAGGACCATGCCATTGGTGCGTTCAACCTAACCGTTAGTTCGTGGATGTCCGATCGAAGCCCAATCGATTTTGATGTTGTATCCATTGCTGAAGTCTTGGAACTTCTTCCCAGTGAAGTTAGTCCCGTGGTCCGTGATAATACAGTTAGGAACGCCGAATCGATAGATGATGTCGAGGAAGAATTTGACTGACTCTTCTGATTGGAGATTGGTGATGGGCTTGGCCTCTATCCATTTGGTAAACTTGTCGACTGCTACGAGTAGATGGGTAAAACCTAGACCTTTCTTGAGAGGTCCCACCATGTCAAGGCCCCAGACCACGAATGGCCAGGTGATTGGGATGGTTTGGAGCTCTTGCGCTGGTAAATGGGTTTGCCAAGCGTAGAACTGGCATCCTTCGCACCTGCGGATGACCTCCTCTACATCTCGTAGCGCGGTGGGCTAGTAAAAACCTTGGCAAAAGGTTTTTCTGACCAGGGACCTTGGGGCCGCATGATGCTCACAGATCCCAGAATGGACCTCGAGGAGGATCTATTTTCCCCGACTGGCGGGAACGCACTTCATGAGTACTCCTGATGGACTTCATTTGTAGAGTTCATTACTGAGCATGACGTAGGTCTTGGCGCATAGAGCGATTCATCAGGCTTCAGTTCTTTCAGGTGGGAGATCCTCCCCGAGGAGGTAGGCGAGCAGTGGTACTCGCTAATCGGTTTGATTGAGAACCAATACGGCGACATCTGCGGGTGACGTCATTATAGAGGTGCTGGGATCAGAACCCCCGAGCGCTAGCTAGCTATCGAGGTGCATCTGGGTCAGACCTTCTAGGATGCGGGCAGATAGCTTGTGGACATCGTTGACAAAGACTCCGCTGGGTGATGGATCTCACCTGGCGACCAGTTTTGCGAGGAAATCGGCGGCGTCATTGTCCCTTTGAGGGACGTGATGTAGTTCAATTCCTTGGAATTTGTCCTTGAGCTTGTGCACCTCTTGGTAGTATGCTATCATGAGGGGACTTTTGCAGGAGGACTCCTTCATGACTTGATCAACGACTAGTTCCGAGTCGCCGTGGACGTAGAGTCACGTAGCGCTGAGCTCGATGGCGATGCATAGTCCATTGATAAGGGCCTCGTACTCCACAGCATTGTTTGAAGCCAAAAGGTGGAGGCGGATGGCATAGCGGAGCCTACTCCCATCTGGGGAGATCAGAACCACTCCAGCCCCCGAGCTGGGTGCCATTACAGACCCATCGAAGTACATTGTCTAGTATTCGTGGAAGACGTCCTGGGCCGGAAGCTAGACCTCCGTCCATTTGGCGACAAAATCAGCGAGAGCCTGAGACTTAATTGCGGTGTGGGGGGTATACCTGATGTCATGTCCCATGAGTTCAAGGGCCCACTTAGAGATTCATCCTGCAGCGTCATGGTTGCGGATGATGTCTCCGAGTAGGTATGAAGTGACGACTGTGACTTCGTGGTTGGTGAAGTAGTGTAGGAGCTTCCTAGTCGCCATTAGTATGGCGTATAGGAGTTTCTATACCTGGGGGTACCGGACCTTGGGGTCGGTAAGCACTTCTTCGACGAAGTATACGGGTCGCTGCACTTTAAGCTGGTGTCCCGGTTCCTCCCTCTCTATGACTAGGGCGGCGCTCACCACATGGTTACTTGCCGCGACATAGAGGAGGAGGGGTTCTCCCTGCTTGGGAGCGATGAGGATTGGGGCCAATGTTAGGGATGTTTTGAGGCTTTCGAGAGCCTATTGGGCTTCCTCAGTCTAGACGAAGAGGTCCATCTTTTTTAGGAGCTTGTAGAGCGGCATCCCCCGTTCATCGAGCTGGGAGATGAAGTGGCTTAAGGCAGCCAAGCAACCGGTGAGTCTCTACATGCCCTTGACGTTGCATATGGGGCCCATGTTGGAGATGGCCGTGATCTTTTTGGGGTTGGCTTCGATGCCGCGCTCGAATACAATGTATCCCAACAGTTTCCCCTTTGGAACCCCAAAAACACACTTTTCAGGATTCAGCTTGATGTTGAACCTTCGGAGGTTCACGAACGTCATGGCCAAGTTTCCGATCAGGTCACAAGCTTGAGCCATTTTGACCACTATGTCATCAACATAGACAGCGATCGTTGGTTTTGGCCGCTCGGCCTGGTCGGGCTGGTCGAGCGGGTCGATTTGGTCGGTGAAGCATTGCTGCATGCACCTTTGGTAGGTGGCTCCAGCGCTCTTTAGGCTAAAAGGAATGGTTACGTAGCAGTACAAACCATATGGGGTGATGAACGAGATTGCGAGCTGATCAGACTCTTTCATCATGATCTGGTGATAGCCTGAGTAGGCATCCAAAAAGGAGAGGATTTCACAACCTGAGGTGGAGTCAATTATCTGGTCTATGTGTGGTAATGGGAAATGATCCTTTGGGCATGCTTTGTTAAGTCTAGTATAATGGACGCACATTCTCCACTTCCCAGTCTTTTTTCTGTCCAGGACGGGATTGGCAAGCCAGTCAGAATGGAAGACTTCCCTAATGAACCCGGCTACTAGGAGTTTGGCGATTTACTCGCCCATGGCCCTGCGCCTTTCGTCATCGAAGCGACACAGGCGTTGTTTGGTGGGTTTAGAGCCCGGGGTAAGGTGTAGTGCATGTTTGGCGACCTCCCGGGGTATCCCTAGCATGTTAGACGGCTGCCATGCTAAGACATCACGGTTGTCGGTAGGAAGTCGATGAGCTCGCTTTCCTATTTGGCCGGAAGCTGGGTCCCGACCTGAACTGTCTTGGTTGGGTTGGTGGGATCGATTTCCACCACCTTGGTTTCTTCGAGCGGGCAGAAGGCCTTGGTTGGTTATAGTCCGGGGCTGTCGGGACCGATGACTCCCCAAGCTGCGGGAGTTCGGACGAGTTGACGACCGTAGTGGCGAGCTCGTAGTGTTCGTGGTTGCACGTGATGGCATGCGAGAATGCGCTGCTCACAGTGATGACGCCGTTTGGTCCTGACATCTTCAGATTGAGGTAGGTGTAGTTGGGGATTGCCATGAATCTTGCGTAGCATGGCCACCCCAAGATGGCGTGGTAGGACCCTAGAAAGTCCACCACCTCGAAGGTGAGAACCTTCGAGCAGAAGTTGGTTCGGCTGCCGAACTTGACGGGCAGATCGATCTACCCGAGCAGGTATGCCTGCGCTCCTGGGATTACCCCGTGGAAGGGGAGCCTGTCGGGCGGAGTTTCGATCGGGGGATGCACATGGCATCAAGGGTGTCGATGTATAGGATGTTGAGGCCGCTGCCGCCATCCATCAGCACTCTCATAAGCCGCTTCTTGTGGACGATGGGGTCGACGATGAGCGAATAGCGTTCTGGTCTTGTGATGTGGGAGAGATGGTCCCTCTGATCATAGGTGATCGGAGATTCTGACCAGCTAAGGAAGGAGGGGCTGGCCGTTTCGGCGGCGCATGCCTCCCTGTAGCGTACGTTATGCTGGCGTTTGGACCAGATGGCGTCGGACCTGCCGAAGATCATGATGCACTCCTCAAACTGTCCCTATCCTTGCTTGCCGCACCACCCCTCCTGACTGTTGGCTCCTTGCCGTCCCACTCCTTTGGCGTGCCGGCCTATCGGAGGAAACGTTTGAGGAGCTTGCACTCCTTGTAGAGGTGTTTGATAGGATAGGCGTGATTAGGGCATGGACCATCCATGAGTTTGTTGAAGTGGTCAGGCAGTCCCTGGTGGGGCTACTCGGGCGCATGTTCAGCTATGGTGATCAACGCGGTGTCGTCCGACCGGCGTCGATCCTTCCTGTTCTTCTTCCCCCTCTGAGTGGAGGGGCCTTCGTCTAGATCCACGCGCTTGGGCTTGCCTTTGTCCTGGCCTCCGCTGAAGACCGCTTTGACCGCCTCCTCGCCAGAGGCATGGTTGGTGGCGACGTCGAGCAGATCACAGGTGATGCAGGGTTTTAGGTAGCCAAGCTTGTGGATCAGGGACTTGCAATTTGTCCCAAAGAGGAAAGCACTGATGATGTCTGCATCGATGATATCAGGGAGGGAGTTACAACGTTGGGAAAACCTGCGGATGTAATCTCGTAGGGATTCACTGGGCTCCTGCTGGTAGCTCTTGAGGTCCCAGGAGTTTCCTAGGCGGACGTACGTCCCCTAGAAATTCCCGACGAAGACCCTCTTGAGGTCTGCCCAGTCGCGGATGCTGTCATGTGGAAGGAATTTGAGCCATGCCTAAACATGTTCTCCCACGCAAATGGGAAGATATTGGATGATAAAAAAGTCATCATCCACCCCTCTGGCTCGACAGGCGAGCCGGAAGTCTTCAAGCTAGATGCCTGGGTTCGTCTCCTCGATGTATTTGGTGATGTTGGTGGGAGGCCGAAAACGGTGTGGAAATGGTGCCCTCCGAATGCGCCGGCTGAAGGCCCGTGGCCCTGGGCCCTTAGGGCTAGGGCTCCGGTTATCCGACCAGCGATCGCGCCTGGGGCATGTTTCACCCCTTCCCTCAATGGTTTGGCCAGAGTCTGTGTTGCCTGCTGTCGTATGGCAGACGTCGTTGCCGTGTTGGGCCTGACGACGGTCACTAGCGATGCTACGAGCGTCCTGGTGTGGTTGGTGTGGAGCAGGTGCCTGGTTGGACCATGGCACGGTTGCCGCTCCCCGAGCTGAGCCTACCGGCTGCGGCGGCGAGCGAACGGATCGATCCGGCTGGTGCATCCCCGTCCCCCCGGTGGGGAGAGAGGGCGTGGGTCAAAGTCGTGGTGCGGAGCTTTCTGCCTATTGGACGGTAGCGGCCTCTACTAGAACCCAGAGGTTCCGGTAGACTGCCCGCTCCTGAGGGTCGACGGGCTCGGGAACACCGCGAAGAAGCATTGTTGCATCGGCGATATTTTGGCCGGCCTGGGCGAATTGTGGGACATCATTCCCCTCACTCACGATGTCATGCTGAACCTAACGAGCGTGACCCCGGGCGCCACCCGCCAGGCCAGGCGCGTGGGGCGCAACGTGCTGTACCGACGGCGCTAGTGTAGGCGGCGGCTGATTCTGCCATCGTTGTCGTAGTTCCTCAGCATGTGCTTGCATAGACGTGAGGGCTCCCGCACGTGGGTCTGGAGGGGTATGAGTCTGCATAGACTCCGCAACCACCGGTGGTTGTCGCGGAGCGTCCACCATAGCGCACTCCCGGGACAGACAGTGGCGGGGTGCCACGTCACCGATGCTTGAACTGTCGCTCTCGCCATCATCATCCAGAAGTTTGTGAGGAATGGCAGGAATGAAGCCCATTACTTCCACGAACTCGGACGTGAGGGGGGACGGTGCCAGCATCCTTCGGAGCCCCCAAGCGTAGGCGTCCGTGGAGGACGCAAGGCCATAGGGGAACCGATCGTATGGCGTTTGTGGCGTGGACGGTACATTTCCTCCAGATGACTGGTGAGAGATAGCAAATAAAGAGTGAGTAGTACGCATATTACTTACAATGGGGTTTGAGCAGAGAGTTTGCTCGGAATGAAGCGCAGATGCCACGCCGTCGAAGTCATGCATCTCGGAGTCGATGGAGGACATCCCTTCGACGGGTGCCGGGTCACGAGCCTCCTTGCGGAGGTGGAGTACGCCGAGCCGGTCGGCGACAAAGTCCAGGCTCCCGAAGTGGAAGGCCTAGAATGGCACGAAGACGGGTGGAACCCGCATCCTGGTGGGCGAGACTACGAGAAACTCCAGCGAGCCGAAACGAATCGTATCGCCCGAGCCCGCCACGGCGGGGGTGGCAGAAAAATGGGCCATCCGATGACCAAAAGAGTGTTTAACGTACAACGTCTTCCCCATGGACGGCACCAACTGTCGGTGCAGAAAGTGACCAACTAGTAAATATTTGTAGTTTTGTTGTACATTGTGATCGGAGGTGGCCTAGCACTCAATGACACAGGATTTATACTGGTTCAGGCAATGTGCCCTACGTCTAGTCGGGGTCGGTCGGTGACTTTATTCCTGAGCCTAGGTGCTCAAAGTCTATAGTGGGGGTACAAACAAGAAGGAGGAAGAAGGGGGTGTACAAGAGGTTCGGTCGACTTCGACCGAAAGGGTCGCGGTCAGAACTGGGTGGTCCTTCGGTTGGGAGTGTTGATGTCGATCTAGTGAGTCTGAGCTTGAAGAAGTTGATCTCCCTTTGTTGGAGGGAGCGCATCCCCTTTTATAGATGAAGGGGATGGCTTTACAGGTGAGGGAGGAAGAGTACAGATATTTCTAAGCCTTGCTGCCTACGGTGATGTAAACTGGATAATGGTTGACGCCCCCCAATACTGTCGATGTCGCTGTAGGATGTCAGATGTGTACGAAAGGTCGAGCTATCTTCTTCAAGAAGGATGACGCCGGTACTTGCAAAATACTTCTAGATGCCTAGTGGCATATGAGGAGCTGTGCTATGTTCACTCGGTATGGCAAATCCTGGAGACCATACCGTAATCGATGTCCAGAGACATGTGGAGGGGGCTTACCATATGGGAGTTTCTAGTGGCCCCTACAATACTTTGTGTCAGGGTGGCTGCAGAGCACTATTCCATGCAGGGTGTGGTCCCTGGTACAGTGGTTTTGACTTGTGAGCCATGCCTTGCCTTTCTCCGCACGCCTTCTGGTTCTTTCCGAGTGGGCGTCCCCGGTCGGATGGTCTCTAGTCGGTTCTGGCGCGCCAGTCGGAGAATAGCGATGAGCAGGGTTTTCTATGAACCTCGGTCAGAGACACGGGGTCGAGGTTGGAGGCGGTCCTCGGGTTAGGCTTTCCGAGCGAAGGCCGTGTGAAGGCGGCCGGGGCCTGAAGCCAGCGCTCTGATCGAAGAGGCCATTCGGAGTTGGCATGAGCCTAAGGTGCTCCGGTCGGAAAGATGGGTCGATGGCGGCCAGGGCCTAAAGCGAGTGCTCCGGTCTGTTGAGTTCAGACTCTTGGGTCGGTCCAAAAGAAGAAAAGGCCGTCCTTCTGGGCCGAGCCTTGGCGTGGAAGCTGGTCCCTGAGGGACCCCGGGTTTATGAACCCAACAAGTGGATTACCTAATTCAACACACACAACACATGAAATGGCATGTGATAACATGTACCAAACTAGGGTACAGAGGTCCTAAACTAAACCTAACATGCCTTAGGTAATTGAAACAAACAACAAGAACATGAAATGACATGTGAGAACATGTGCCAAACAAGGGTACATATTTCCTTCGCCTAACCCTAACATGCCTTAGATGATTAAAGCAAAAAAAACAAATACATGGATGTCGCCCGTTAAAAAGATTGGTTTGTCCTAGTAGTGTGGCCACATAGCAAATTGTGTTGCACCTTCTCCAAAGTATCCTCCTATTGTTGGTGATGGTGGCGACGGGGGTGGCGGCGAAGGACCCTTGTTCCTGTGATTAGGGCAGGTGCAATATGGATCATTGTAGAGTGCCTCCTGTGAACTGGAACCATTGTTGTTGTCTTCCTGTTCGTCATCCTTGTAACCACTGCTAACTTTCCTTTCTAGATCGAAGATACGGTCCTATAGGTAGTAGACGTACTCCGCATGCGGATAAATAGGTCAAGGATCGACCCACCTAGTGAACCCACAGTTTTCTTCAGACAAGGAAGACTGCAATAAGTATGTCGTATAAGTTGTATAGAAGATGAACATATTGAAGAAACAAATAGTAATAGCAATTACTCATGCTCGCGGGTATTTGAAGAAACGTCGGCCTCCATCTATTCCCTCGGTGAACATCTGCACTAGACAGTCCTCACCATGCATGTATTTTGGCCACTCTTCTTTCCATTCATCGTATCCTCTCAGTGGTGCCTCTTTGGTGAAATCACTTTTGCTCTCGACTGGGAACCTATCATAAAGAGCTTCCTCAAAGAAATTGGGACCAAGAGGACCCTCCCACCTAATGGTAGTTCCCTTCCCCTTTCCTCTCCCTATGGATGACCCTCTAGACATTGGTACTGCAACGAAAGATAATGCTGAGGAGTGCTCTTCCTCCTTCTTGTGTGTTTGAATGAGAGGGAGTGAGAGGTTATTTATAGGTTGAGACGAGGAATGGAGGCCTCTCAACGTGCCATGTCAGCGATCCGTGTGCCTCTTCACCTCAGCCCTTGGATCAAACAGTAATAAGATGGATGGTGGAGATGGAGTGGAGTTGTGCTTCCTTGCATGCCTTCGTACCTATAGGTGTACTATTGTCTGAAAAGCCTAGATTCGTTCACTGTTACTAAAAAGCCTATATTCATCTGCAAAGCATCTGTACGATACGATTGGACTATACACGTTCTACTGAATTTATATTTAATCAGTGTACTACATTTGTGCCTTTGTAGCAGTGAAGTATAATTAATGATTCACAGAAAAAATTCGCAAAAGTTTTCCTTGTTTCAGGAGCATCAACGGTTACCAGCAGAGACATCATTATATAATCCAAATATTTAATCGTCCAAAGACCACAATACAACCACATCGAACATCACAATCAACATAACATGTCCTGCATAGTCCAAATAGTACATAATGTCCATACAGTCCCAAATAGTTATAGGAAAGTAACTACATACTTTCCAAATCTCCACACATGCAAAATAAGCAAAGTCCATGCAGCCCAAATAGTTTGTGTCATCGGATCTAAGTTGTTACCATAGTCTTAACCTACAAGTCGTCGTCACCTTCTCCTAGTCTTACCCTTGGCCAAGAGCGTCGGTGCTCGGAGTGTACGTGCAAGGCGGACGACGTCTTCTCGTTCCTGCAACTTGCGTAGCCTGAGTCGAATGAGCCTCCTAGAGCTGAGACTCGGCAAGCTCATCATAACCACGCTCCTTGGCATCCTCGTCGCCTTCGTCGTCGTCCTCGTCTCCGTGGCCTTGGAAAGTGTCCACAGTCGCAGCGCTAGTACCTCCGTGAGAAGAAGAACCGAGGCCTACAGGCGTGTCCCATTGTCGTGCGTGTGGCCCGTGTACGTCCATTGCAGTGCTAGTACCACCACCACAACGAGCTGCAGCACGCCGCAACCTACGTGCTAGCCTCTGTCATGCAAAGATATTAAGTAGAAAACCATAGCTCAAACAACTTAAGCATAAAACAACAAGAGGGCTAGTGTCGACTTATTTCAAGAAAAATGTTTAGTGTGTGCTCGTCCACGTCTGTCCTTGGAAACCGTTCGATCTCAATCACAAATTGCTTCAGCGCGTTGCCCTGCAAAAAAAAACAAATAAAGATGCGCTTAAAATCTAAAATTAGAATATTAATGAACCATGGCCTAATCCACCATCACGCTGGAAGCCCAATCCACCAACCATGGCCTAAATGAACCCCAACTCATCCATACCAATGTGTCATGACACAGAAAGGGAGGCCCTAGCTAGAGAAGTGGAGGTCCCACGTGGCTGTTGGCTAGGTGGATGGACCAGTGCTAACAGCGCAGCTGTCATCACCACCATCAGCACGAGACTAGAACCCATTCCTAAGGTATCGGCTAAGATTGATGTTTAAGCTGAAAAAGAGGCATACTAGTATAGTAGGGAAGACATAGCAACCAAATTTGCAACTGACAGAACGGGCATAAAGATATATAAATCTGATTGCTCGTGTCTCTGAGGCTAGACCAGGGAGTAAAATGGATGAAATACAGTGTTGAAGCTGCAGATGAACGGGGAGAAAGAGAGATGAACGGGCATACTTGTCAATGCCATCCCAACAGACCAATATGCAGAAATTTATCTTGCTAACATGCAGTAATCTGATAATGAAAAACATGCAGTAATTAATTCGCAGAACTCTTATTACAATAGACAATTTTACAACTGCATAAATCACATATTTCCAAAAAGAAAAGCAGAGTCATTCCATTTGATTGTCACAAAAGGTAGCAAAGATATGCAATGGAGGTAACATCCATAATGCTCACAACATTTTTGTGCATATAGAACATAGAAACTCTTTTTTTTAGAGCAATGACAGATGCTCTGCCTTTTCATTAAAGTAGAGAAGGAATACGTGCACAATCTTCAGGCTGATATAAACTCTCATCTTAAGGTAAATGCTAGAATTTTCATGTTGGTGTCAGAAAAGGGGAACAGAGCATTATATATTTTGGCTGCCACTGTGCAGGGTTTCATCTACAATGTCTACGTTTCTAAAGAACACAATAGTAAATTTCCCCTGTTCGCTTGCTCGTAAACGATCGTAAATTTCCAGCCAGCAACAGTGTTTTTCTCTCACACCAAACCAGCCAACGGTAAATAATCCACGATCGTTTACGGCCTCCCGAACAAGCTTTTGGGGATAAAAAAAAGAACACAATAGTACAAATGGGTCACTTTCAGATCAATATGAATTGACAGCTAGGCATCTTTAATAGAATACGACGAAGAGCAGAATTGGTCTGGAAGCAAGAACCTTCTTTTCAATAATCTAACCACAGTTATGGACTTGACGGGCTAAAATAATAGTGGCACTAATTTCTTTTCCCATGTATATGTAAATGATTTGCAGGCTCATTGACAAGTACAGGCCCAGCAAGGCGTCGATGAACTGACTAGTCATGAAAACTGAAAAGTACATGACTGAGCTAAGATTGTTTTGTTATATATATACTGCTTGATTGTGTCGATTATCTCAGAGATTACTTAGCTAAAAACCGAACAGTGCAGAGCAAGCAGTGGAGGTGTACATAAATTGAACACTTGATCAAAATTAGCTAACCATTCATTGAAGCCAACTATCATGTAAATCATGTGTGCATGCTAATCCAGCTTGCATTACGTGACATTTTATAAATTTGTTTGCTTAAACTATAATTGGCATGGATCACATACTATAATTCACATGTATACCCAGCTGAAATAAATAAGATGGGGTTATAGTTGACATTACCACTCGGTCCAGGATCGGCGCAGGCTTCACCTGTGTCCCGGCCCTCGTCGCGAGGTCGTAAGACGTTTGTTCGTCGTTGGAGGACTCAATGTCGGCATAGTCTGTTTAGGTCCATTGCACCTTCAGCTTGCTCCTTGTTGCCCGGTTGTACCAAGATAGATACGCTCTGAAGTTCTCGTTCGTGTGGGGCCGGTCATTCTTATACAAGTTCTCATGAAAGTGATCCCAGTGGTCGATGTAGTCACGGTGAAAGGTCTCAAAGTCCGTCTCCTTCTTTTGTTTCCGACGATCGATCTTGTAGGGTGCCAGAAATGAAATTCAAGTTAGTGGAGATGTAACTCAAATACCTTTCTTTATATTACAAATATACGCTACATCATTTTTGCTATGCGTGCTATGAATAAATCAATACATATGCATATGCATGATTATATATATATATATATATATATATATATTTATTTTACTATTCCAGATTTTTATTGATACTCTTCAGTATCCCAAAGGTTATCGATATTAACTACACTGAAGGATCTGGTGATAGAAAGTGGAGTAGTACAAATTTTCCATGGACTAAGGAACTTGAGGTAATTTTCTTCAGTATCATTTTTTAATAATTTACACCATCACTGATTTGTGAATACTATTTAACTTTTAGTGCATATTCAGGCCAAGAACAGAAATAAGTTTGGAATCTATTGCACTTGTCTCACTCATCCAATACCAGATCATGCACTTGTCACAGGTAATGAACCATTTCATCTCCTTGTACATATTTCTCGGCGTTTTTTTTTAATTTATGATTGACTACCTTTTGGCTGGAGCAGGCAAATATTCCTGCAACTTATTTGAGTGGCAACTTGGACTGGTCTGAACAGCAAGAGATAATGAGAGATTTAAAGTCATGCCGCTACAAGTTGCTGTACGTCACTCCAGAGAAAATATACTTGCAACCATTAGATTCATACACTGTTGTTTCTGAGTTATCCAACAATAATGTTTTCGAGATCAAAACTACTTGTCATGATTCTATTTTACTGACACGCTGCAGTTAGTCTCCGGGATGTGTTTGCTTTCTACTATTTGATCTCGGTGAGCTGTGTTGTTTCCAATTTAGAATAAAAAAGTCTTATACCAATTTGTTTTAGCTTACAAGTTCAAGATCCTGCAAGAATACATGAGTTTGAACTCTCCCGAAACAGACCCTCTCCCTGGAATTTGCAAAAGACAATGCTATTTCTCATCTTCATACCGCAAGTGATTTGGAAAGTTATTTTTGCTTCGAAGTTGTAGATACTGGTCTCTAATAAACATTTTGTTTCCTGAAACATAAATAATCTGCCTGTTTGCAAAGCATTGAAACTATTTCATCTTATACAGGAGCTTCAAGGACGAAGTATTCCGGCAACTGCAACAATGCTTCAGGTGGTGGATATTCCGGCAATGATGGTTACGGCGATGGAGCTGCCAGTGGTGGTTATGCTAACAACTTGAGCAGCGGATACAGCAGCAGTGGAAGGTATAATACCACTGGCAGTTGTGATGGAAACACTGGTGGGTACAATTCTTCTCCCAACCCATATGGTGCAGCCAACTACGGTGCAGCCAACTACAATACAGGAAGTTCCAGTGGTGGAACCTCAGGAGAATTTGGTAGCGACTTTAGTGGTGGACGTTTTGGTGGCAACAACTTCGCTGGAAATGTGACTGGTGGTGGCTACAGTGCAGCAGCAGCACGGGAGAGTTTTATGGCGGCGGGGCAAGCTATGAAGCTAACAAGCCACAGTACAATGGCCAAGACGACCTGATGGGCGATTTCTTCGACAAGGAAGTGGCAGAGGGTAAATGAGGGTGCTGCGTACTTGCATCTCTCGCACGATGCTGCAGATCTCTTTTTCCAAGCTGTATCTGATCGGCCGTGCTAAATGGAGCAAATAAAAACTTTGCTTGAGCTTATTAGGGTATACAACATATTCCTTTGTTCTTTTTATTCTGTTTTCAGACAAGGCACGTATGTTGTTTTTTTCACTTAGCTGGCGTTACATCTTATCTTGAGAGAAGAAAGGTGGTTATATCCTCTTGACAAGAAATGATGTTAGTCCAGGTGCTAATTTTCTTAGCCATTCTGACATGCCAAGCCAAGCTGGAGAAGTCCAAGTCCAATGACGCCGCGGAGTTGACGTCGGTAATGTGGCATGCCGCCATGGGCCGTTTGGTTGCAGCTCCACGGCCAGACAGATGAGCTCCAGACGCTAGTGTTTGGAATGGAGGAACGCTCGTTCCAATTCCAAGGAAGGTTCTGTCCCCTAAGCAAAACGTAGGAAAAAATACTTCTAGTCTGAGCTCTGATTTCGTGTAGAGACGAAAAGAGCAGAGAGGAGATAAACAAAAGAGCTCTAGGTCATTCCTCGGTACTGCTGTTGTCCAGATGCTTAGGATCATTGGTCTAAGGCCTACACTTGTTTTTTTTTTTTTTTGAAAAATATCATTTACATGTGTTGTCTCAGTGTTTCTGTTTTTGAAAACTTGCTGGCAATTTTATCGAGTACAGGGTTTGCCACCCTGTTGAGACTGTTGGAAAATGTATATTCATGAAGGCATTTTTCTATATGATGAGAGACGTTCATGGTTACATTAGATGACTTCTTGATGTGGCTTTTACTATCTGCCAGGGCTTAGGTGTTCTAAAACAAAACTTCCCCAAGACACCAGTCCTGGCTTTGACTGCAACAGCAACTGCTAGGGTTAAGGAAGATGTTGTGCAAGCTTTAGCCCTTAAAAACTGCATTGTTTTCAAACAAAGTTTTAATCGTCCAAAACTGAGGTGCGTGCCTGTAAGCAGTAAGGTATTGATGCAAGTTCTATTGTAGCAGACCATCTCAGATTTAAGTTGGGCTTTGCAGGTACTACTTAGAGAGAATTCCTTATTTGACACTGGGAAAATGAGTCGTTCCTTTCTTGGCCCTGAAATTTTCTTCGTTCCCTATTTGACACTGACTTCAACTTTCGTTCCTAATTTGACACTGTCGTCAAATCCGTTAGCTAACGGTGTTAACTGACCGTTAAAAAGACGTTTTTGCCCCTAGAAAAAAAACGGCGAAGCAAATTTGAGAGGAAAAAAAAACCTGCGCCCGCCTCTAATGCATGCGCCCAGCTAAAAAAAAGGCGCAGGTTTTTTTCTCTCAAATTTGCTTCGCCGCTTTTTTTTCTAGGGGCAAAAACGTCTTTTTAACGTCCAGTTAACACCGTTAGCTAACGGATTTGACGGCAGTGTCAAATTAGGAACGAAAGTTGAAGTCAGTGTCAAATAGGGAACGAAGAAAATTTCAGGGCCAAGAAAGGAACGACTCATTTTCCCAGTGTCAAATAAGGAATTCTCTCTACTACTTAAGACCCAAGACAAAGAAATGCGTTGAGGACATTGATATGTTTATCCGCAAAAATCATTCTAAAGAACGTGGCATTATATATTGCCTTTCAAAAATGGATTGTGAAAAAGTGGCAGAAAAACTAAGGGTTATTTATCGAAACTATAAGATGTTCATTGTTCGTATGGATATTTAAGTTCTATTGTAGCAGATTGAATTCTTGATTATTTAATAAAGTTCAAAGACGCTTACTTGTGCAAGTCTATTGACGTCAAGAACGGCTCCACGGGCCACTCCTACCTCAACCCAAACTGGCGTGCAACCCGGTGTGGCAGGTGGAACTCAACCGTATAGAAATAGATCAACGGACACCGCATCAGGTACAGGTCTTCGTCCATCTTGCACATGATGCTGAACCCAATGTGCTCGTACTGTTCGTCCTCGTACGGCTCCCAAGTAACCTGCATTTGATTCTTCAGTCACGTAGTGCTTACATCGGGAAAACAAATTAGTATGTGAAATGCAGCTAACTCACCAGCCCTAGCGTGAGTGCGTCGAGCTCGTTCGCGAACTCGATGTAGGCGCGTTTACTCCGGGCGAAGGGACCCTTAACCTGGTCCCAAAGGTAGGCATACGTCGACCGACGTCAAAGGCCATGCACCTCGAACCAGGGACGAGGATCACCAACTTGGAGCCGACCGACCGGTAAACGAGACCACATCCAAAGCTGAAGCAGGTAAACACATCCTCCTAATGAAGAGTTCGCCGAACTCCGGCGGCAAGCCTCGCAAAGCTGCCGGTACAAGTACCCTAGCACTGCGGAACTCCAGCTGTAGCCCCCCGCCGTGTCCCAGTCAGTAAGATAGGGCAGGTGCATCCATGACGCGGTGTCTCCCATCGCGTCAGGGAACATAACACAACAAAAAAGATGCATGATCCATGCCCTGTAGTAGTAGGTAACTGTCTACTCGTCTGCATGATCAGGACACTGACCAAAGTTCTGCCTCAGCCAACTAATGAGTACTCCAGAGGAGCGGGCACCCGATGTCTCTGGAGGAAGCTCTCTTCCAAGGAAGGCCTCCACTCTACCTCTCCAACCAGCAGCAGTGTAGGGGCCGATAACTGGGCGGACGTTTATACGGACACCCATGAACTTCTGCGTGTCCTGAAGAGTAGCGGTCATCTCTCCGCAAGGTAGGTGGAAGCTATACGTCTCCGGCCTTCATCTATAAAACAAGAAAGAAGTACTAAGGTTATATGCACATCAAGAACCAAAAATATAAATGGAAGTGAATCTGTTCATAATTTTGGTACCTATTGACTAGAGCTGAGATCGCCGCGGGGTTGAAGACAGGCACCCCACGGTGAACCTGGAACGATACAACGTCAAGTCCAGCCCTCTCAAGGAGAGGAGTGTACCTATCGTCGTACCGCATGTCCTCGAACTTATCGTGGGAACGAGGACGAAGAGGGTTCAGTTCCTGCAAAGAATAGAAATTATTATATTAATTCATGAACACAAGTACATGTGCAGAGGAAAAATAACATGCAGAAGTAAAGTCGTTACCTCCCCCTCCGCGGTGAGTCGTCCTCGGTGGTTCTCCTCGTAATACGGCTCCAGTAGGTGGAACGGCTCCATCCTACAAAATATAATGACAAAGTTGGGCTTTGTAGGTACTACTTAGAGAGAATTCCTTATTTGACACTGGAAAAATGAGTCGTTCCTTTCTTGGCCCTGAAATTTTCTTCGTTCCCTATTTGACACTGACTTCAACTTTCGTTCCTAATTTGACACTGTCGTCAAATCCGTTAGCTAACGGTGTTAACTGACCGTTAAAAAGACGTTTTTGCCCCTAGAAAAAAAAACAGCGAAGCAAATTTGAGAGGAAAAAAAACCTGCGCCCGCCTCTAATGCATGCGCCCAGCTACAAAAAAAAGGCGCAGGTTTTTTTTCTCTCAAATTTGCTTCGCCGCTTTTTTTTCTAGGGGCAAAAACGTCTTTTTAACGTCCAGTTAACACCGTTAGCTAATGGATTTGACGGCAGTGTCAAATTAGGAACGAAAGTTGAAGTCAGTGTCAAATAGGGAACGAAGAAAATTTCAGGGCCAAGAAAGGAACGACTCATTTTCCCAGTGTCAAATAAGGAATTCTCTCTACTACTTAAGACCCAAGACAAAGAAATGCGTTGAGGACATTGATATGTTTATCCGCAAAAATCATTCTAAAGAATGTGGCATTATATATTGCCTTTCAAAAATGGATTGTGAAAAAGTGGCAGAAAAACTAAGGGTTATTTATCGAAACTATAAGATGTTCATTGTTCGTATGGATATTTAAGTTCTATTGTAGCAGATTGAATTCTTGATTATTTAATAAAGTTTAAAGACGCTTACTTGTGCAAGTCTATTGACGTCAAGAACGGCTCCACGGGCCACTCCTACCTCAACCCAAACTGGCGTGCAACCCGGTGTGGCAGGTGGAACTCAACCGTATAGGAATAGATCAACGGACACCGCATCAGGTACAGGTCTTCGTCCATCTTGCACATGATGCTGAACCCAATGTGCTCGTACTGTTCGTCCTCGTACGGCTCCCAAGTAACCTGCATTTGATTCTTCAGTCACGTAGTGCTTACATCGGGAAAACAAATTAGTATGTGAAATGCAGCTAACTCACCAGCCCTAGCGTGAGTGCGTCGAGCTCGTTCGCGAACTCGATGTAGGCGCGTTTACTCCGGGCGAAGGGACCCTTAACCTGGTCCCAAAGGTAGGCATACGTCGACCGACGTCAAAGGCCATGCACCTCGAACCAGGGACGAGGATCACCAACTTGGAGCCGACCGACCGGTAAACGAGACCACATCCAAAGCTGAAGCAGGTAAACACATCCTCCTAATGAAGAGTTCGCCGAACTCCGGCGGCAAGCCTCGCAAAGCTGCCGGTACAAGTACCCTAGCACTGCGGAACTCCAGCTGTAGCCCCCCGCCGTGTCCCAGTCAGTAAGATAGGGCAGGTGCATCCATGACGCGGTGTCTCCCATCGCGTCAGGGAACATAACACAACAAAAAAGATGCATGATCCATGCCCTGTAGTAGTAGGTAACTGTCTACTCGTCTGCATGATCAGGACACTGACCAAAGTTCTGCCTCAGCCAACTAATGAGTACTCCAGAGGAGCGGGCACCCGATGTCTCTGGAGGAAGCTCTCTTCCAAGGAAGGCCTCCACTCTACCTCTCCAACCAGCAGCAGTGTAGGGGCCGATAACTGGGCGGACGTTTATACGGACACCCATGAACTTCTGCGTGTCCTGAAGAGTAGCGGTCATCTCTCCGCAAGGTAGGTGGAAGCTATACGTCTCCGGCCTTCATCTATAAAACAAGAAAGAAGTACTAAGGTTATATGCACATCAAGAACCAAAAATATAAATGGAAGTGAATCTGTTCATAATTTTGGTACCTATTGACTAGAGCTGAGATCGCCGCGGGGTTGAAGACAGGCACCCCACGGTGAACCTGGAACGATACAACGTCAAGTCCAGCCCTCTCAAGGAGAGGAGTGTACCTATCGTCGTACCGCATGTCCTCGAACTTATCGTGGGAACGAGGACGAAGAGGGTTCAGTTCCTGCAAAGAATAGAAATTATTATATTAATTCATGAACACAAGTACATGTGCAGAGGAAAAATAACATGCAGAAGTAAAGTCGTTACCTCCCCCTCCGCGGTGAGTCGTCCTCGGTGGTTCTCCTCGTAATACGGCTCCAGTAGGTGGAACGGCTCCATCCTACAAAATATAATGACAAAGTTGGGCTTTGTAGGTACTACTTAGAGAGAATTCCTTATTTGACACTGGAAAAATGAGTCGTTCCTTTCTTGGCCCTGAAATTTTCTTCGTTCCCTATTTGACACTGACTTCAACTTTCGTTCCTAATTTGACACTGTCGTCAAATCCGTTAGCTAACGGTGTTAACTGACCGTTAAAAAGACGTTTTTGCCCCTAGAAAAAAAAACAGCGAAGCAAATTTGAGAGGAAAAAAAACCTGCGCCCGCCTCTAATGCATGCGCCCAGCTACAAAAAAAAGGCGCAGGTTTTTTTTCTCTCAAATTTGCTTCGCCGCTTTTTTTTCTAGGGGCAAAAACGTCTTTTTAACGTCCAGTTAACACCGTTAGCTAATGGATTTGACGGCAGTGTCAAATTAGGAACGAAAGTTGAAGTCAGTGTCAAATAGGGAACGAAGAAAATTTCAGGGCCAAGAAAGGAACGACTCATTTTCCCAGTGTCAAATAAGGAATTCTCTCTACTACTTAAGACCCAAGACAAAGAAATGCGTTGAGGACATTGATATGTTTATCCGCAAAAATCATTCTAAAGAATGTGGCATTATATATTGCCTTTCAAAAATGGATTGTGAAAAAGTGGCAGAAAAACTAAGGGTTATTTATCGAAACTATAAGATGTTCATTGTTCGTATGGATATTTAAGTTCTATTGTAGCAGATTGAATTCTTGATTATTTAATAAAGTTTAAAGACGCTTACTTGTGCAAGTCTATTGACGTCAAGAACGGCTCCACGGGCCACTCCTACCTCAACCCAAACTGGCGTGCAACCCGGTGTGGCAGGTGGAACTCAACCGTATAGGAATAGATCAACGGACACCGCATCAGGTACAGGTCTTCGTCCATCTTGCACATGATGCTGAACCCAATGTGCTCGTACTGTTCGTCCTCGTACGGCTCCCAAGTAACCTGCATTTGATTCTTCAGTCACGTAGTGCTTACATCGGGAAAACAAATTAGTATGTGAAATGCAGCTAACTCACCAGCCCTAGCGTGAGTGCGTCGAGCTCGTTCGCGAACTCGATGTAGGCGCGTTTACTCCGGGCGAAGGGACCCTTAACCTGGTCCCAAAGGTAGGCATACGTCGACCGACGTCAAAGGCCATGCACCTCGAACCAGGGACGAGGATCACCAACTTGGAGCCGACCGACCGGTAAACGAGACCACATCCAAAGCTGAAGCAGGTAAACACATCCTCCTAATGAAGAGTTCGCCGAACTCCGGCGGCAAGCCTCGCAAAGCTGCCGGTACAAGTACCCTAGCACTGCGGAACTCCAGCTGTAGCCCCCCGCCGTGTCCCAGTCAGTAAGATAGGGCAGGTGCATCCATGACGCGGTGTCTCCCATCGCGTCAGGGAACATAACACAACAAAAAAGATGCATGATCCATGCCCTGTAGTAGTAGGTAACTGTCTACTCGTCTGCATGATCAGGACACTGACCAAAGTTCTGCCTCAGCCAACTAATGAGTACTCCAGAGGAGCGGGCACCCGATGTCTCTGGAGGAAGCTCTCTTCCAAGGAAGGCCTCCACTCTACCTCTCCAACCAGCAGCAGTGTAGGGGCCGATAACTGGGCGGACGTTTATACGGACACCCATGAACTTCTGCGTGTCCTGAAGAGTAGCGGTCATCTCTCCGCAAGGTAGGTGGAAGCTATACGTCTCCGGCCTTCATCTATAAAACAAGAAAGAAGTACTAAGGTTATATGCACATCAAGAACCAAAAATATAAATGGAAGTGAATCTGTTCATAATTTTGGTACCTATTGACTAGAGCTGAGATCGCCGCGGGGTTGAAGACAGGCACCCCACGGTGAACCTGGAACGATACAACGTCAAGTCCAGCCCTCTCAAGGAGAGGAGTGTACCTATCGTCGTACCGCATGTCCTCGAACTTATCGTGGGAACGAGGACGAAGAGGGTTCAGTTCCTGCAAAGAATAGAAATTATTATATTAATTCATGAACACAAGTACATGTGCAGAGGAAAAATAACATGCAGAAGTAAAGTCGTTACCTCCCCCTCCGCGGTGAGTCGTCCTCGGTGGTTCTCCTCGTAATACGGCTCCAGTAGGTGGAACGGCTCCATCCTACAAAATATAATGACAAAGTTGGGCTTTGTAGGTACTACTTAGAGAGAATTCCTTATTTGACACTGGAAAAATGAGTCGTTCCTTTCTTGGCCCTGAAATTTTCTTCGTTCCCTATTTGACACTGACTTCAACTTTCGTTCCTAATTTGACACTGTCGTCAAATCCGTTAGCTAACGGTGTTAACTGACCGTTAAAAAGACGTTTTTGCCCCTAGAAAAAAAAACAGCGAAGCAAATTTGAGAGGAAAAAAAACCTGCGCCCGCCTCTAATGCATGCGCCCAGCTACAAAAAAAAGGCGCAGGTTTTTTTTCTCTCAAATTTGCTTCGCCGCTTTTTTTTCTAGGGGCAAAAACGTCTTTTTAACGTCCAGTTAACACCGTTAGCTAATGGATTTGACGGCAGTGTCAAATTAGGAACGAAAGTTGAAGTCAGTGTCAAATAGGGAACGAAGAAAATTTCAGGGCCAAGAAAGGAACGACTCATTTTCCCAGTGTCAAATAAGGAATTCTCTCTACTACTTAAGACCCAAGACAAAGAAATGCGTTGAGGACATTGATATGTTTATCCGCAAAAATCATTCTAAAGAATGTGGCATTATATATTGCCTTTCAAAAATGGATTGTGAAAAAGTGGCAGAAAAACTAAGGGTTATTTATCGAAACTATAAGATGTTCATTGTTCGTATGGATATTTAAGTTCTATTGTAGCAGATTGAATTCTTGATTATTTAATAAAGTTTAAAGACGCTTACTTGTGCAAGTCTATTGACGTCAAGAACGGCTCCACGGGCCACTCCTACCTCAACCCAAACTGGCGTGCAACCCGGTGTGGCAGGTGGAACTCAACCGTATAGGAATAGATCAACGGACACCGCATCAGGTACAGGTCTTCGTCCATCTTGCACATGATGCTGAACCCAATGTGCTCGTACTGTTCGTCCTCGTACGGCTCCCAAGTAACCTGCATTTGATTCTTCAGTCACGTAGTGCTTACATCGGGAAAACAAATTAGTATGTGAAATGCAGCTAACTCACCAGCCCTAGCGTGAGTGCGTCGAGCTCGTTCGCGAACTCGATGTAGGCGCGTTTACTCTGGGCGAAGGGACCCTTAACCTAGTCCCAAAGGTAGGCATACGTCGACCGACGTCAAAGGCCATGCACCTCGAACCAGGGACGAGGATCACCAACTTGGAGCTGACCGAACGGTAAACGAGACCACATCCAAAGCTGAAGCAGGTAAACACATCCTCCTAATGAAGAGTTCGCCGAACTCCGGCGGCAAGCCTCGCAAAGCTGCCGGTACAAGTACCCTAGCACTGCGGAACTCCAGCTGTAGCCCCCCGCCGTGTCCCAGTCAGTAAGATACGGCAGGTGCATCCATGACGCGGTGTCTCCCATCGCGTCAGGGAACATAACACAACCAAAAAGATGCATGATCCATGCCCTGTAGTAGTAGGTAACTGTCTACTCGTCTGCATGATCAGGACACTGACCAAAGTTCTGCCTCAGCCAACTAATGAGTACTCCAGAGGAGCGGGCACCCGATGTCTCTGGAGGAAGCTCTCTTCCAAGGAAGGCCTCCACTCTACCTCTCCAACCAGCAGCAGTGTAGGGGCCGATAACTGGGCGGACACTTATACGGACACCCATGAACTTCTGCGTGTCCTGAAGAGTAGCGGTCATCTCTCCGCAAGGTAGGTGGAAGCTATATGTCTCCGGCCTTCATCTACAAAACAAGAAAGAAGTACTAAGGTTATATGCACATCAAGAACCAAAAATATAAATGGAAGTGAATCTGTTCATAATTTTGGTACCTATTGACTAGAGCTGAGATCGCCGCGGGGTTGAAGACAGGCACCCCACGGTGAACCTGGAATGATACAACGTCAAGTCCAGCCCTCTCAAGGAGAGGAGTGTACCTATCGTCATACCGCATGTCCTCAAACTTATCGTGGGAACGAGGACGAAGAGGGTTCAGTTCCTACAAAGAATAGAAATTATTATATTAATTCATGAACACAAGTACATGTGCAGAGGAAAAATAACATGCAGAAGTAAAGTCGTTACCTCCCCCTCCGCGGTGAGTCGTCCTCGGTGGTTCTCCTCGTAATACGGCTCTAGTAGGTGGAATGGCTCCATCCTACAAAATATAATGACAAAGTACAGATAAGTTTTATATGA
This sequence comes from Miscanthus floridulus, assembly GCF_019320115.1. NCBI lineage: Eukaryota > Viridiplantae > Streptophyta > Magnoliopsida > Poales > Poaceae > Miscanthus > Miscanthus floridulus. Next base: position 157,686,035 of record NC_089580.1, on the reverse strand, counting down.
ACAAATAAATAACTTTTTAGTACTAGTAAACATGCATGTGAAACATTAGTTATTTACACCTGACTAAGCGACCAATGGCATGTACGTGAATTATGCCCAAGTCTACCACATTTGCCACATTGGTTCTACTCCGGGTCAGTAAGAAAGGGGGTTGCTCTCCCTCGCCTCGTTCTACCGGAAACCTGGTCCATGACCATCTTGTGCCTCGTCCTCTTCTGGGTTCCACGTTTGTCCCAACGGGTACCTTGATCCGCAATGTATTTTGGCCCGGTGTAAGGTGTCCACTGACCCTCGTCCAGGAAAGGCTCGTAATGGGGAGACCAAGTCTGTACATGGCTGTCACCACTGAACTCTGACGGTATCTGGGTCTCGTAGGCAAAGTTGCGATGCTGAGATGCTGCAACATAATGAGAACAAGGGAAGTGGTACTACCTAGTTTTCCCACATTAGCATGAGAAATTACTAAGTACCACAATATAACTTCTTGATGGCTGGACCTCACCATCGGACGTTGTACCACCCCTTTTCTGTGACCTGGTACTTGCTGGTGTTGTGGTCAAAGCAATCGACGTCATGTGTGATGGCCCTTTCCTTTGCCTTATCGAGATGCTTATTAGGTTTAGGTGCCCATTTCTGATTATTACTCTATAGTGCCATTGCTTGAGCGTGTCTATCGTTAAACCATGCAACTAGCCTATAAAATGTGAATGATACAATGGCATTGACGGGCATGGCATGTATACCCTTGAGTACACAATTAAATGACTCTACCATGTTGCTAGTCTGAAACCCGTACCTCCATCCACCATCGTCGTAGGCTCTTGTCCATTTCTTAGGTTCTCTCATCAATCCCCTCAGCCACTGCCTACCTTCTGCGTTTGTTGCCGTTTTTAGCTGCTCCAACTTCTCCTCAAAGAACGGCACCTCAGGCATGCGAGCAACCTCCTCGAATAGAGAAAAGTTGTCCTTCGTGCCATCCTTCCGAAGTAAATTCTCGGCAAGGTGTCGAGTGCACCAACGGTGGTGCATACCCTGGAATTTGCTCTTATACAGCACTGAGTATGCCTTGGTGTCTATCAGATATGACACCTACCTCCCTATAAGGGCCAACGACATGGATCCTAACAAGCCACAAGAACCATCCCCAGCTATCTTTGTTCTCCCACTCCACCAAAGTGAAAGCCAAAGGAGCCAATGCGTTGTGTGTGTCATAGGAAATGGCTACCAAAAGTGTGCCCATGTACTTGCCAAGCAGAAAAGTACCATCAATAGATAACACTGGACGACAATGCCAGAAGGCCTTGATGCACTGGGGAAAGCACCAGAATGCACGAAAGAATATCTGCCTCCCATCCTTCCATTCATTCGGCTTCGGGATATACTCATAATGCATGCCTGGATTTGCTGCTTTCATTGCATTGAACATTGCAGGCAACTGTTCGTACCCCTCCTCTTAGTCCCCATATATCATCTTCCAGGCCTGTTGCTTTGCCCTTCATGCTTTCCCATACTTTATGTCATACTTAAATATCTCCTTACTCATCTCCAGAATTATTCTGACCTTTAAGTTGGGCTGACCCTTCAAAGTTGTGTATAACTTTCTGGCGATGAGGGTAGAGGTCAACTGTCTATGCTTCTGATTTAGATCTGTCTCGGCATAAGTGTGTGGACCTACAATTTTGGTGATCTTGAATTTCCCTGTGGCCTTCTGTTTGTGAGCACAGACCCTCCAATTGCAATCTGCCATCTCGCACTCCACCATGTAACGGCGCTCCACATGGGAGTGCCTCACCTTGAATGGTCTCTTACGTCTCACAGAATATTCTTGTAGCCACCTTCTTAAGGTGGGCAAGTCCTTGAAGACCATGCCCAACTAAATTTCCATGCTGCCATCGGCCTCAGGAGCCTCTAGCAGCTCGTCATCTCTTCCTTCTCCATAAGCATGTTGAGAATGACTAAGGTCGCTGAATTCATGAACCAGTGGATCACGATCAGGACACAAGCGTCTGATGAGCTCCATTTCTTGTTCGCTCAAAGCTACAACTGGGCGGTCATCATCAGAATCAACGGCCCTTGCTGTGCCATAAGGCTCCTCATCATCCGCATTATCAACATCTACACTGTTAGAGGCCATAAACCCTGGATCCACGTTGGTTGATGGAGCAACAGGAGTACAACCATCATTATCAGGATTGTCTCCTGCATTTAAAGCACAAATATGGATACCACTGAGACAAAGGAATGGAATGAACAAAGAATAAGGAGAGCCAAAGTGTTACTAAATCACTTACTAGGATGATTTTGGGTCAAATGGATCTCCTGAGGGGCACCTACAATATCATCAGTCCCACATTCTGCACGAACACCAGGACATACACCAACCTCATTGGGGGCGGATTGAGCATCGGGCACCACAACCACATCTTCCACATCCACCTCACGGTTGGGTAACAGAGGCTCATAGGGTGTCGGATTCTCTGGTGCTGGCGACAACCCATGAGGGGGTGAATGAACATTAGGGGGTGAATACCCATGAGGGGTGGGATCATTGGACAACTTCTGCACAATCAAATTCAAACATTGAAACTCATTCTTCATGACAGTTTTGACATATTTGTCCCATTGAGCCTCTGATGCAATTGGGACCAACCGCCTCAAAATTGTCCCTGACCTGCCATGGTGAAGTACCCCCTCAACTACGATGGCATCTTCATTTGAATTGCATTTAAGCTTATCACGAGCCCTACCAAACAACTCACAAAACAACGGCCGATCATCGAATATCACTGGCACCCTTTGCATTCCAACAAAACTGATATTACCAAACTCATCTTCCTCCACACATCCTCCATGATACAGGGTGACTACGTTGTCAATCTAGTTGGTATGCACATCAACCAAGTTATTACAGGTATATTATTATAAGATAACTAACCATAATATCTAACTACATTTGCTAACTAAATTACCTAACTATCGACCTAAACAAATAAGTATCTAACTGTCTAACTATCTCTATAACAAGATAAGAAATTTGGTAACTACACTTACTAACTAGCTAACTAAATCAATAGGTAACTAACTCCCTAATTATGTCTCTAACAATCTAATCTAACTAAATAAGCTACATACATATATTCCTAAGTATATAATATAACTAAATAAATAAGCATCTAACTTTCAACCCATGTAATTAAATTTGCTAACTAAATTTGCTAAATATTCTAAAAAAATACTAACTAAATTATCTAAAGTACATTAACTAATTTAAGTTAACTAAAAAATTACTAACTAATCTAAGTTACCTGGATGGCCTGCTCGCGCACGGCCCGGAGGGGCAGGGGGTGCAGGTACCCGGAGGGGTAGGGGGCGTAGGGCCCGGAGCCCAGACGGCCGGCGGGCGCTCCGGCGAGCGGTGGCGGGCCGCCCTCGCTGCCGGACAGAGATGAGGAGGAGGGAAGGGGCGACGAGGGCGGCCGGGCTTCGCACGGCGACGGGGGCATGGCGGCGGCCTGCTGCGGGCGGTTGCGCGGGGGCGCAGGAGCCGGGAAAGGGAGGGGGCGCAGGGACCGAACGGCCGCCGGTGGCCTGCTACCGGCGCAGGAGGCGCGAACAGAGAGAGCTGCGGCCGACGGCGGCGCAGGAGGCAGAGACAGAGCGCGCGAGAGAGAGAGAGTTGCGGCTGCGGGTTTTGAATCAAAGCTCGGTGCCAAGATCTGTGGCGCCGAGACGTGTTACCTCGGCGTCATGATTTCTGGCGTCGACCCCCAGGGTATAAAGATGAGTTTAGGTCTCCCAGAGGACCAAACGTAAATTTTCTTTAAAAAAAGGGCTAAATTATAAAAAAAAAATGGAGCACTGGCTGCAGTCGCGGGTTCTTCTCAACATCGCCTGCCTGCCTGCCGGGTGCTGGCCTGCTTCCCTGTGGCTTCGTCAGTCAGGTATTATTTGATCTGCTCCGGGTCCGGTCATGACTCATGAGGTGATGGCCTAGCTATTGCTAGCTCGTTAGCCCGCTGTTGCGCCGCAGTTTTTTCTTGGCAGGCACACACACAGGACGACTAGCTCATGCGTGACGAAATGCCATGGAGCGCTGCATTATTATCAGACCCAAGCGGAGCAGAACGATCATGCATGATCGTTATTTCCTTGGCACGGCTGGTGGTAGCCTAGTACTACTACCAGTACCATCCGAAGACTCCTGAGAGTGACCCTGACGAGATGACAGATAGTACTTTGTTTTGTTCGCCGAAGGACCTGATAGATATACTTACGCCAGTTGATATACGTTGTGTTATTTCTCCCGACGCCGCCTACTCTCGAGGCCTACTACAAGTACACTAGTACAGTATTCGTGCTAACTCAATGACAACATTCGACCAGTGCACCGTTGTCCCACTACTACATAAATCATTTTTGTTGGCACGTTGTTTTTTTTTCACAGGCGGTTCACAATTTCATGACGCCAGTACAAAAAAATAGGGTGGGCCCAGCAAGAGAACCGCCTGTGTAAAACAATTTACACAGGCGGCTCTCCTATCTCTACCGCCTGTGTAAATATGTGTATTTACACAGGCGGTTTACAATGACAACCGCCTGTGTAAATACCATTTACACAGGCGGCTGACATTATAAACCGCCTGTGTAAATATAGGTATTTACATAGGCGGTAGAGATAGGAGAGCCGCCTGTGTAAATTGTTTTACACAGGCGGTCCTCCTTACCAACCGCCTGTGTTAATGCTGCTATAAATTCCCTTCGTCCACCTCCAGACAAGAACAGTTACTCGCGTGCTGTGTGCACAGTGGCGAACAGAGAAGTGGCGATTCCAAGGGGGGAGGTTTTGAACTTCATTTCTTTGGTGAGAAACTTCCAAAAGGTTAGTTAGTGTCGTTGCCGCCATTTTTTTTAGTGATTCTTTGGTTCAATTCTTGTATTGGAGGTGCTCTAAATCTAGGGTTAGGGTTAGGGTTCATAGCTAGGGCAAGAGAGAGAGTTTTAGCTATTTTTTTTGTAAATTCATAGTAAATTGTATCTTGCTCGGATTATAGAAAATAAATACTTTTTAGAATTCTTGTGAGTAGATCTATGTAATAGAATAATGATTAACACTTTATAAAGTCTTGTCAATTGTTATACTTATTTCTTGTAATTATAAACTGTGAATTAATTTAGTTTTTTAATCTACGTACTTAGGGTTTATGAATTAATTTAGTAGTTAATGTTTTGTTAATTAGGGTTAGTTATTATTGTCTATACTTAGGGTTTGTTAAATAGGGTTAGTTATTATTTCATGTACCTTAGGTTTTTCAATAATTTTTGTTAGTAATTGATGGTTTATTATTTAGGGTTAGATATTTCATGTACTTAGGGTTAGTTAATTAATTTAGTTAGTAATTAATGGTTTATTAATTAGGGTTAGTTAGTATTTCATGTACTTAGGGTTTGTTAATTAGGGTTTGTTATTTTTGCTTATACTTAGGGTTTGTTAATCAACATGCCATCTCCGTTTAATTAATTCTTATAATTATAAAAATGAGTTTAAATAATTATTTAAATTTTTTATTTTGTAAATTCTGTAAGAGGTAGGTTTTCATATCTATTTAATTGATGGAGGATAGAATCTTAGTTATGAGGGGTTATTTTCGTTTTGTTTTTAGAGTGACATACAATATTTTCCTAACTAATTACAGATAAATATGGAGAGGTCATTATGGATGTACAACTTATCAAGATTAGACCCATCTTATGTAGTGGAGGTCCAAAAATTTATTGATGCCGTGAAGATACATGCTCAGAGAACAAAGGCGAAGCACATATGTTGTCCATGCGCAGACTATAAAAATATTGTGGTATTTGACAATGTGGAAGCAATCACTTCTCATCTGGTTTGCAGAGGATTTGTGGAGGACTACTTGATTTGGACAAAACATGGTGAGGGTAGTTCTACACCTTATATGCGGACAACTGACAACACTGCAAGTAACATCAATGTGGAGGGTCCAATGCCATATCTCAATGAATGTGATGCTATGCCAGATATCAATGAAACCCATCATGCTATGCCAGATGTCAATCAAACTCATAATTCCACATCCGATGTTAATGAAACTCAGCATGTTAACACTGATGCCATTGAAGATGCAGATTTCTTAGAGGCAATAATGAACCATTGTGTGGATCCATCAATATTCTTCATGAAGCGAATCGAAGCCTTGAAGAAGGCAGCAGAAGAGCCTTTGTACGACGAGTCGAAAGGTTGTACCAAAGAGTGGTCGACACTACGGGCTGTTCTTTAGTTTTTGATGATTAAGGCTAGATATGGTTGGTCCGATGCTAGTTTCAATGATTTATTGCGTGTACTTGGAGACCTTCTTCCTAAGGAGAACAAAGTGCCTGCTAACACATACTATGCAAAGAAGCTAGTCAGTCCACTTACGATGGGTGTTGAGAAGATCCACGCATGTAGAAATCATTGTATTCTATATCGGGGTGATCAGTATAAAGACTTAGACAGTTGTCCAAACTGTGGTGCTAGTAGGTACAAGACGAATAAAGATTATCGAGAGGAAGAGAATGCAGCCTCTGTTTCTTCAGGGAGGAAGCGAAAGAAGACGCAAACAAAGACTCAACAAGACAAACGTTCAAAGCCCACTAGCAATATCAAAGTGGACTATTATGCGTTGAGAAGAATTCCTGCATTGGTGATATGGTATCTCCTTGTGGTTGATCATTTGAGGTGTTTGTTTGCAAACCCTGATGATGCGGAACTTATGACCTGGCATGCTTCTGATGAAAGGAAAGATGATGGAAAGTTACGACATCCAGCCGATGCAAAGCAATGGCAAGAATTCGATAAGAAATATCCAGACTTTGCCGAGGATCCACGAAATGTAAGGTTTGCTCTGAGTACTGATGGAATGAATCCATTTGCCGAGAGGAGCAGCACGCACAGCACATGGCCAGTGATCATGACAATATACAACCTTCCTTCATGGTTGTGTCAAAAAAGAAAATATCTTTTGCTAACCATTCTTATTTCTGGACCTACACAACCTGGAGTTGATATGGATGTATTTCTAGAGCCCTTAATGCAAGAGATGCAAATACTATGGGAAGTGGGTGTGAAAATGATCGATGCGTTCCGCAAAGAGACATTCACACTGAGAGCAATTATTATTGTCACAATTAATGATTATCCTGCTCTCTTCTCATTATCAGGCCAGTTCAAGGGAAAGGTTGGTTGTGTAGAGTGCATAGATGGAACATGGCACGTGTCTCTTCCTCCATCTAACAAGATAGTGTACATGAGGCATAGGAGGTGGCTACCGGCAGGCCATAAGTACCGCTTACAAAAGATGAATAAGTACTTTGACAATATGGATGAATCAAAATCTACTGCTCCATCAGGTTATAGTAAAGGGCACAGAGTGTATAAGATAGTTGAGAATGTCAAGTTTGTGTTTGGAAAAAAGACCAAAGATGGGAAACCAAGAAAGGTTGTGAAGGCAAATGAGGGGGACACATTCAAGAAGAAGTCTATTTTCTTTAAGTACTTATCGTACTGGAAAGACTTAGACGTACGACATGCGATCGATGGTATGCATGTTCAGAAGAATGTGTTTGACAGCATAGTTGGAACTTTGCTAGACATAAAGAGCAAGACAAAGGAAGGTCTCAATTCACGTTTGGACATGCAACATTTAAAGATCAGAAAAGAACTTCACCCTGTACTCCTAGAGAATGGGAAGTACCATCTACCGGTAGCAAGCTATAACCTAAACAGAGAGGAGAAACATGCAATGTGTGTGTGGTTGAAGAATTTAAAAGTTCCATCTGGTTTCTGCTCCAACATAAGGAGTCTTGTTTCGATGAAAGACCTTACACTCACCAACTACAACTCACATGATTGTCATGTAATGCTGACCACTTTTCTTCCTATTGCCATCAGGGCTATAAATCCAGTGTTCTTAAAGATGGCAATCACACGGTTGTGCTACTTCTTCAATAAGATATCTGAGAAGGTAATTATCCGTGATGAGTTAGAGTCCCTATAGAAATTTGTTGCAGAGACATTGAGCCAGTTGGAGATGTGCTTTCCCCCATCGTTCTTTGATATCATGGTACACCTTATTGTTCATTTGGTGCCTCAAATTGAGGCATTGGGCCCCATGTATTTCCATGAAATGTGGACGTATGAGCGTTTCATGTTAATATTGAATGGCTATATGTCAAATCGTGCTCATCCGGAGGGTTCCATGATAGAGGCATACACTACAGAAGAGGCCATTGAGTCTGGAGGACCATTATGTAATAATCTCCTAAAAGACCAGGTATCAATTGGTTTGCCTCCGTTGCGACATGAGGGAAGGCTTGGTGGACGAGGGAGGATGGGACGGAAATCATTCATCCCGCCAGATTACAACATAGTCCTAGAGGTACATTACAGCATACTACAACAACTCATAATAATGGACCCATTCACCAAGCAGCACATGAAAGAGCTTCGTGAGGAGAATCTAGGATGCACAAATGATTGGGTACACAAGGAACACAAGCGTCGGTTCACCGCATGGCTAAAGAATTTGGACATGACAGGTGAATCAGAAACTATCAAGATTTTAGCATCTGGACCATCAAGCCAGATCATATCATGGCAGAGCTATGACATTAGTGGCTTCACATTTTCCACCAGTTTTAGGGACACCAAGCGCATGGCACAGAATAGTGGCGTTCGATGTGAGGCTGTAGATGATACAACTGGTGAAGAAACTACATACTTTGGATTCATTGATGACATATGGGAGGTTGAATATGGTCCACGCCTGCAGATTCCAGTGTTCCGATGTCGATGGGTTCAAGATAAACATGTCACTGTGGATAACTATGGCCAAAGAGTTCTTGATCTAAGTAAAGTAGGTTACAAAGATGATCCGTGGATCCTTGCTAACCGTGCTGCACACGTGTTCTATGTGGAACAAATTCTATCTACGAATGAAAAGAAAAGTACCCAAAAGCCAAAGCACGTAGCAATCCCTGGAAAGCAACAAATTGTAGGAGTTGATGGTGTAATGGATTTAGAGGATGTTAACCAGTTCAGCGAGATGTCTCTTTTTACAAACTTTGAAGAAAAGATAAAAAATGTGGAGAAAAGTATCCCGCAAACCTCTTTGCCCTGGGTGCACCATGATGGACAAGGAAGGACTGTAGCACGCTAGATTGTTTATCATGTAACTAATGTATCACTTATCATTTGTACCTAATGCTACTCTTTCTTATTAAGCAAGATGTTTACATTTCCCCTTGTTGTATACCTTTGGACTATGATATTATTTTCTAACTTAATTAAACAAATCTTAATTAAAACCTCTTTCCCCTTCTTGTATACCTTTGGATTCTATATTATTTACTAACCCTAGGTACATGAAATATTAACTAACCCTAATTAACAAACCTTTAATTAAAAACTTAATTAATTCACGAACCCTAGGTACATGAAATAATAACTAACCCTATTAAACAAGCCTTTAATTACTAACTAAATTAATCCACTAAGTACATGAAATAATAAATAACCCTAATTAACAAACCATTATTTACTAACTAAATTAATCCACAAACCCTAATTAAGTACATGAAATAATAACTAACCCTAATTAACATACCATTAATTACTAACTAAACTAATTCACAAACCCTAAATAAAGGGAATAAATAACCTTTAATTACTTACTAAATTAACTAACAAACCTATTATTAATAAACACTAACTAAATTAACTAATTACTAACTAACTAAATTACTAACTAAATTAGTACAGACGGGCCCAGCAGGCAACGCTGGCCCAGCAGGCCCAGCAGGCAAGGCGGGCCCAGCAGGCAACGCTGGCCCTAAATAAAGGGAATAAATAACCTGAATTCATGTGGAAAATGAAAAAAAAACATTAGTACAGACGGCTGTTGATGAGGGCCGCATGTACTAATGTATTAGTACAGGCGACCCTCATTAACAGCCGCCTGTACTAATATATTAGTACAGGCGGCGGTCAATGACGCCCGCCTGTGAAAAGATTTTTACAGGCGGTGGTCAATATGGCCCGCCTGTACTAATGTGCTCCAATATAAGTTCCCGCGCGTGGCCCGCAAAAATTTCTAAGTCCTGGAGGCACGAGTTCAGAAATTGGACGCCGTCAGGCTGCTGAAATCCGCCGCCGCTCCTCCACCACTCGCCGGACCGCCACCGTCGTGAGCTGCTGCCGCCATGCCGCCGAGGGACCTCCACTCCGCCGGCACGCCTCCACGCCGCCGCCGAGGGACCTCCGCTCCGCCGCAGCGAGCCGCCACCGCCAGCAGCTGCCGCGCCGCGCCGGGAATCCGCCTACGCGCCGCCGCCGCGACCTCGCCGGAACGCCGAGAGGTAGGCCGTGCACACCCGCCACCGCCGAGCTCCGCTCCGAGGCGGCTCTGATCAGTGCGGCGGTGGCTGCCATGTGCGCCGCCGCGCGCGCGCCCCTCCGAACGCCGGCGGCGTTGCCTGCTGGGCCTGGCAGGCCGCCTTGACTTTTTTTTAATTAATTAGTAATGTTTTATTAGTGTTTGTTAGGTAATTTTCTTAGTAATTAGCTAATTTAGTTAGTACTTTAGTTAGTTAGTAATTTAGTTAGTTAGTAATTAGTTAATTTAGTTAGTTAATTTAGTTAGGGTTTGTTTGCAAAATTTAGGAATGTTTTTTGTTATGGTTTTTTATTAATAGTTAGTAATATTTTTTGTTAGGGTTTATTTAGTAATTAGTTAATTTAGTTAGTGTTTATTAATAATAGGTTTGTTAGTTAATTTAGTAAGTAATTAACGGTTATTTATTCCCTTTATTTAGGGTTTGTGAATTAGTTTAGTTAGTAATTATTGGTATGTACTATGTTTTTTGTTAGGGTTTTTTCCATAATTTAGCTATGTTTTTTCCATGTTAATACTTATATTTCATGCAGATGAGTACTCCATCAAATGCTGAGCAGGCCGATGCCCAGATAGGTACACCGGGATCTGACTCCTCTGGATCCGAACCTTATAGGAGCCCGAGCGTATCACCACGTGAATCTCCTAGAGCTAAGAAGGCCCGTCTTGAGTTGGAACGTGACCCTAATTACGAGCCTGAAGATGAGCCAAATGATGATGAGGTATATATGCTCGTAGATTGTCTATACGAGAGAATAATGCATGTGTATGTATGTACCTAACAATTGAATTGACAGGAGGTGTTCTCTCAAGTTGTTGCCGAAATGGAGGTAGAGTCACAAGATGTTCATAAGGACACGGCGCCTCAAACGACCGGGACATCCTCCGAGCGAAGAAGTACAAAGAAAAAGAGTGATCGGGCACGAGGAGATAGAGGAAGGAATAGATTTCCAGAAGAAGTTTATAGGATTACAGAGATTAGCCCGAGCGGAGAGCCCTTAGCGCCTCTAGAGGCGCTACCCAAATTTAGGGCCGCCATTGGATGGTTAGTAAAGGAAGAATTTGATATCACCTGGAGTGATTGGAGTATGGTGCCTGAAGGAAAGAGGAAGAATTGTTGGACTCGATTGTGCACTAAGTTTATTTTCCCGGAGGGAACAGAAAGTTTGGTCAAGGGTCATGTCATGAAGTAGTTAGCAATATCATTCCGGGGCTATAGGCACGATATGAATAAAAAGTGGCTGCAGAAGGGGCGGGACCCAACGAAGCGGTACCCTATCACAGCAGAACAGTGGGCACGTTTTAGTGTCATAAAAAACTCCGACGACTCCAAGGCTAAGAGCCAAGCCGCCTCAAGACTTGCGAAGAAGAACAAGTACCACCACCACCTCGGCACTGGCGGTTATAAGACCAAGATTCCTAAATGGAGGGCAGAAGACGAAGCAAAGAGGAGAGAGGGCAAGTTGGCATTGATAGATATAGTGCCACAATGAAGTGCGAATTGGCTTCGCGCTCGGAAGGCAAACACTGAGAGCGATGAGATCTCCTGTCCCGATGAGATCAAGCCAGTTGCCGAGAAGGTTTTGGAAGCAACAAACCTGGAAAAGACAGGTGCCTTCAAGTCACAAAGGGAGAGGGACAGCCTTTCCCATGCTCTAGGTAACAAAATTATATTTTCCATTTTGTTCGAGTAAAATAGAAATCGACACTGACATTAAATATCATGTTGTAGGTAACCCCGAGCATCCAGGTCGTGTACGGGGCATCTCATCCAGAACCACCTGGAAAGAAGGGTTTGGTGAAGAGTGGAAAGGCATGTATAAGAAAAGAGAACGACATAAGGAGCACATGAAGGATTTTTTTGAGCAGCAGGCTGCCAAAAAATTTAGGGATTTGATGGAAGACTTCGTTAAAAACCCTGATCCTGAAGTGATGAAGCGGTTGGCGGGAGCAGTGTCTGCTCAACAGATGTCATCACAAGCTCCTTCATATATGCAGCATGTCCCAGCTCAACCCTTGGGTAGCCAGGAGATGGCCACACAATCTATGCCCTTTCCAAGCAGTATAGCGTCAACATCAAATCAGGACCATTATCCAGTTGACGATATTAGGGCCTTGCTCATTGTTAATTGGATATGGCCTTAGGAATCAGCATACAAAGCAAGTGGCCATAGGCAATGCCATCCCTGGACGTAGGTTCCATGGTGTCGAGATGCAAGATGCATACTGTAGGGTGGAAGTGTTGACGGTCGAGAGTGGATATGAAGACGACTTCATCGACATCCCGACCTCTGAGGGTATAGAGAAGCTTGGACAAGCAATCAAGAACTTCATACAATGGCCGAGACGGTACGTAAGGTTGATTGATCCACCAACGGCACCCTCTCCACCAGTGCATCAAGCATCCCAAGAGGCCGAAACAAGTCAACAGCCAGCATCGCCAATGCATGCCCCAGCATCCCCGTATATTTATGAGCCACCATCGTCATCCCCAATACATGATATGTCATTCTCGCTGGATGAGCTCGAGGGGCCAGCCAAGAACATGCCTGAGCAGCAGACTCCGCCAGCCAAGAAGGACACAACACCAGAGAAGGAGGTAGAGCAAACTCCCCCGCCACCACCAAAGCAGAATGAAGATGAGCAAACTCCCCCGCCACCACCAAAGCATAAGGAAGCAGAGCAAACTCCCCCACAAGCACCGGCCTCCAAGAAGGCAAAGAAATTTCCAATTCCAAAATTGGTTTCTCCCTATGAGCCAAAAAAGGGGAAAGCAGCAGGCACAGTTCTATTTCTGAAAGGGCTTGGAAAGCAGCGGACGGCACGAGTCGTTGAGCTCGAACCGTCATAGAATAAGGAAGCCGCCGGCCAAGCAACTGAAGCCGTGCCACCAACAAAGGAAGCCCCAAGTGGCGATGTACATGTCGAACCGCCATCAAATACACCATTGACCCTTAAGGATATAAGAAAGCCAACGGTTGATGATTATGTTAATGTCCCCAGTAACTATGTGCCCGGAAGGCCTATGCTGCAATGGACGGTGCTTGAAAAGGGTCCATGGACGATAAAAAGGTTTCATGACTGGTACATGAGAGCAGTGAATGCTGGCCTACATGCAGTTAGTGTTGACATACCAGCAGACGTGTTTGCTACTGGCAAGGATAAAAGCGGGGCATTTGTTACCTTCGAGGACATGCACCTGCTATTGAACTATAGGAAACTTGACGTCCAACTCTTTACAATCTGGTGCCTGTAAGTATCACTCATGCACACACATTGTTATTATTAAATTTGGAATGTGATAAACTCTAATATGTGGATGTTGTATGTAGTTTGCAAGACCACGAGCAGAGATTGTTAACTACAGGATCGATGGTCGGTTACCTGAGTCCAATCAGGTTACAAGAAAATATGCACAAATTTGTACTTACAAATGAAGATAGAGCAAAGATAGAGAAGGACAAAACACCAGAACAAGTTGCAGAAGCTGTAAAGGAATTGCAATGAAAATACGTAAAGGAATTGCAATGAAAATACGAGGACAAATATGCCCTCTATCTCGGTAGAGCAATGCTGAGATATAAGTACAGGGATTTTATATTGGCACCCTACAACTTTGGGTAAGCGTGACCTCGTATACATACTTCAAATTATCGTGTTAACCCTAAGTACATGTGTCACTCACTCGTTTATTCATGCAGTGACCATTGGATTGTTTTTTATATTTATCCATTCGAAGGGAAGGTGCTTGTCCTAGACTCCTTACATTATCCTCCTCAGTCGTATCAAACATTCCTGATTCATTTAGAAAGGTGAGCCAACATGCAACCACATCCGTACTTATATGAATTAGAGTTTCTAAATAACTATAGTGTTTTATATTCGATATCTACAGGGCATGGCGGTTTTATAAGAAGCAAAAAGGACCGGTCGACGCCGCCCGCTCAGATCCTAGTGTGCCATTGATGATACAACACCATTATCCTGTAAGTTGTCCGAACACATATCATCATATAAATAATACACAAGGCATGACAATTTTAGTTTAATCTTTTGCTCATTAATTACATAGTGCCACAAGCAACCACCTGGATCGGTCTACTGTGGATACTATGTGTGTGAGTTCATAAGGCAGCGGGGACGATACGTCAGGGACAAAAATATGGTAAAAAATATCTATGTATGAAGTTTTCTCATTAAAGTTGGAAATATTAATATTGGACATGTGTCAATGATGCTTTTAAACTTTGTTTCCAGCCGAGAAGCAAAGGAAAGGACATGCCATTCACTCCAAAAACTATGGAAGATATAGTAGCAGACTTGTGCGGTTTTATTATGAGAGAAATAATTCCAAGTACCGGATCATATTTTTATGAAGCCGGTGATTTAGCAAGTGAAAGATTTAGAGCGCTGACAGACCTAGCAGGTCTAAACTTGAAACGAAATGACATGTAAACACCAAATGGTTGAACTCATAACATGAAATGACGTGTATTATATGTAATTTTATGCTTGATGTTTAATTTCATGTGTACACATCTGTAATATTTATATGTGTTGTATGTATGATGCAATTTTATGGTTCATGTAAACCGCCTGCCGAAGGTGCCGAGCCACACCCATGCGTCGTTCCACGTGGAGTGTATGCCCGTGCTAATGCTACGGTAAAATACAAAACAAGATAAATAAAATTTGTAAAAAAATATATATAAAAACAGAGTCACATTGTTAGCTAAGTTAGGTTTGCAAACACCGACAAACACAGGAAAAACACATCACAAAGATGCTGCAGTAACTCAGTAAATTGTCCCATTTTTCATTTAGTATATTGTATGCAACAGAAACAATTGTAAGAAGAACAAACACAATTTGCGACCTTGCATAATCTTGCCAGCCAGGTATCATCAGCATCCAATCGATTTCTAGGATATATATCTAACCTTGCACTGTAGATGATGTGTGCACAATATTCAATCAAGGGAAACAACTTGACAGAGAACACTGCTTGATGATTAAAGTGTTGCTGTACCAAATACAGGTACAAGACAGAACATGCCATCTGATTGTTTCTACAAACGAAGTTGCATATATCAGGACTTAAAAAATATGCAAATATTTTCTAATGATATTTACTAATAACAAATTACATTACTGAAATGCAGGGATGGTCTTCTCATTGAGATGCTCATCGAAGAACATAAGGCCACACATAACCTCATGTCTCATACATTAACTCATTTGAATCTTTCTCGGTGATTGTTGCCTACAACTAAAAAAGATGCCAAAACCTCAAATGAAGCTTAGTTTTAAAGCATTATTGATGAGTTTTCAAAACAGGCTACATATAAAGAGTTACAAGTAAAGTGAGGACGACCTGTCCTGGATGGCCAGCCTGGGTTTTCAGGTATGTGGCCACATTAACACGACACGCCTAGTGCCATCATCTGCCAGCATGTTGCACATTTTACTCACGTTTGCCTCCATTCAGAGAGAATGAAACTACATACATAGCAACAACCCGCAATGAAGTTACATACTGCCACGATTGCTGAAGATACCTATAATTATTAAGGTATAAGAACAAATCTATATCTGCATACCGGAATGATCACGATGAAGGCGGATGGTAGCGAATTGGAAAGAGAAGTACTCTTCCGCTCTATCAATCTTCCGCTTCTCTTCCAGAAGAGAACAGATAAGCAGATGGACGGCTTTGGCACGATTGAGTGGTGTCGTGGTGATGAGGGCGCCGCATGGATGGCAGGAGACGCACAGAGATGACGATGGCTTCTGATTTCGCCTCACGCGTTAGCCGTGGCTACCGCGCGAAGCGCAAAAATGGGTCGAAGATGGTGGAGGCGATCCCTGCAGGAAGTGAGGCGGTGGGGCTAGGCCGGCGCGGCGGCTCGGGGCGGTGGGTCTCTGGTCTCCCCGCGCGGCGGTGGGTCCATGGCAAGCAGGCGGCGTCCCATGCGTCTTCGCACGGCGGCGGCGAGCCTCACCGGCCTCGCCTCTGCTGGTCGCGTGTGCCGTGCAGCCGTCCCTCGTGCCGTCCCGACCGAGCCCACCGTCGCCCTTCTGCAGTTCGCACTGCGCCTCCGCCGGTCGACCTCCGGGCGGAGCCGCCCCGCGTGGGATTGGGAATCCGAGAAGTCGCGGTCACGGGGAGGCGGAGGAGTCGCGGTGCTGGCGGCGGAGCCCGCTCGCGCTTCCGCCCGTCGGTGCCGCACCGCACGATGGCGCCATGCCGTGCGTGATGGTGGAGCACGCGGGCCGGCCGTCGAACACCGGAGACGGATCGTCGACGCGCGATGGTGGCCGACCGCTCCATGATGGCGAGCGCGACCGCGACGGGGACGGAGCACCGGCGACCGCGAGCGGGGCCTGGAGGAGGGCAGCCGCCGTGCACTTCAACGACGAATCTTTAGTGTAAGCACTCCTATGGCAGGGAGCGACGGAATGCAAGCAGGAGTGCCGCGGTAGGGAGGCGAGCGTGATCAGCGGCTGCTTAGCGTCGGGCGCGGGTGCGTGAGGCTTCGATCGGTCCTTCTCGTGTGATCTCGCGTCGGGGTGCCGCGGTCTCGCGTCGCTGGGGCGGGGGCGCGGGCGGTCGCTGGGGCAAGGCACATCCAAAGAAGCCGGACCATCGGATGTTGTTGAGTAAGGAGAGAGAATGTGTGAGAGTTAATCTGGTGCGTACATTTTTAATGTGATCTTTATCTTCCTGCGTTCCGTGAGGTGGACGTAGTTTAGGTTGTGACTGTAGATGTGTGATTTGTTTAGTGGCTGTAGGATAATTTAAAGTAGTGTATTATAGGGGTAGAGAAAAAGCCGCTTCATTTAATTTGGGTCGTGTTTGGATCGGAGGACTTTGAAAAGAAATTCATAGGAACCCAATCCTAGTTTTATTGACATCCACGTGGCGTTTGGAATGGAGAAACGAAAGTTTCTTTTCCCATGAAAATGTTAATTTGCTTTCAAGTGATGCTCAGATTCATCTGTACGTACACCCATTTCTGTTCCTGTGGTTTAAGTTCCTGTGATCGATGGGCGGGACCGCAGGAGCGAAACGAACCACATGGACATGATCGAGCTCAGCGGTCAGCATTATTCCTATTCAGCGGACGGGGGGCCATCGCACGTGTGGCTGGACGTCTATGGCCTTAAGCTGGGAGGGGTCGGTCGAGGCGCACAGACGAACTTGGGGCGCAGAAAAGGAGCGTCGCACGCTAGTGATTCCTGACTGAACAGCAGCCGATGCCGGTAGATGTCACGGCTCACACGTGACGGGAGGGGTATGATGTGCCGACGCTGTGGCTAAGGATGGCAATGGGTAAATCCTCATCGGGTATGGCCACCCTAGACCCATCCCTACCATAAAAATTTAGTACCGTCAGAATACCCATATCCGTCATGGGTGGGGAATTTTCTCCAGACCCATACCCGGCCGGGTAAATCATACCCGCCGGGTCACCCGTACCCGCCAATAATTTATTCACGCACATGAAAATCAATAATTCAACAGCAACCACCACTAACCAGAGCACATAAAATTAGACAAATAATAGCATATAATAATATCTTCTGCAAATTAAGAGTCCAGAACAAGTCTCACTCACCTCCAGACAACAAACAAATGCAAACAACAATTTCTGTTTTTCACGACAGACCGAGATGAGTAGCAATGGCAATATGCCATGTTCAGATATCAGAATTTGTAGAGCAAGACATGTTCTAAGGGGAAGCATCAATTACAAAGTACAATAGCAATTACACAGCCAGCTGAACTTCCAACCACCAGTAACCATGCCTATAAACTTGCTTTGCTCAAAGTTCAAGTTCCTGTAGACCCTCTTGAATGTCTTGGAGGCAAGACCAGAAGGTGGCAGCTTCTTTTTCCTTGTTGTCAACTAAAAAGAAAAAACCAGCAATTAGATAAAATCAAAGTAAAGAGAATCAAACTATAAAAGAAGAGAATGGACATACTTTTGTACTTGTTCCGCAACCAATCTTGTGAGCACATAAGAGCCTCTATCATTTTTGAAGTCAGCCTACTGCGATGCTCACTAAGTACTCTCCCACTATTGCTGAATGCAGATTCAGATGCACTGTAGTGATAGGAATTACATAAATATCCTTTGCTATCCTTCTCAAGGTTGGATAACGTACTCCAGCCACCTTCCACCAATCCAGCAACTTGAAACCCTTAGTTTCCAGAGATACCAGTTCATCTTCTAAGTAGCGATCTAGTTCTGATTTGAATCGCACAGCAGATGGCCTTGTACTAGCAACTCTTGCACTAAATGAAGATAAGAACTCCATGTCTTCAGTTGGTGCAGCCGCTGATGATTCGCTATTGTCACAGTCTTCTTCCACATGGTATTCAATTATCAATTCAGTTAACAGATCTATGATTTCAGCAGCCTTATCCTCACAAATGTAACTAGTTGTACCAGTTAGCCACTCAAAACACATCAGCAAGCTCAATTTTTTGAGACAATGATCTAGAAGTGTTGCAATACCCATCAGTCCTTGGATGTCCGACCAATATTTGTCAAATTTGGCTATCATGCTAACAGATATCTCTTCAATCTTTGTACTACCACAAGTTGACCACTGTCTGATTTTCTTCCTAATCTCACAAATTTTTATGAAGTATATGTTGGCAGTAACATATTCAGTTCCAGAAAACAACAAAGTTATGTCATTGAACACTCGAAGCCGTTCTACAACATCAGTAGCAAAGTTCCATTCCTCCTCACTAGGCAAACATGTATATTGCTTATCAACACGACTTGCTCTAATGAAAATAGCTTTATAGGGGACTGCAACACTAAGCATCTTAAATGTTGAATTCCATCTAGTCTTGCAGTCAAGGTTTATCTTATGAACCAAACTAACCTTAACAAACTTAGCTATCTCCTCAAACTTCTCTATCCTTTTTGGTGTTGCTGTCCAATAAGCCACACTTTCACGGATATTCTCAATAGCAGTTTTAATATGTTCTAGACCATCCTTAACAATCAAATTGAGAATATGAGCACAACAACGCATGTGTAGTAGTTTCCCTTCATTTATAAGCTTACTTTTTCCAATCTTCCTCACCAGATAAGGGATGGCCGCATCGTTAGTTGTGCAGTTGTCAAGGGTAATTGTGGATATCTTCTCATCAAGGTTCCAATCAACCAAGGACTCATATAGTTCTTCACCAATCACTTTAGATGTGTGAGGGGCTGGTACATAGATGAACCTGTACATGTAACAACATATGTAATCAGATTTCAGATTGTACCTCATGATAATGTGTGTCTAGGATATTATGCCTTCTGTTATGGTAATACTCAAATTTCCAAAATGTTTTCTTTAGTATCTTCAGATATGACAGAGATGCAATATTTTTTTTATCTATATTATATGCCTCAGTCTATACAATATTGAACCCATTAATCATAATTTACCCATAAGTTCAATTTGCTCCATATGCGACAGCATGTTATCAGTACAGCCACATGATCCAACAACTGGGAAGATTTCAACAACTAGGAAGATAGAATACAAGTACGGTAACTGCAGAGCTGTTTCCCTTTTCACCAAAGAGGCGGTACCTGAGAGGCTGAGACACCAAATGAATGACACCAATTTTTTTTGGATTATGTAGGGTCCGTAGGAGTGACAAGGATGTTAGGGGAGTAATTTTGTTTGATTCAACAAGCACAGTGACGCTATCGCCTGTGAACTTTCAGTATGGACCTACTTCTGTTCCAGTTCGTCATGACTTTCGGATGTACGCTGTGGAAACTTTGTAATGACCTGTGTAAACTCTTGGTGCAGTGGACTGGCAAAATACGATGGATGTTGTTTCTGTATCCTTATGAGGTGTCTTTGCGTTATCATGTTTACTCTCTTCTCCTTTTGTCTAGATTTGATTCGATGTGTCCTTTGACTAGTGTTCTACATATTGGAACTCCACAGAAAAAGGAATACTTTCTTTGTGCAGAAACTCCCAGCGCTGCAAGAGCATGGGTATCCATTTTACAGTAAGCTTTGATAATCTACGGTTCTTGCTTATATTTATCTTTTTAACTTTTATTTTCCCTGAAACCAATTTTATCCTCAACCACGAGTTTTGCATTACTGTTTGACTATCTCTTCCCTGCCACTGCACTGACTAAGATTAAATAAACATTAATTGAATGTATGTTGAATCTGCTATTTGCACTTGTACAACTGGGTCTATAGTGGGTTGCTGTTTGATTTGTTCCTGTAAGTGTCAGTATTGGAAGAACATGCATCCTTGATTTAAACTCTGATCTATTTAGTTCATGCATATATGGTGGCTGTGATTGGCAGATTTAGAGAAGGCTTGCTTAGTTACCACACACATTACATGGCAAATCACACAAATGTTTTAGTAGTAGGTTTATTTAAATGGAAACCTTAGGGGATGTACCTCATGATAATGTTTCTCAAAGTCCAAGATTCATCGATGAAATGGGCTGTGATTGCCATATACCCCCTTTTCTGGTTGTCAGACGTCCACAAGTCGGTAGTTATGGCCACCCTTGAATCAATACTAGCCATATATTCAATAGCTTTTTTCCTCTCCAGCTCATATTGCATCACAATATCCTTCCTGAAAATTTTGAAGGAATATTAAAAAATGAATACGAAAATTACAATGGCAGCAAGACCAAACAGTAAGGATTAAGGAACAAACCTTATTGTATTCCTAGTACCCATCTTGAATAGTGGCTGAAGCGCACTTGCAAATCTCCGGAAACCAACATGGTCTACCATGCTCAAAGGATACTCATGTAGAATAATCATTGCAGCAAGTTTCTTTCTAGCTACTTCTTGGTCAAATGTGTAGTTTTCAAGTTGAGCGGTACCTGAATCTGTGGAACCAAACCTCAAACAGGATTGTGACAAAGTCTTGTTCCCTGCTGTCTTCATCTTTCTAAGTGTACACGACTTCAAATGATCATGTAAGTGCTTAGTTCCATGGTTTGTTTCACCTGATAGCTTCTTGAAACAATACATTCACTTTGCCTTTATTGTGCCCATGTACTTAACTCTCTTGAACTCTTTCCAAACCACTGAGGTGAGCTTCCTCTTTGTACCACTAGCAGGACCATCTTCATCTTCTTCAATAGGATCTTCATCATCTTCTATTTCAATAGGCTCTGAGATCTGAACTGCAGTTTGTGAGCATTCACCTTCACTGCTAGAACTCATTTTTTTCGATCTGTGCCACATAAAAAAATTTATCAGGCATAACAAAATGGCATGCAGGACATGGGAAACAATTTTTCCAGGCTATAAAAAATTTATCAGGCATAACAGACATGGCATGCAGGACATGGGAAACAAGCAATATGTAACTAACTGAATGGCATGCAGGACATGGCTTACATATGGGCATATGGCAATAGCAGATTCAGTAACTCATAATTCATGTTGCTATGTTTAAATTAGAAGAAGCATATAGTCACAATAAATACAATCTGCCACTAGCACTATTACTCTTGGGTTTACTTACATCAGTGGCTGTAGCAACTTGCGGCTAGAACCAGTAGGCCGAGTATTAGTTACTGCTCCACATCCACCCAAAGATGTGGCTGTAGAAGAGGGGCGGCGGCCGGAACGAGCAGTAGCAGCACCTTCCCGAGATGAAGCCAGAGAAAGAGGGGGTCGGCCGGTCCTTTTCTTCTCCTTAGTGGTGGTGTTCTTGGGCTTGGATGTAGGAGCAGTGCCATTCCCGTTCTTGGGCTTGGATGCAGGAGTACTGCCGACGCCGGTGCCGTTCTTCGGATCCGCTGCAGGAGCACCGCCGGTGACTTCAGCTTGGACCTCCGGATCTAGCAGCTTCGGAGTGTTCACGGCGTCGACGAGCTCGGGATCCGGCAGCTTCAGGCGGTCACCGTCCTCCAGGACCTCCACGAAGTCCCTTGACGCCGGAGTTAAGGAGCTGGTTAGTGCAATAGTGTGGGGGGAGAAGGAGGCAAAGGCGAGGAGCGCGGCGCGGAGCGCCGAGCGACGAGCGCCTCTGCTGCGCCTGCGGCCTGCGCTTGCAAGTGCAAAGACTAAATATGAAGGGGATTAGGGGAAGGGGAATCACCGTTCTTGCTCCGTCGCCGGCATGGCGTGGCGTCGTGGTGAGTTCCTAACGCTAGGATGTGAATCTGCGATGAGGTCACAAGGGGCGGGCAGCATTGTTTTTTCGGTGGCGGCTTTTTTTTGGCGAGGAGCGACTGAGCGAGACAGTGAGAGCGAGACTTGCCAGAGGAGTAAACGCGGCGCTATTTTTTTCAGCGGCGGGAGGCCAGGCGTCGACGGCTCCTAGGGTTTTACATGGGCTAGTGGGCTTCTTTACTTTTGGGCCGGGTATTTTTCACCCATGGGTAAACGGGTACGGGGACTGCTGGAACATACCTATACCCGCTGAAGGGTCGAGATGACGACTAGAGGGAGGGTGAATAGTCTTTTCTAAAACTTAATCGCGTCGGCTAACCGATACAAATGCGAAATTAAAACTATCGGTCTAGCCAAGACTATACCCCACTATATATGTTCTCTAGCACCTTGCAAACATACTAATTATGCAACTAAGGTGCCGGGCTAGCTAGAGCTCTCCTAAACAATTCTAGGAGCAAGGTTACACAAACCTATGCCACTAGTACTTTAAGCGACAAGGGAGCTCCTACACATGCTAGTAAGCAAAAGCGCAAAACTAACTAAGCTCACTAGCAATGCTCAATAACAAGGCAACCAATGCCTAATTAGAGAGCGCAAATACTTAGCTACACAAACTAAGCAATGTGACTAACAAGGTTACTAAAACCAAATTAGCCACGCAAGGGAGCTACTTCTATGCTACACAAGCAAGAAGGTAATTAGTAAGCTACACAAGCTATCTAATTACAAGAGTAACTACACAAGATTAATATGTATAAAAGTAATTGCAAGCTTGTGTAATGGGGATGCAAACCAACGGGAAGAACGAGGTTGACACGATGATTTTTCTCCCGAGGTTCACGTGTTTACCAACACGCTAGTCCCCGTTGTGTCGACCTCTCACTTGGTGGTTCGGCGGCTAATTAGCATCACCCGCTAAGCCCGCACGTCGGGCGCCGCAAGAACCTACCCCTTGAGTGAGGGTAGCTCAATGACACGCTTTACTAGAGTTGCTCTTCGCGGCTCCCGCGGGGCGAGCACGATGCCCCTCACAAGCACTTCTCCGGAGCGCCGCACAAGCTTCTTGCGCGCTTCGACGGAGACCACCACCAAGCCGTCTAGGAGGTGGCAACCTCCAAGAGTAACAAGCACCACCGGCTTGCAACTCGATCACCTAGTGCCACTCGATGCAACCTCACGATGCAATCGCACTAGAATCGCTCACTCTCACAATCGAATGATCACTATCAAGTATGTGTGAGATGAAGGGCTCCCAAGCACTCTCAAGCATGGACACAAAGTCCCCCAAGGTGCTCCCCGCCAGGCATGGCCGAAGGCCACTTCTATTTATAGCCCCAAGGGCTAAACTAGCCGTTACCCCTTCACTGGGCAACGGTCGGGCCGACCGGACGCTCCGGTCGTGTTGACTGGACGCTGGACCTCAGCGTCCGGTCGTCCACAGACGGCCACGTGTCCCGATTCCAACGGTCACTTGACCTGACCGGACGTAGCAGCTTCAACTGACCGGACGCTGGACCCTTAGCGTCCGGTCGTTTCCAGTAAGCTCCCGAGCATGACCGGACGCATCCGGTCGAACGCGATCGGACGCAGCACCAGCGTCCGGTCACTCTCCAGCTACTGCTACACTCCATATCAGCGCGACCGGACACAGGCAGTCAGCGTCCGGTGCTTTTGGATCCAACGTTCGGTCACTTGACCGACGCTGGCATCTCCTCCATTCTCTTCACCCTTGCTCAAGTATGTTAACCACAAGAATTTGCATCCAGCGCAATAGAAAATAGACATTCCATTTTCCCGACAGCGCCGAATCCCGCCTAGCTTGTGAGCCGTACTTTTTCACTAAGCGAAAAGTGTTTTTCAGCGAACAGTCGCTTTTCAGCGAAGCCAACAGGACCGCTTTCTCCGTGGCGGACGGGCGATCCAATCGCGTGCCTGCCTGCTGTGCCTGGGACCTAAAACGAACCGACAGTCTGCAGATCGAGTGCGTCCGACCGAAACCACGCGACACGCCGGCGCAGGGGCGCGCCACATATCCTTTCGCCGGGGCGTGGCCCCGCCGCCCTGGTCTCCCCCTCCACGGGACGGGTGGCTGAGAAACGACACGCACCGAAGCCTGCCCATCTACTCGTGCCGGGGACGCGGGCGGAGGGGGGTTGATTTGTGCTCGGCGTCGACGCTCGGGATGCAATCCAAGAATCCGCTAGGGCCCGATTTGTTCGTGTTCCTGTTTGATTAGGGAACCCGGGGCTACGTTATATTTGGGCTGAGCCCTTGCGGCCCAGGTTTTTTCTAGGCTCGTTTTCGCTGTTGGTCCTACTTTCCAGGCCTGGTTAAGTTCAGTTGTTCGGGCAAAACGCCAGTTGCCGGCTCGCCCACGGCCCAAGGCGCCCGTGGAACTAACGAGTTGAAGCTCTTACACGGCCGTTCGCCCTGGATAAAAAATTCACCTTTTTCTTGCGAATTAAGTCACTTTTGAATTTCTAATTTTTTTAAAAAATATACCCGTGCGTTGCAATAGGAGAAAAAACATCAAAAAATATATGTATTGATAGATTTTTATTTTATGATTTATTTTGTGATGTCCATGACAACAGTAATATAAATTGGTATTGGTAATAATATGACAATGCTCTTTTAACTCCATATTAAATTAAAGTAGAAATTTGATAGATTTTCTCTCTCGTTGCAAAGACATAAATATTTACACGCGATATAACATAATAACTTCAGTTTCCACCCTATTCATGTGTCGGCAGAGTTAAATATCAATTTTCACGATTTTCTATAAGAACACATGAAAATATCCATACCTAATATTTGCTTATTAGAGAAGGGTCAAGGTTCAAAGAGTCATAATAGAATATTTATAGTAAATCGTGTATGTGCGTTGCAGCGGAACCTATAGCTTATGATGTAGTCACCTAAACAACCTGTGGCTCGGAGATTTGTTTATAAATCACGTCATCTATCTCAATACATGTTGGAGTCACACACTGTAGTATTGTTGGGCGCATCTCGTAGTGGGACACTATATCGTCGTAGACATTGTGTAATCGATCTTGTGGCAAGTCGGTGATGCCAATAGGAGATAGGGTTATTTATGCTATACGAGTCTGAGAACCTTTCACGTGATGGATTTCACATGGCTACATGGATAAATCCTACTCCATAGTCCATCCATTCTAAATATTTGCACAATTCAAATTTTTATCTCAAAATATGTGATCATGTAAGTGGGATCAGGTGTTGGTGTAGCAGAGTTCGTCAGCAAGCAGCTGACATATGCTAGCAGAGTTCACCAAATTAGTGAGGACCAATAAAATAGAGAATCAACTTTGTAAAGAAGCAAAATAGGGGGGGGGGGGGGGGGGTTGGGGAGGCAAAAGTATCCCTCCGTCCAGAAGCTCCCGGCCCATCCACTGATTCATAGCAGTAGCAGAGCATCGTCGTCTCCTCCCACAGTCCCACCTCTATTTGTTTCCCCCCTTCGTTTCACTCGTTGCGATGTCTCATCCACATCTAGGCTCTCCCATCGCCCCTCTGTTCCTCTTCTCGCTCTTTGGTCCGAGCTCGACCTCAGGAACACGATGGCCTGTCCCCAGATCTAGAGTCTCCAACAACCTGCTGGCGACATGGAGCTTACACGCATGGTGGACGAGGATCGCATTCGCTCCTCTGCTTGGCATTCTCGCTTCGCGCGGTAGCGTCCTGTCTCGACTTGCTCTGCACACGAGGTAGGGCGTCTTAGCGCAGCACACCCGGCCATCACGGACCCGGTGAGGCGACTGACGGTGAAGATTGGCTGCGACCGGATTGGGCAAGGAGACTGGCGGCGACGCGTAGCTGGTGCACGTGGTGGCAAAGGGCCCCATGCATGCACCGGAGCTCGCCGCGCGGAACCGGGGTTAGCTCTGTCTCCGACCAACCGCATCGCCAAGGTCCTCGACGGCTCGACCACCTCGCCACGCGAGGCTGTCCTCATCCTCACTGCAGGAGCTCGACCCTAGGAACAACCTCATTGACGAGGTCGCGCGGCTCGCCGATTTTGTTCGCCTTGTCCATTGACGTTGACGACGTCGCGCGGCTCGCCGATCTTGTTCGCCTTCATTGACGACGTCGTGCGGCTCGCCGATCTTGTTCGCCTTGTCCATTGACGACCTCACGCGGCTTGCCGATCTTGTTCGCGTTGTCTCGTCCGATTTATTTTTTTGGCTTACTTATACTGATCTTATTTGTGTTCAATTTCCTTTTTCCATGTCCGTTCATGTCCCGTGCACTTTTATTGAATAGTAGTCGTCTTGATAGTAATGTTCGGCTTGCCTCATATTCGGTTTATTTGGCTTCTTTTTTTAGTCGATAATTCAGCTGGAACAATTTTTTCAGTTAATTTCAGCTAAGTTTTAGACCAGCGAACAGAGCCAATATGATGCAAGGTGGGCGGGTGTCCACGTTCGCTTAGGACTTCTATGATGACGAAACCGATTTGATATCTATGTCGATTTAGAGTTGGAGGAGACAGGAGGGGTCGACGGACTGACCAGAGAGCTCCTTGGCACGATTACATACAGCGAAGTAAAAGTCCAGATTGAAAGAGATGTTTTGCTATATAGAAAAAAAAAAGATTTTATCTAATTTATTTTCTATTTGAATTAGGATTCCTGTTCTTAATAAGTTTATTTAGGCTCGAAGAGATTTACTTGTCATAACTATCTAGGGTCATATAAGTTAGATGGAAGAAACTCTTGGGACTACCCATAGTTAGGGGGTGGACGAAAAAAAATGGCCGAAAATTTTGCCTCTTTATTATTATAGATATAGAAACTATTGCCGTGGTCTATTTCTTCTTCTTCTGAATTCTTCTATATCCATATTTATATCTATACCTAGGGCTTATTTGATGCATAAGGCTAATTGTTAGCCAACTATCTTTAGTCCTAGCCCATCTAAACAAGTGCCGATAGGTAAAAAAAAATATGTAAATACATGATAAGCTTTTTTGATAAAAAGAAATCTATAAGCTTCTAACATACTAGAGATTATGATACAACAAATCCAAATACAATATTCAAATCTCATAAAAATATCCCTATAAGCTTGAAAATTTAAGATTAGCTCTAGAAAAAGAGGAAAAATATCAAGATGTAGAAAATGGTAAAACCATTATATAATCTATATCTATATCTATATCTAAATAAATATGTTTTGCTTGTTTTTCCACAACAAAAAAATGAGACGCAAGGAACATGAATGGAACATAAATTTAATGATGAATGCGTTCATACTATGCATTCAACTTGGTTGCTGTCTCTCGTGTTTTCATTGCGGAAAGTTTTCAAAATGTATTTTGACATCGATTATAATGTTTTGAGATTTTTCTAGATATTCCTAGATGTGTCTTGTATCTAGAAAATGCTTTTACCATGTATCTAGAAAAGTCAGATCGACTTATAATTTAGAATAAAGGAAGTGTGAAATAATTTGGTGACTTATATTGTATTATGTTTTTATATGACATGGTGGGATTTAGAGAGTGATATGATATAAGAGCAACCGCAATGTTCCAGAAAAGTAGTTCATAAACATTAAAATATTGTCTACCAGCTAGTTAAAACTTTATAGATGTAGTCTATAAAGCAGTCCATAACTAGAGGTATCCATAGTCCTTTAGACTGCCCATAAGAAATAAACAAATATTTCTTCTCTCTCCTCGCTCTCTCTCCCTTGCCTCTGGCACCTGTGGCTGCTGTGACCATAGGTTTGAGAGAGAGATGGAGGTGGGAAAATAAATATTTTTTCTACAACCAAAGTCCAGCGATATGGCAACAACAATAACTATAGCCCCCACTTACACAAAAGCTACCCAGGACTACTCAGCCATATACATTGTGGTTGCTCAGCCCATATACCCAGGCCCTGTTCGACTTGCTGAATTTTAGCTGAAACTGCCTGAAAAATACTATTATGGCTAAATTGTTAGGAGAGAAAAACATTGTTCCGGCTGAAAAAAGAAGTCAAACAAGCCAGCTTCTGGGTAAGCGGAATAGGGCCCTGAGTAGCTTACTTGATGTACTTTTGTTCTTTTTTATATTTTAAATAAAATCCAGTATGGGGTCAAACCCCTCCTATTTCATAAAAAAAGTAGCTTACTTTATATATAGCTCTTGCGATCTACAGTAGCTTTGGATTTTGATCGTGAGAACCGATAATTGACTTCCATAAAAAAGCGTTGACTAATAATAAAACCCAATTAAAGCTCTTACCACTACAACACCATATACTACTTTGATTCTTAAGCTACCGAACTAATTCAAATGAAAATATGAAATGCTCCTACTACTACGAGTATACGACTACAATACATTAATTAACCATACATGCGCACAAACACAGCATTCCGAGCGATCTAAAGGCAGTTCCAATGTTAAAAACTACATTTAGTTTCTATACCTATTGAATTTCCATAAAAATTACATGTAGAAATCATGGTCCCAATGGATAAATTTCTACGGAACAATTTTTTACCCAATTACATAGATTCTCTCTCCATTCTTTACCAATCACATCCCTTTATGTCTTGGTTCTCATGGAGACATGGTTTCTAATTTAGACCCGGTTTCTATGATTTTTTGCTCTCTCTCTTCAATAACTACCTTGCCACATCAGCAAAACGCTTAGATGATAGTACAATTTTCAAGGAAACTATAATGGTTTGTGCATTGAGAGTGCCCTGACAAGTTACTAATCATGGCGGCCTGCATGCGAACATCATATGCCTGAAACGCTGATCGTCCCTGAATCAGCAGCACCTGCATCCTTGACGACGACGACCCTCGCCTCCCAGTTGAGCCCGGAGGCAACTCTGTCGTAGTACGGGACGTATTCCTGTTGTATAATAATAATATATGTATGTATAGTTAGTGATGATGCAGAAGCAGCAGGCATATAATCTGCAGATCACTGAAAGATTTATTAATTAGCGTGCCTACTAGCAGGCATATATACCTCAAGTTTGTCCATGAGTTCTTGCGCCGTGGGAGCCTGGACTATACGATGCCGCGAGCGCTGGGGCTGATGAACCCGTCCTCCACGGCCTCGATGAACGCCAGCAGGGAGTCGTAGTAGCCATCAACGTTCAGCAATCCAACCTGATGAAGACGATATGAGAGAGAGAAGCCGATATATGTATAGACCGATCGTCGAGGCACATACATATCTAGTACTCTAGCTATATATACTCATCGTGTGTGTGTGTGTGTGTGTGGATATATAAATGCCGCAGCATATCGTTATGATTAATTAATTACCGGCTTACGGTGGATGCCTAACTGCGCCCATGTGATCATCTCAAGCAGCTCCTCCAGCGTTCCATATCCTCCTGAAAAAAAAAACGGTCCCCATGCATGAGGCCAGGATAGTTCAGCCATGTACGCACGCCAGAGCTAGTTCTATAGTTCTGATGACCATTTTATATGGACCAGCATATACATGCATGAATGCAGGTTATTTAATTTGTTGCTATGTACTAATATACGTGTGGACTTCCATCCGGCCGGCAGTACAGCACGTGGAACATACAGTACATAGTACTCCATCCGTTCCAAATTATAATTCATTTGACTTTTTTTACCTCAAGTTTGTCCGCTCGTCTTTTTTAAAAAATTTATGAAAACATAGTCAAATTTAAGTAATTCTTGAAGAACTGTTGTTAATAAAGCAAGTCATGACAAAAGAAATGGTATTTAACATAAATTTTTGAATAAAACGAGTGGTTAAACTTGAGGTCAAAAAAAAAATTAAACGAACTATAATTTAGAACGGATTTAGTACTATACTTGTTTTATTGTGCTTGCATTAATGTCAGAGTCATCAGTCATAGATACAGAACTGTCTTGATCAGTACTAAGGCGCAACGTCGAGGGGATTCATGAATCATGACCACTTCCCCCATATAATTTCGTCAGTATCATATCATACTATCATTTGCACGCACACAATATTAAATTCCTACTCACCAGGCAGGGCTATGAACGCATCAGATTGCCTCGCCATCTCTGCCTTCCTTTGGTGCATGTCCGCCACCGCAATCACCTCCCCCGCCGTCTCTCCGATTATCTCAAGAGTGAAGGAAAAGGAGCGGACGGACAGCATCATCATCATAAAACAAAACAAAAAAAAAACTTGTGTGGTATGTCCCAGAACGGCAGGAGCAAATTCTATAGATATGCTGGCTATATGCCTATATATGCATGCATCACGTAATGCAAATAGATAGGTACCTCAGGAGTGGCCATCAGAGTCCTGGGAATCACTCTGCAGGAAGACGAAAAAGGATGAACGAACACTACTCGATTAGCTACTAGATTAACACACGATATAAGCTGTGTATTAATTGTACTCCCTCCGTCAAAAAAAAAACCACAATTCTCGTTCCTCGCTGCTCGGGGCTCGACGCGTGGGGGTGCGGCGCCGCCCACCCCCTCGGGGGGCGGGGAGCGAGAACCTGCCCCTTCATCCTCATCGTCCGTGCTCGGCATCCCGAGCTCGACGTGGAAGCACTCGCAAGTGGGGTCGTAAGTGCCTTCGTCATCGGAGTCGGAGTAGCCAAAGCAGTAGTCGCTCGCGGCCAGGAAGCGGCGCAGGGCTTCAAGGTCACGAAGCCCGGAGAAGTCTGCTCCGGCCCACGCCTCGTCCTCCTCCAAGGAGTCAGTGTGGGTGTAGATCGAGGTTGTGGCGACGAAGTCGAGGGTAAAACGTTGGTGGCGTCCTGAGGGCTCCGCGTGAGCGGAAGCGTGGGCGGAAGCATAAGCGGCGGCGGCATTGCTCAACACGAAGGGGTACGGGGATGGTGTCGCTGCCGGGCTCCGCTCCGCCGGAGGCGACTCCTCAAGAGGTGGCGGGGCAGAGCTTGATGACGGGGCGTCGCCGCGCGCCACCGGCGTCTTTCCCTTGTCTAGGCTCAGGCTAGACAGGTCCCCAACCAGGGACCCTGTACCAATGGCCGGGCATGGGATACCGGTGGAGCACGGCGCGTCGCCCTGAGATTGCGCGGTGTCGGGGTGGTCCCGCCCGCGCCGCGCCTGGCGAACGCGACAAGAGCGGCGGCCTGGGCGCCGCCTGCGCCTAGGCTGCTGGGGCGTGATGTCGTCGTCGGTCGGCGGGACTCTTGGTGAGAGGAGTACCATATCGTACTCATGTCCTAGAGACATGAACTCTAGGCTCCCGAACCAGATCACCGTGCCGAGACGCAGTGGTCGCACGGGGTCTGCCATCCGGAACTTGTCGGGATGACGAGGCTGACACACAGTAGATCCCCTGCCTGGCACGCCAACTGTCGGTGTTTTGAACCGGCAGGCCCTCAACCAACTAGTGAAAATGTACTACATGCCCCTAATCCCGGATGGTGATATAAAGAGACATAAGGTTTATACTGGTTCAGGCAATAGGTGCCCTACGTCCAGTCTGAGAGAACGATCTTGTATTCCTTGCACCGAGGTGCTTGTAGTAGGGGTTTACAAGCTGGGCGAGAGAGGGAGCTAGTCCCAGGTCTCTGCATAGTGGCGTGAGTTGCTTGAGATGTTGATCTCTTGCGATGAGGAAGGGTGTGAGTTACAGAGCGTTGTGTTGCTTGTGCGTGTGTTTGTGTCTGTCTCTGTGTCTCGTGAGTTTGTGTGTCTGTGCGTGCCCTAGAAGCGGCCCCGGTCACTCCCTTTTATAGTCGAAGGGAGGCATAGGGGCGTTACATGGGTTTGCTACGTGGCGTTGTGTGAACAGAGGCGACATGTCCGAGCCCTGTAACTTGTCACTGTGGCGGCATTGTCGGTGGAGCGGCCTTGTCCTCGATGCACTGGAGCGACGCTCCGGTCATGCCTGATCCTGTGCGACGTGGGAGCTCCTGTGGTGGCGCAGGGTATGGTGCGTACTGCAGACGACATGCCGGTCGCTGTATGCTGACGACATAGAGAGCTGAGGCCTAGTCGGTGCCGAGGCTGAACCGTCGTGGGGGGCTCGGCGGGCGCGAGTCCCGAGGCTACAGGGACCCCAAAGCGGATAGCCGAGGTTCGGAGGGAGCAGTTGGTCTTTATACGTTGATTCCGAGGCTACAGGAACCCAGACATGACTCTCCATGCCGCGCTGTCCTCGAAGCAGGGGTTAGGTAGCACAGTGCAGTACCGGTGTCAGTCGTGGGCAGAGCGCCGAGCACAGCGGCCGGTAGCCCCTGCCCCATCCTGTCCCGGAAGGCATGGCTTTGATGTGACTTACGTCTCATCGGCCACTCTGCTGTATCGAGCCATCGCTCGACTGACATCGCGGGAGTGGTTGAACGCGTTAGTTGGACGTGACATTCTATCAGGGAAATCGGTCAAGGCGGAGGCGACGGGGTTGTCGCCGAGCCGGCCTCGAGCGAGACGGAGAATCGGTACCTCGTCCGAGGCCTTACGTGCGGGGCCTCGAGCGAGACGGAGAATCGGTACCTCGTCCGAGGCCTTACGTGCGGGGCCTCGAGCGAGACGGAGAATCGATACCTCGTCCGAGGCCTTACGTGCGGGGCCTCGAGCGAGACGGAGAATCGATACCTCGTCCGAGGCCTTACGTGTGGGGCCTCTAGCGAGACGGAGAATCGGTACCTCGTCCGATACCTTACGTGCGGGGCCTCGAGCGAGACGGAGAATCGGTACCTCATCCGAGGCCTTACGTGCGGGGCCTCGAGCGAGACGGAGAATCGGTACCTCGTCTGAGGCCTTACATGCGGGGCCTCGAGCGAGATGGAGAATCGGTACCTCGTCCGAGGCCTTACGTGGGGGCCTCGAGCGAGGCGGAGAATCGGTACCTCGTCTGAGGCCTCGTGGTTTCATTTTGGGCCGAGCCCGCTTCGGGTGAGCCTAGATCTTGTTCGAGGTGGGCCGGGCGGTCCAGCCAAGCCTCGGATGAGGTGGGGGTTTGCCGGTAGTTGTCCCTTGGCTTTGATTTTTACAGGGTCTAAGCGATTTTTTCGGTTCTTGCTTAGGGGACCCCTTTTTATGGTACCCGACAGTAGCCCCCGAGCCTTGGGGAGAGTGTGAGCGCTCTTCCTCAGGTTTTGATGAGACTTGGCTCGCGACAGCTCCTGGCGGGATGGTGTTTTGTACTCGAGGCCTCGGTGGGTGTGCATGAGCGCACCCGCCGGGTGTAGCCCCCGAGGCCCTGGAGGAGTGGATTTATTCCTCCAGGGGCTTTTCTCATGTTGAGCGAGGGGTCTTATCGCGTTTGCCGAGCCCCTGAGTGCGATTTCGGGTCGCTGGGTCTCGGCTTGGTTGTAGGAAGAGCCCCCAAGCCTCTGCTTAGAGCAAGAGGGCGATCTGGAGTTTCCCTATCTTTTTTGTGCGGCCCTCGCGCATCCTTTTTGTTCGGAAGGAGGGGTGGGGTATGCCAGGCTACCCTCGGTGGGCGCGAGCAGTGACACCTCCGTCCTCTGGTGAGCTGTTATCAGGTAAGTCCAAGTGGAGGCACGTGCCTCATTCGATAGGGGTCGGCTGGTGGTCCAGAGACGCACTCCAAAAGTACCAGAGGGCTTCTCTAGTGGGTCCCAGGGCCGTTCGATTGGCCCTAGGGGCTCGGTGCCTCCCTACGGTGGGATGCCATTCAGAGACCTCTCTACTGGTCTCGGACACGACTTAGGGCATCCCGAGCGATTGCTTGCTCGGGCCTCGGCCATGTACGGGCTCGCCCATAGTCACCCCTGACTCTGTTTGTCCTAGGGCGGCTATCGAGACCCTCGGGGGCCCAGCCTTCGAACCCCTGGACTATAATGGGCTCGATGCCCTTTATTGCGTTTTGCTGAGCCCCCAAGTGCGAGTTTGGGTTGTTGGGCCTCGGCGTGTATGCAGGAAGAGCCCTCGAGCCTCTACGCGGAGCAAGAGGGCGATCAGGAGTTTCTCTGTCTTTTTTGTGTGGCCCTCACACATCCTTTTTGTTCGGAAGGAGGAGTGGGGTATGTCAGGCTACCCTCGGTGGGCGCGAGCAGTGACACCTCCGGTGAGCTGTTATCGGATAAGTCCAAGTGGAGGCCCGTGCCCCATTTAATAGGGGTTGACTGGTGGTCCAGAGACGCACTCCAAAAGTACCAGAGGGCTTCTCTAGTGGGTCCCAGGGCTATTCGATTGGCCCTAGGGGCTCGGTGCCTCCCTAAGGTGGGATCCCATTCAGAGACCTCCCTGCTGGTCTCAGACACGACTTAGGGCATCCCGAGCGATCACTTGCTCAGGCCTCGGCCATGTACGGGCTCACCCATAGTCATCCCTGACTCTGTTTGTCCTGGGGCGGCTGTCGAGACCCTCGAGGGCCTAGCCTTTGAACCCCTAGACCAAAACAGGCTCGGTGCCCAGTTCCTTAATCTGAAAGGAATTGGGTTGGGGATATTCCCCTCCCATCGGCTGACAACGGCGGGCGTGCCTTTTGAGGCGGTTTCTCGGGGGGACAGAATGGCGCTTGCCATCGCTGTGGTCGGATGTGACATGATGTTTGTGGATGGGACGTTACTGTGCGTGCGCAGTTAATAAGGAAAAGGTAGCTGCATGGGCGGTTTAATCGGATCTAGATTAACTGTGCCAGATCTGAGGGAAACTTCCCTGGTTTCATCGCCCATCCGTTTTGCCCCCTTCCCTCATAAATACATGATGAGCCTCACCCCTCCCCTCCTTACCTTGCCTGCATATGTTTGACCTTTCTGCCCTCGAGCGGTTGCTAAGAACAGAGAGCACCGGGGATAAGAAGGGAGAAGGGGGAGGAAGAGAGAGAGAGAGAGAGAGAGAGGGATAGCGAGAGCTTGCCTTACCACCGTAGCCACATTCTCCACTGCATCCATGGCCGGTGGCGCTGTTGTCGTTTAGGTGGATCCTTGGGGTCCGTCCGACTGTCCACGGCGACGTTGTAGTCGCTTGTCGACGACGGTCTCCTTCGCCCGGTTACCGACCCCAATAGATCGGAGTGGATTGCTCCGGGGGGCGAGCCGGAGCTGAGGCCACGTGATGGCTATGTCATGAGCTTCATGGCCTTCCACGAGCACGGTCTTGGCCTACCGGCGAACCGGTTCATGTGGGCGCTCCCGCACTACTACGGCGTGGAGCTCCACAACTTCAACCCCAACTCCATCGCATAGGCAGCCATCTTTGTCGCCGTCTGCGAGGGGTACCTGAGCATTGCCCCCCACTGGGAGCTATGGCTCCACCTCTTTCGGGCAGGGCTCACCACCAAGCCGACGGGCATGGCGGGCACATGGAAGGCGATGAGGGCCGGCGGCTGCACTCTCCAAGTACGCTAAGACCGGTAGCTCCTCTACATCCCGGCCCAGCTCGCATCGTCCAACCATCGTTGGTACAACAGCTGGTTCTACCTCCGCAATGATGACAGCGGACTTCCCCTCTATACCAGGCGGGTCATGGAGAGCCAGCTAGAGAAGTGGAGGTACGGCGTCCCGATGGCTGATCAGCCCAAGCTACGGCCGCTTCTAGCGGCGCTGGAGAGGCTACGCAGCCGCGGCCTTACGGCGGCTGTGGTTGTGGCGGTCATCCACCACCGGAGGGTGCTGCCGCTGATGGCTCGGCGGCAGCGCCTGTTCGAGATGACACCGGAAGGGGCGATCGATGGCATCCGGTTGTCCGCCATCGCCCTCTCCAAAGAGGAGATTCTACATCGGGTGAAAGAGACGGTGGAGGGGCGACTGAGGAGCAGTGGTCTGACCCTATTCCTGATACGCCCATCGCGGGGGTACATCTCTCTGGTGAGTCACGCGCCGCTACTGCCCCTAAGGCCCCCTTGCTCCTTACATTTTCCTATTCCCTTATTTGCATTTCCTGTTCCCGTAGGGGATGAGGGATGTGTGAGCCTCCCCGCCGCCCGTTCCCGAGGACGCAGAGCGGCAGGCGGTGAACAGGGAGCATGCTAAGGCGTACAAGGAGCGGAAGGATGTCGAGGAGGCAAGGCACAAGAGGAAGATCCTTGAGCACGAGGAGTTGGAGAAACGTCGCCGGCAGCAGAGGCACGACGGTCTCCCGATGGAGCCATCTCTGTCGCCGTCATCATCGTCAACGGATTCTTCAAGCGGCAACGACGAGGGTGAGGCAGGGCGAGGTCCTCTGGACCATCTCCCTAATGTCAGGGCGAGGTCCTCTGGACCATCTCCCTAATGTCGGCGAGCGGCCCGGCGTTTCCAGGAGGAGGAGGAAAGGACGCCTCAGGGCTAGCGATCGCCCGCCCTGGGGCCGAGGCCGACATGCCCGAGGCACGGGCATTAGGGAAGCCGTTGCAAAGGATGAGGGGTGCAGTGTAGAAGGTGTTGTGTCCCCGCTCGAGGTAGGTGTTTTGTTAGTGGAGTTTGCAGCATCTTCCATTCGTTCTTCGATCGCATGCTGACTTTGTGAGTGCTTTGCCTTCAGCCGGAAGCGTTAGGCGGAGGTGCCAGCCTTGGCGCCACGTAAGGCGCTCAAGGTGAGCACCAGCTCCGCTGCCCAATGGGTGGTGGAGGCGCAGGTCACCATACAACGTGGCGCGGTGTCCGCTAGGGCCAACCTGAAGGAGCCGGTCGCCCAAGGAGAGGTTGCCGAGGCGACCACTAAGCAGGCGAGGGAGGGGGCACCTACGCCCTGCGAGACCAAGGCCCTTGAGGCAGGTGAAGCCAAGGTGCCCTCAGTCGCTGAGGCCACCGAGGGTGAGGCCGAGGCCCTTAGGACCTCCGAGGTCGAGGTGGTGGACGTTGGGGCTCCCAGGACCACCGAGGCCGAGGTGGCGGAGGCTAGAGCTCCTAGGACCATCGAGGCCGAGGTGGCGGAGGCTGGAGCTCTTGGGCCCACCAAGTCTGAGGCAGCGGAGGCTGGTTTGGGCGCGGCGGAGCCGGCGGCCCACGATGCGGAGATGGAGGCGGGGCGAGCCTCGGTACCATCCCCAGTCCAGGACCTACCACCGTCATAGGAGAGGGCCCGGGAGGTGGAGGTTCATTCAATCTCCTCCAATGATACCTCTTGGGGGAAGGGGGTGGCGGACATCGAGGCGGCCAACACCGCGGAGTAGCTAGCTCTAACTTCTGGCAAGGGAAGCTTGGCCCTTGTGCGGGTACAACCCGAGCCCCGCGGGTGGGATCACCCGCGTGTCTTGTGGTGGAGCTGGGATGACCCTGAGGGGGAGCCCTTGTTCACCCTCGAGGACACGGCTGAGGGGGGATGCTGGAGCTCTTTCAAGCAATACCGCCGTCTGGTGAAGCGATCGCTGCGAATAGCGCTGTCCATCGTGGCTGACGATCTGCCCGGCGTTGCCTAGGTACGCATTTTTTTCCGGTGTTGTGTCATCTTTTTTCTGAGTTTTGTCGTAGTGCTTGATGTCTGTTCTGCCTATCTAGGAGCTCGAGGTCCGGTCCCTCGAGAAGTCGATGTTCCTCCGATGGGAGAGGGATGTCTAGGACTAGCTCCAGCGGCAGAAGGACTTGCTTGCCCATGCCAATGAGCTTCTATTGGCGCGGAGCGTGGAGGTGGAGGACCTCTACCTTTGCTATGCTGATATGACGGCCGAGGCAGCCACGGCTCGGGAGTAGGCCACCCCTTTAGCGGCACAGATCGAGGAGCTAGAGGAGGAGCTGACCCGGGTGGCCAATGAGCGGGACACCTTCAGGTCTTGAGCTGAAGAAGCGATGGCCTCTACCAAGGCTATCACTGGGCAGCTGGGGGTGGAGCAGGGCACACACCTAATGATGAAAGGTGCCCTAGCAGAGGCCCATAAAGTGGCCGAGGCCTCTCGAGTCGAGGCCTTAGCCCAGAAGGAAAAGGCCGAGGGTGAGTCCTATTGAGCCGCGCCCCTTCTTTTATTTGCTTTCCTTGCGTTCGACCCCTAACTCCCTGATGTGATGCAGAGCTGGAGAGGGAGGCTTCCGGGGCGGTCGAGGCCTCTCGGGTCGAGGTCCAAAGCTAGAAAGAGAAAGCCAAGGGTGAGTCTCATAGGCATGTGCCCCTGTTTGGCTTATTTCCTTTCATGCTAAACCCTATCCCGCCTATCTTGGCGTAGGGTTGGAGAAGGAGGTCACCCAGGCAGCTGAGGCCTCCGTCACAGTGTAGGCGGTGCTCGAGACTGAAATCCAGGAGCACAACATGCTATGGAGCACCGTCGGTACCGCCTGCGAGGCCTTGGAGGTTAAGGGGGTCGAGTCGGGCAGCTCCCTTGGGAGCCGCTTGATCGCGTTGAGCGGCCAAGTGCGCGAGCGACTCCGGGGGGCGTTGCACATGGGCATCAAGCGCACCCTGGCTGTCGTCTCCTCGCACTACGCCGACACCGACCTCGAGGCCATCAGCGACAGCTACATCATGGCTGATGATGACGAGAAGGCCGAGGAGGAGGTCATGAAGCTAGTGGAGGGGCTGAGGCCCCTGGCACGATGCTAGCCAAGCTGTTCGAAGAGGAGGTGGTTCCCCCCATGCCGTTCGCCGATGCGGGCGATCCGGAGTCTTGACCTAGGCCAAAGGGGCCATGTAACTAGATTAGGATTTACATTATGGTACCATAACGATTATGGCCATCGAGGCCTTGTTTAAAGTACTTATGCGTATACGCTTTTTAATCGTTTTTATTGTATTTCCTAGCCTCTGCCCTCTGTCTCATCTTCGAACATGTCTCTTGCAAAAAACTTCCTCGGAGCCAAAGCTGTCCTTCGGGTAAAAGGTGGTGAGGGAGTTGCTGTAGCCCAGGGGCATAGGCTATCTCGCGGCTCGACCGGCCTTTTGGCCCTAGGATAGACTTATGGTCCTTAGGTTTTTTACAATCGATTTGTCAGAGTATGCAAGAGAGTTTGGCGTAGAAATTTTTTCAAAAAGCGATTAAAAGACAATGTCTGGGACT
This sequence comes from Miscanthus floridulus, assembly GCF_019320115.1. Classification (NCBI taxonomy): domain Eukaryota; kingdom Viridiplantae; phylum Streptophyta; class Magnoliopsida; order Poales; family Poaceae; genus Miscanthus; species Miscanthus floridulus. The sequence goes on along the minus strand of NC_089580.1, from coordinate 157,646,535 downwards.
TAGGGGGGAGTCCCCCTTCTAGCCCCCGAGGGAGGCTCGGTTCTGTAGAGGCAGAGCCATGTCTTGTTTGAGCCCTGCGGTGGAAACCTCTACTGAGGCGGAGCCAAGTCTCCCTTATAGCGTTATCGTAACGCTGATCCCCCATCAATGGGCTCGGGGGGTTTCTCAAAAAATTAGAACAACTAAAGATCGTTTCTTTATTGTATTTCGAGAAACAACATGTATAATGCTTGGAAATTTAAGGGTAGAAGTGGCGTAGCTGTTCTATGTTCCAAGCATTGGTGAGGATTTTGCCCTTCTCGTTGGCCAGCTTGTAGGTCCTGGGCTTTAGTACTTGGGTGACGATGTACGGTCCTTCCCACGGTAGGGTCAGCTTGTGGCGGCCCTTGTTGCTTTGCCTCCATCTCAGCACCAGGTCACCCACCTTCAGGTCTTGGCTTTGAATGTGTCGGGCTTGATAGCGTCATAGTGCTTGCTGATACTTGGCTAAGTGTAGCAGCGGAATGTCTCAGGCTTCCTCTAGTTGGTTGAGGGCATCCTCGCAGGCAGTGCGGTTGCTATGTTCGTTGTAGGCTTGAAGCCTTGGGGAACCGTACTCCAAGTCAGTGGGGAGGATGGCCTTAGCTCCATAGACTAGGAAGAACGATGTGAACCCTGTGGCTCAGCTCGGAGTGTTCCTCAGGCTCCAGATGACTGATGGGAGTTCGGCAAGCCATTTCTTGCCAAATTTCTTCAACTGGTTGTATATTATTGGCTTGAGGCCTTGTAGGATCATGCCGTTGGCACGTTCTACTTGGCTGTTTGTCCTAGGGTGTCCTACAGCCGACCAAGTCACACGGATGTGGTGATCATCGTAGAACATTAGGAACTTGTGGCCGATGAATTGTGTCCCATTGTCAGTGATGATGGTGTTCGGAACCCCGAACCTGTGGATGATATCAGTGAAGAATAGCACCGCTTGCTCGGATTTGATTCAAGTGATCAGACGAGCCTCGATCCACTTGTAGAACTTGTCGATTGCTACCAGCAAATGGGTATAGCCCTCGGGGGCCTTCTGCAGAGGCCCAACCATGTCTAGCCCCCACACGGCGAATGGCCATGTAATGGGGATGGTTTGGAGGGCTTGGGCTAGGAGGTGCATCTGCCACGCATAGTACTGGCATCCCTCGCAGGAGCGTACTAGCTTGGTGGCGTCAGCAACCGCCGTTGGCCAGTAGAACCCTTGGCGAAAGGCATTTCCGACGAGCGTCTGAGGCGCCGCATGGTGCCCGTAGGCTCTCATGTGCAAGTCCCAAAGTAGGGCTTGGCCTGCCTCGGTGGTGATGCATCGTTGGAGGATGCTAGATGGGCTTCGCCTATACAACTCGCCATTGTTGAGGACATAAGTTTTGGCTCTTCTCGCAAGCCATCAGGCTTCGGTCCTGTCTGTAGGAAGCTCTCCTTGAACGAGGCAATTAAGGAACGGGACTCGTCAGTCTGTGCCCTGGTCAGCCTCAGGAGGCTCCATGTTGATTTCCATGGCCTTGGGCTCGGCCGCATGGGTCTCGGTGACAGAGGGGGCCTCGGGCCCTACGGTGGGCTCGATCGGTGGGCCCTCCTCTGCCGCCGAGGCATAGTCAATGGAAGGCTTGTGGAGGTCTCTAGCAAAGATGTTCGGGGGGACCAGGGACCGAGCTGACGCCATCTTTGCCAGTTTGTCTATGGCCTCGTTGAGGTTTTGCGCAATGTAGTTGAGTTCAAGACTGTCGAACTTGTCTTCTAGGCGACGTACCAAGTTGCAGTACGCCTCCATTTTGGGGTCGTGGTAGTTCAACTCCTTCATCACTTGATCGACGATGAGCTGCGAGTGGCCCTGTATGTCGAGACGCCATACTCTAAGTTTGATGGCGATCTGTAAGCCATTGATGAGGGCTTCATACTTGGCTGCATTGTTGGAGGCGGCGAAGTGGAGCCGGATCATGTAGCCTATGTGCACTCTGAGGGGTGAGATGAAGAGCAGACCTACGCCTACCTCAATCTTCATCAGGGACCCATCGAAGTACATGGTCCAGCATTCTGTCTGGACTTGAGCAGGTGGCAGTTGGGTGTTGATCCATTCAGCCACAAAATCAGCCAAGACCTGAGATTTAATTGCTTTCCAAGGCGCAAAAGATAGGGCTTCCCCCTTGAGTTCGACGGCCCACTTGGCTATCCTACCCGAGGCCTCCCGGTTCTAGATTATCTCTCCTAGAGGGAAAGACGACACCACGGTCGCCGGGTGGGACTGAAAGTAGTGACGCAGCTTGCGTCGAGCCAAGACTATGGCGTAGATCAGTTTCTGGATGTGGGGGTAGCGTATCTTGGTCTCAGAGAGCACTTCACTAATGAAGTAAATAGGTCATTGGATGGGTAAAGCATGCCCCTCTTCCTACCTCTCGACTACTACGGCCACACTGACCACTTGGGTCGTTGCGGCGACATAGAGTAAGAGGGCCTCGCCTTTGGCCGGTGGTACCAGGATGAGAGGATTGGTGAGCAGTGCCTTGAGCTTGGCGAGGGCTTCTTCGGCCTCGGGGGTCCAAGAAAAGCGTTCGGGTTTTCTCAAGAGGTGGTACAGAGGCAAGCCTTTTTCGCCAAGGTGTGAGATGAAGCGACTTAGGGTCGCGAGGCATCCCATGACCCTCTACACTCCTTTGAGGTCTCGAATTAGTCCCATGTTGGTCATGGTTGAGACCTTCTCTGGGTTGGCCCCGATGCCATGCTCTGAGACTATGAATCCCAAGAGCATGCCTCAGGGGACCCCAAAGACACACTTCTCGGGGTTGAGCTTGATGCCCTTCTCTCTAAGGCATTTGAAGGCTATCTCCAAGTCATCGATGAGATTGCTGGCCTTTGTGGACTTGACCACGATGTCATCCACATAGGCCTTGATGGTCCACCCGATGTGCTCACCAAAGACCTGGGCCATGCACCGCTGGTACATGGCCCCTGCGTTTCTGAGGCCGAACGACATAGTCACATAGCAGTACATGCCGAATGGGGTGATGAAAGAAGTCACGAGCTGGTCGGACTCTTTCATCTTGATTTGATGGTAATCGGAATACGCATCAAGGAAAGATAGGGTTTCGCATCCCGCAGTGGAGTCGATGATTTGGTCAATTTGAGGTAATGAGAACGGAACTTTTGGACATGCTTTATTCAAACCGGTGTAGTCTACACATATCCTCCACTTCCCATTTTTCTTTTTAACTAATATAGGATTAGCTAACCACTCTGGATGGGACACTTCCTTGATGAACCCAGCCGCCAATAGCTTCTACACCTCCTCACCGATGGCCCTGCGCTTTTCCTCATCGAACCGGCGCAGGCGCTGCTTCACCGGTCTGGAGTCGGCCCGAATGTCCAAGGCATGTTCGGTGACCTCCCTCGGTATGTCCGGCATGTCTGAGGGACTCCATGTGAATACATCAGCATTCTCGTGGAGAAAGTCGACGAGCACGGCTTCCTATTCGCTATCGAGGGTGGCATTGATTCTTAGCGCCTAGTCGTTGGAGCCAGTGGGGTCGACCGAGATGAGCTTGACGGCCTCCGTGGGCTCGAAAGTCCCCGCACGACGCTTGGAGTCAGGCACCTCGCTACCAAGCCGGTCGAGGTTGATGATGAGGGTCTCGGCCTCCACGAGAGCCTCGGCATACTCGATGCATTCGACATCGCAGTCGTATGCATGCTCGTACGTGGACTCGACAGTGATGACGCCGTTGGAGCCCGACATCTTGAGCTTGAGGTAGGTGTAGTTGGGGACCACCATGAACTTGGCGTAGCATGGGCACCCTAGGATGGCGTGGTAGGTCCCTTTGAACCCAACCACCTCGAAGGTGAGGACCTCCTTGCGGTAGTTGGACGGAGTGCCGAAGCAAACGGGCAAGTCGATGCGCCCGAGAGGTTGCGTGCGTTTCCCTGGCACGATGCCATGGAAAGGCGCAATGTCACCCTGGAGCTACGACTGGTTGAGCTCTAGGAGCTCCAAGGTGTTGGCGTAGAGGATGTTGATGCCGCTGCCTCCGTCCATCAACAACTTGGTGAGCCAGGTGTTGCCGATGATCGGGTCGACAACGAGTGGGTACTACCTAAGGTTTGGGACATAAGCGGGGTGGTCATCCTGATCAAAGGTGATTGCCTCCCGAGACCAGTCAAGGTACCGAGGAGTGGCCACCCTAACCGAGAAGACCTCCCAGCGTTCTTTCTTTCGCTGGCGCGCCATGAGGCATGTTGAAGGCCCGCCGAAGATCATGAAGGCGTTGTGCACCTCGGGGAACCCGTCGTCCTTGTCGTCATCCCTATCGCTGATGCCCTTCTTCTTGGCATCATCGCCTAGGAGCCCGAACTTGGCGTAGTAACGCCGAAGCATGGTGCACTCTTCGAGGGTGTGCTTCACCAGGCCCTAGTGGTAAGGGCAGGGCTTCTTCAGCATGTTGTCGAAGAGCCCAGGGCCTCTGGTGGGGCCTCAGGGGTTCTTGCGATCTGCGGACATGACAAGATCGGCCTCGAGGACCTCCTGCTTCCCCTAGAGACCCTTTTTCTTTTTCTTGGGGAGGTAGGGGGCCACCTCGTCCCTTCGCTTCCCCTTGGCGTTGTTGTCGAGGAAGATGGCTCAGACAGCCTCTTCGCCCAAGGCAAAGTTGGTGGCAATGTCGAGGAGCGTGGCCACCGAGGTCAGCATGTTTCGGCCTAACTCTTGGACCGGGTCTCGGTAGGAGGTGCCGAAGAGGAACGCCTAGACAATTTCCAAGTCACCGACATGGGGCAACTTGGTGCACTGCTTGGAGAAGCATTGGATGAAGTCTCGGAGAGACTCGCCCGGCTTCTAACGACAACTCTTGAGGTCCCAGGAGTTCCCGGGACACATGTATGTGCCCTGGAAATTCCCAACGAAGACCTTGACCAAGTCAGGCCAGTTGTGGATCTGCAAGGGAGAGAGGTGTTCGAGCCAGGCTCGCGCTGAGTCTGATAGGAACAAGGGGAGGTTGCGGATGATGAGTAGGTCATCGTCCGCGTCGCCTAGCTGACAAGCCAGGCGGTAATTGGCCAGCCACAGCTCAGGGTTGGTCTCGCCGCTGTACTTTGCGAGGTTGGCCGGTTGCCAAAACCGGGCCGGGAAGTGAGTGTCGTGGATGGCCTTGCTGAAGACTCGAGGGCCAGGTAGCCCAGGAGAAGGACTGCGGTCCTCCTCACTATCGTAGCGACCGCCTCGGTGTGGGTGGTAGCCTCAAGTGGGTCCATCATTGTCATGGCGCCATTGCCTGTTGACCACATCATGGTCGCCTTGTGCCTCGCGTCGGTCATCAAGGCGGTCATGCATCGAGGGGGCCCTGTTGGCTGTTGGTGCCCGAGCGGGCTTGAGATGAACCAAGGCCTCTCTATCCTGCCGAGGTGGTGCCGTGGGTAGTTCTGAGGCGCCTCCGTGCCATCGAGAGGTGGAACTTTCGGCCTGCTGTACCGCGGTGGTCTCGAGGAGGTCCCGGAGCTCACCGCGGACCCGTCGCCCGTCCGAGGTAGAGGGCTCAGGCATCGTTCGGAGTAGCATTGCCACTACCATGACATTCTGGCCAGCGCGATGGAAGATAGGGGGTTGCTCGTCCCCTTCGTCGTTGTTGATGCAGCGGTTGACGTCGCGAGCCCTCTACCGGGCTGCTCCGCCATCACCGCAACCCCGCTGGCTCGTGCTCGAGAGTGTCTCGGAGCTGTTGCAGAAGGAGTCGGTCTTGTTCGACCTTGGCCTAAAGCTCACAGAGCTGCTCTAGGTCCAAACGTCGAAGTTCCTCGGGGGCAAGGTTCTTGTTCCTCGCTGCTCGGGGCTCGACGCATGGGGGTGCGGCACCGCCCACCCCCTCGGGGGGTGGGGAGCGAGAACCTGCCCCTTCATCCTCATCGCCCGTGCTCGGCATCCCGAGCTCAACGTGGAAGCACTCATGAGTGGGGTCATAAGTGCCTTCGTCATCGGAGTCGGAGTAGCCAAAGCAGTAGTCGCTCGTGGCCAGGAAGCGGCGCATGGCTTCAGGGTCACGAAGCCTGGAGAAGTCCGCTCCAGCCCACGCCTCATCCTCCTCCGAGGAGTCAGTGTGGGTGTGGGTCAAGGCTGTGGCGATGAAGTCAAGGGTAAAACATTGGTGGCGTCCTGAGGGCTCCGCGTGAGCGGAAGCATGGGCGGAAGCATAAGCGGCGGCGGCATTGCTCAACATGAAGGGGTGCGGGGATGGTATCGCCGCTGGGCTGTGCTCCGTCGGAGGCGACTCCTCAAGAGGTGGTGGGGCAGAGCTTGATGACGGGGCATCGCCGCGCGCCACCGGTGTCTTTCCCTTGTCTAGGCTCAGGCTAGATAGGTCCCCAACCAGGGACCCTATACCAATGGCCGGGCATGGCATACTGGTGGAGCGCGGCGCGTCACCCTGAGATCACGTGATGTTAGGGTGGTCCCACCCACGCTGCGCCTGGCGAATGCGACAAGAGCGGTGGCCTGGGCGCCGCCTGCGCCTAGGCTGCTGGGGCGTGATGTCGTCGTCGGTCGGTGGGACTCTGGGTGAGAGGAGTACCATATCGTACTCATATCCTAGAGACATGAACTCTGGGCTCCCGAACCAGATCACCGTGCCGAGACGCAGTGGTCGCACGGGGTCTGCCATCCGGAACTTGTCGGGATGATGAGGCAGACACATAGTAGATCCCCTACCTGGCACACCAACTGTCGATGTTTTGGACCGGTAGACCCTCAACCAACTAGTGAAAATGTACTGCGTGCCCCTAATCCCGGATGGTGATGCAAAGAGACATAAGGTTTATACTAGTTCAGGCAATAGGTGCCCTACATCCAGTCTGAGAGAGCGATCTTGTATTCCTTGCACCGAGGTGCTTGTAGTAGGGGTTTACAAGCTGGGCGAGAGAGGGAGCTAGTCCCAGGTCTCTACGTAGTGGCGTGAGTTGCTTGAGATGTTGATCTCTTGCGATGAGGAAGGGTGTGAGTTACAGAGCGTTGTGTTGCTTGTGCGTGTGTTTGTGTCTGTCTCTGTGTCTCGTGAGTTCATGTGTCTATGTGTGCCCTAGAAGCGGCCCCGGTCACTCCCTTTTATAGTTGAAGGGAAGCATAGGGGCGTTACATGGGTTTGCTACGTGGCGTTGTGTGAACAGAGGCGACATGTCCGAGCCCTATAGCTTGTCACTGTGGCGGCATGGTCGGTGGAGCGGCCTTGTCCTCGATGCATTGGAGCGACGCGCCGGTCACGCCTGATCCTGTGCGACGTGGGAGCTCCTGTGGTGGCGCATGGTATGGTGCGTACTGCAGACGACGTGCCGGTCGCTGTACGCTAACGACGTAGAGAGCTGAGGCCTAGTCGGTGCCGAGGCTAAACCATTGTGGGGGCTCGGCGGGCGCGAGTCCCGAGGCTACAGGGACCCCAAAGCGGATAGCCGAGGCTCGGAGGGAGCAGTTGGTCTTTGTACGTTGATTCCGAGGCTACAGGGATCCGGACATGACTCTCCATGTCGCGCTGTCCTTGGAGCAGGGGTTAGGTAGCACAGTGTAGTACCGGTGTCAGTCGTGGGCAGAGCGCCGAGCACAGCGGCCGGTAGCCCCTGCCCCGTCCTGTCCCGGAAGGCATGGCTTTGATGTGACTTACGTCTCGTCGGCCACTCCGCTGTATCGAGCCGTCGCTCGGCTGACGTCGCGGGAGTGGTTGAACGCGTTAGTTGGACGTGACGTTCTGTCAGGGAAATCGGTCAAGGCGGAGGCGACGGGGTTGTCGCCGAGCCGGCCTCGAGCGAGACGGAGAATCGGCACCTCGTCCGAGGCCTTACGTGCGGGGCCCCGAGTGAGATGGAGAATCGGTACCTCGTCCGAGGCCTTACGTGCGAGGCCTCGAGCGAGACGGAGAATCGGTACCTCGTCCGAGGCCTTACGCGCGGGGCCTCGAGCGAGGCGGAGAATCGCTACCTCGTCCGAGGCCTCGTGGTTTCATTTTGGGCTAAGCCCGCTTCGGGTGAGCCCGGATCTTGTTCGAGGTGGGTCGGGCGGTCCAGCCGAGCCTCGGATGAGGTGGGGGTTTGCCGGTAGTTGTCCCTTGGCTTTGATTTTTACAGGATTTAAGCGATTTTTTTTTGGTTCTTGCTTAGGAGACCCCTTTTTATGATACCCGACAGAGAAGTACTACACAGAAAGAGCCAACTTGTCCCCCTAAATATGGCATCGCGTAGTACAGGATGCTCATCAGATGAGACCTGTGTGTGTGTGTATATATATATATATATATATATATATATATATATATATATATATATATATATATATATATATATATATATATATATATATATATAGGATGCTCATCAGATGAGACCTGTGTGTGTGTATATATATATATATATATATATATATATATATATATATATATATATATATATATATATATATATATATATATATATATATATATATATATATATATATTAAACTGGCGGAGCCTTTGCATGCATATGCTAACCATAAAAGGACACCTACAGTTATATATACATGATGCAGTTAAGACAGTTGTACAACTTGTGTAGAAAGCATGAATGCATGATGAATACGTATGCATGCAAGTGTGTATCATGAATGCATGATGAATACGTATGCATGCAAGTGTGTATCTAAAGGTGTTTTTTGCGTAGTACACCTACGTTAGTTCATTTCTCTCTCTAAATTAATTAGGTGGCATGCAATTATATAGATGAATTAATTTAGCAAGTTTTGAGTTGATCCAATGACCCAAAACATGTGGGATTACATGATGAAGTATCTACAAGAAAGCTAAAATCCCCCGGAAAGTCTATCTATGGTTACAAACTGAAGGTATCTTAATTATTACACTACTAGAAACTCAAATTGCCCTGTGGGTGACGAATTTTTCGGTGCGTTTTTTCGGTACACATGGAAAAATTACGATTATTCTGTGGGTTCCAAAATATCCCGACAGAAAAATACGAAAACCCACAGAATAATTGTATGATTTTTCTGTGCGTGACAACACACACGGAAAAATAAGCACTCACAGATAAATATAATTTATTCTGTCGGTTCTTGAAAAATGCACAGAAAAAATATATGCACGCATAGGAAAAATATTATTATTCTATCGGTTATTGGCGCATAAGTCCCGCAGGTGGATTTCGCTTTCGTGCCCTGGTTTCGGCATTGGCGCATGACTTTTGGTATTGGCGCGGTGTGGTGTAGAATAGAAAAGACAGTGAAAAAATTAAAAAAAACACAAAACCCCCTAAACCTATCTCCAGACGCGGCCGCCCATCCCTATCCCAAACGCGCCGCCGCACCCGCCCGAGACCGCGCGCGCACTCCGGTCGCTCTCAGCTCTCGCAGCTCTAGGTCCTCCGCCCCATCTACACATATGGCGCCCGCAGGCCGTCGCCAGCCACCTCAGCTCCATGGACGCCGCTCGCCGCCCTACGTCCACGCGGACTGCACCCCATCTCAGCCGCACCCCAGCGCCGCCGCCTCCCATAGCCTCCACCCCAGCACCTTCCGGTCGGCCTCCATCCCGGTGCGGCAGCGGCACCCACCCCGCAACACCACCACCAACTCCTATCCTACAGCGGTGTCTGCCCCCTCCCCTTCCCCAGCGCCGGCGAGCCACCTCTCCTGCGCCGCCCCTCCCACAGGCTAGGGTTCGATGCTGCCGCAACGTCGTTGCCAGTCTAATTCAAAGCCGGCGACACTGGATCCAGAGGAGCTGGTCATGCTCGGAGCCACACACGTCGGGACTTCGTGAGCCCATTGCGACTACAAGCAAGCTCCAGGTAGCACCAACTCTCCCCTTCCCTGTTGTTGTGCCATCAGGAACACAAACCCTAATTTTTTTTTCAGCGTCACCGAAGGGGATCTAAGCCAATGACTTTCTCCTTGCACAAATTGAAGGTACAGATCATAGATCCGTACCTCTAGTCGAACAATTGAAATTCATACATGTGGATTGGAGTTTGTTCCTAGTAGAACTAGCACAAACATCTATTTGTCTTTTTTTCATTAGTGATTAGTGAAATTCGTGTTGTTTGTGTTCTTGTCTATTGCTGCACTATATAACGTGTTGCGCTGATAGATCTTGCCATCTCGGTAGTAATGCGGACTGCATCTTAGGCAAGCTATCAATTTTGCTACTGCAACTTCATTTAGCATTCATGATATCAACAATGCTGAAGTGACTTTTGTGTTTCTCATTATAGTGTAGGTACTACAAAACTCACAGGTGATATCTAAAACTATGCATGTTGTTGTCAGAAACTATAGGGCATCCAAATCAACATGACATTGCAACGAAAAGAAAAATCTCAATGGATTCTCAAATGTTTAAAAGATTTAAGGTCCTAAAGTTTTGTAATTTTGGTCCCAAATTCAAAGTTTCATAATTAGTTTCAGAGTTGAGCAACCGTTGCTTCTTAGTAAACTAAACTTGGATGTCTTAAACTTTATTTATCCTTATGTTTTAGCATCTTGATCTAGGCCATTTGATATCCCAAAGTTTTTACTATAGATATGTTCAAAATTTTAAATATGTTTATTTATGAATCTGCTTCTAAATCCAGGTCCCAAAACTGAATGTCATTGTTGTTTCTAAGTTTATTGATGGATTAAATTAACTCTGACATTGCTAAAGCTGCCAGATGTGGACTGGATTTTGTTAATACGACTAGTCCTGATTTTTTGACTAGAGCAATATATGTTGAAAATCTGTACTATCCTATTTTTAGTATTTGACTAGTACATATTTTTTTGAAGCCAGGCCATAGTTCAGTCATGCTTCTGCACCCAATACATAGTGATGCATATTATTTGAAGAATGATGTTGCTGAAGTTCAGTCTGTATCTTGTTTGCAACATTTTTTGTAGGCATATAATTCAAATCAGGGAATAATGTTATGGATGTATCTCACGCCAAGTATGAAGCTAAGTCAGCTAGAGATGGCGATAGGTATGGAGACTCTTGCACCTGGCCTTCTTTTTTTGCTTTTTATTGGCACCTAAGGGCATCAAATTTGGATGATTTTGGTAAAAAGTAAAGACAGCCGCTAGTTATTTGTGAAATGAGCATATGGTAGTCATAGTAACGTACATATGATTACATTCTCATTTGTATACAGGGAGGAAACTGTGAGGCTAAACGCAGTTAGTTTTTTGTGAGTGACTGTAGCAACCACTGAATTCAGTAGGGTGAGTGAAGCTTTCTTTCTTCAATTACCTTTGCTATAAGGACTACTCTGAACTTTGGTGGCTATATGATGCAATTTCCTGTTTTATTTTCTGCAGTGCGTTCTATTTTCCTTGCAGTTTTTCAGTAGATGGCATTCGGTGCAAATCAAATTGGCTTGTGACCTGAGATGAAAGGTACTGAGCAGTCCCCATTATGCTCAATAAAAAGGCAAACTTCTTACAATACTAATGTTTTTTATTGACTAAAAATATGTCTTTGCTTAACAGGTAGAGATGGAGTGGAAGGTGAAGCAGTTTAGTATTAGTCGAACAAGAAAAAAATAGTTGTTTCTTTTTCCATATCCATATTTGTGAATTCATTGTATTATTCATGTTGAACAAGTAGATAACTACATATCTTATTTGTATATATGATATATGTGTTAATAGATCAGACTGATTCTATTTTTTACATCAAGTGTTGACTCCATTCATGTTGGACTACTGATTTCTATGTATTATTTGAATGCTATATGCTTATGTGAAAATTATATTAAATATACCATTTTCTATGAGAGATATATATTTAAGGTCTACTGCTCTTTTTTCTGTGAGGATGGCTATACAGAACCATTATTTTTAGTCTGGGTGAAAGGAATTTTTCTCCTTCATGTGGATCCCGCCGATCCTATAGATGTCAACAGGGACGGCTCCATGTCGCAGCCCGGTTCGTCACAGGCGTCATATACCGGTCATAGCGTTCCACTTCGTTTCGGCGGACGTCGTGGTGAACTGACGCGCCTGTCAGTGTCCGTACGAGGATTAGGCAGAACAGCACCGGCACGCCCGACACTGTTCTTAATGTGAATCCACAGGTATGGCCCGTCATGGCCACGGGTTACATCGATGCGTGCTAGCCTCTTCCCTGGCTTCAGAGTTTTGGCCCAGGCCCATACGCTTGGACCTGGAGTGATTGGCGGCGGTATGGGTCCCCGTCGGACGAGACGGAACCCGCGTCCTTGAGGTCGGGCGAGAATGAGCCCGCGACCTTGGGCGAGATGGAAACCACGTCATTGGGGTCGAGCGAGACCTTTTAATACGTCTCGAGCCATCCGGGGAAGTCAGCGTAGACGTTAGCTTCCTTGCTTTGGGTATCTCTAATATCGATACCCGACAGTCCGTTTCCAAAGGCTTCGTGAAGTCCCGGTCAGAAGAGCCAGCTTTTTTTTTACCCCCTTCCCTCCTCTCCTCACCGGTTAACGCCGCCGCCAAACCGCACAGGGGCCACCACCGCTCGAGCCGTGGCGTGGCGCGGGTGCGCGCGAGCCCGGGCAGGCTCCAACGCTGCCACATCGTCGCTCACCGCTCTTCCCTAGGCCGGAATCGGCAGTGCCGATTGCGTGCTCTGCTCTGCTCTCGCGGAGAAGAAGAAAGGGAAAACCTCATATGAGCAAGGGGTGCACGACGCAGGTCCGTGGGGCTTCGGAGCGTAGCCATGAGAACGGGCGGCGGCTCGGGGAGCTGCGGCACGGCGGCACATGAAGCTAAGGGCATATCACAGCAGAGGTACTTTATTTTGCAATTATTCAAGTCCTTCACATTGCAATAAATAAAGAAATTTTGGTTAGAGTAACAGGTGCAAACATATTTTGAAAAAGGTAAAAAAAATGAACCGCCTGAGTACCTTATATAGAACAGGGGGAGTGCACGACTATAATTGTTTAAGTTAGAAAAGGATACCTACAATTACACACGATGCAGTTAAGACTGTTTAACAAGTTTTGAACCAACCATGACGAATAAGTATGCAAATTGTATACAACGGTGTTTTATTCATCATCTAGGTTAGTTCGTTTCTCACCCTAAATTAATTATGTGAATGCCATGATAATCCAAAACTTGTGGGACGTACACATCCCGAATGATGAAGTATCTACACAAAAGCTAATTGACGCCCTTAAAAAGTATATCATTGCAAAAGAAACCAAACCTTTAGTTTGCAATGATATACTGAAGCAACCGCAAATCAATCATCCAGCGAGGAGACACGAGCGATGACAATATATGGTCTGGTTTTGAGAACTTCTAGTTACTCCGGTGCTAATAATTTTTTTAGCTATCACAACAAATTTCAATACCATAACTCCACAAGAAGGTTGATATGCGATAAACATATATACTTCACCCGGATAAAATGGAAATAAATAAACATCTACATGAAAAAAAACACTAGTACAGAAACAAGTTGTACTCCTGGTTGGGAAACCCCTTCAGTCCTGGTTTTCCAACCGGGAGCATGAATCCGGGACTAAAGGACCCCTCATTTAGTTCCGGTTTCTCGCCCGGAACTAAAGGTCCATCTTTAGTTCCGGTTGGTAATACCAACCGGGGCTAAAGAGGCCTCTCGACCTGGCCATGTGGGCCGGCCCTTTAGTCCTGGTTGGTATTACCAGCCGGGACTAAAGATTTTCTCTTTTTTCTTTTTTTTGTTTCTATTTTCAATTGATGATTCGTTTTTGTTTTTGAATAGGTTTTCGAATACGCATTCTACGCTGCTAATAATATACATATTCTACACGCTTATAATGTTTGAACATTTTGTACAAACTAAAGTATGAAACTAACGTATATATTACAAGCATATACATATATTGTATGTTATTTTATGTATATATAATATGTATATATATATTACAAATAAAGCTTGCATTGTATATTCTATCATATCCTTGGGATAACAAATTCACTCCATCTGGTTTGGCTTAAATGTTTCGTTCATGTCATTGTAGAACTCGTCGGCGGGGTTTAAGACCTGGTCATTAAGAAATCCTGCTATGGTCACTTAAATTGCTTTCAGTTGGTTACGTCGTATGACTTTTTTCTTCAACCATAGAGTCTTCAATAAAAGTTAAAGAAAAAGTATTAATATATATATATATATATATATATATATATATATATATATATATATATATATATATATGTATGTATATATGTGTGTGTGTTGGTCACGTGATTACTTATATATATGAGCAATAAAAAAATTGTGAATATATGAATATATTTATATAACGTACTTTGAGGATCTCTTCAGGAGTTCTTTTTGCGTACGCCATGATGAACTCGCAAACATAGTATCCACAGTAGTTGGTCCCCTATTCTTGCCTCAGAACCCACTTTTACGAGAAAAAAGATCCGGTGAATTGAAAGTATGCATGGTGTTAATTGAATTATATATATATATAAATGTAGCTAGTACTTACTTTGTGTGCGATTACATCCAGTGGCGCTTTATAATGTTTTATGTGGTGTTCCTCAATGAAACTTTTCCAAACACTGCGTCCAATAAAATAAAAAATTAATTTGACCTTTAATAATTGTTGCAGTTAAGAGATTGTGGTATATATAGTTGCTAGAGAGACCAAATTATCATTGGATAATATCTATCATGTCTTGTTACTCTGTTTGCTCTTTTCTTAATGAGTCTAAGATGCTCGACCGACTATTGGCCATATTGATGACCATCAATATCCAGTGACTGCTGCATATGTTTTTATACACAAATATATATATATATATGGGAGATAGCATAGCTAGTAAGCAAATAATTGAACAAATATCCATATGATCGACATTAATTATTTAACACTCACTTGAAGTTGTAGGGGAAGAGTATGTCCTTGTTTTGTTGGTTCACTAAGAACCTCATAAGATTTTTCTCGAGTTCAGCTTTTCATTCAGGCAGGGGATTAGGGTGTTTGAATAAGACATTTGGATCAACGAAACCAACATTATTATCCTTTCTCTTTCTGAGTTCTATCATCTCATATCTGCATATATAAAAATATAGTGTGAGGATATATAATTTATATATATATATATATATATATATATATGT
Source organism: Miscanthus floridulus (assembly GCF_019320115.1). Classification (NCBI taxonomy): domain Eukaryota; kingdom Viridiplantae; phylum Streptophyta; class Magnoliopsida; order Poales; family Poaceae; genus Miscanthus; species Miscanthus floridulus. The sequence goes on along the minus strand of NC_089580.1, from coordinate 157,631,428 downwards.
AGCTTTATATATATACACTTTAATAGTAAAAAATAATCACACTTACAGACAATAGCAGCTAATGAGACTTTTGTCGAGAGAGTCGAGGTGACATAGTTGGTGTAATTCTAAAAACTCGACATATATAACATCATCGCCACGGAAGTAATATTGGTTTCTAACTCTAACAGAAACAAAGTTCTCTCCCCATTCACACGCCGCCATGTACCACTTGTTTAGCAGGTACATTTGCATACCCAGTTCACCTAAGGCCCCAGGGTTGTATAGACTCTTTCCATGTTCAAATTTCTTTCAAGAATCCACTTTCGGAGTAGATGGTCCTTCAACGATCACTTGGGCAAGGTCCAAACCAGTATCATCGTAAAACCGAACCAGATCCTCAAAATCGACGTCCAGTAAGTCTAAGTTTGAACCATATTCATTATGAATAACAAGAGGGGGACTGAATGTTGCAATTGTTGTCCGAGTTGTGCAACATCTTTTCCTGCTCTAGTCTTTTTCTGCGCCGCCTCAAATGACTTGGTGAGAGAGCGGTCGTAGTCCGATTTTGACAGGGTCTTTTGAGATTCCCGCTTTTTCTGCTCCACCTTCTTTCTTAGAAGATATGGAGGTAGGTAGAAGTACGGTTTCTCCGGGTTCTCCCTCGCTTCTCGTTGGTTTCTTACTTTTTTGAAGAAACTGTTCATATCTTTTTGTACTACAACATTTAAATCCTTTTCACTTTTCTCGTAAGACAGTTTTTGGGGAATAACAGGAATCAGTCTTTTTTCTTATATCAAAATTCATATTTATACAATATATCACTAAAGTCAATATATCAAAAATTATATATCATGTAGCTAATGAAATCATATAACACTAATAATAAAGTAATTCTATTCAATTATCAAGAGATTCAAATATATATCTTCAATATTATTTTGTACAACTATATAGTTTAATTAATTATGTATCTTGTATTACTGTATATATATACAAAAATTCATAGCATCTATTTTTTCTACATTTTTTCTCTGCTGAATAATTAATTTAAGTCACAAAACGACAGAGGAGAATGTTGCTCGATCTCGATCTAGATGCTGAGGATGACGATCACGGCTCCAGCGAGGACGAGGTGAGTATGATGACGGCGGCTCCGACGAGGATAAGGATAGAGCTAGTAGCCAGGCACGTACTCACACGCGGACGTGGGGCCGGGGCGGAGATCGACGAGGCGGGCTAGGGACGAGGCGGCGTGAGCTGCCGGATGGCTGAAACCGAGAGCCATAGAGACGCGTGCGGCTAGATCTGGCGGGGACGAAGGCAGAGATCGAGCAGCCGCACACGCACGGTCGAGGCGAGGGGTCGTGGCGTGATGAGGCGAGGCCGGCGGGGGCACGGTGATGACGACGAACGGCGTTGGGACAGCGGTGAAGAGAAGAGGCATGGCGGCGCGGCAAGATCCGGCAGGGATGAAGGCGCGGAGCGGCTGCACACGTAGGGTGGCAAGAGGCGCTCTTGTCGGTGGGCAAAAGAAACAGATCGAGGAAGAAGAATGGCACCCCTAAGGGAGTGGCCACGGGCGATAGTGACGAGGGCGGTGACGGCGGCAGTGGCGATGGGCGACGAAGACGAAGAGTGAGGAGGAAGAAGAAACGACCGCCTTATATAGGGGAGGGACCTTTAGTCCCGGCTCCTATAAACGACCAGGACTAAATGACCTTTAGTCCTAGTTGGTAATACCAGCCGGGACTAAAGGTATTACCTTTAGTCCTGCCTCGTAATACCAACCGGGACTAACCTTTAGTTTCTCCGTGCTTTATCCAACAAATATAGTTTGGTATGAAACCTGACTTCAACAAGTGTGAATGAAGACTCCTTGAGCTAGCATATTCCTTCAAATTCTTACATATGGCACATGGGCAGCACATGAAACCATCGTGTTTGTTTGCTTCGGCCACACGTAAGAAAGAATGCACGCCCTCAATGAACTCTTGGGAGCGGCGATCAGCATTGTACATCCAATGCCGTCTCATCTACATTACATGGCATACATACCATATTAAAACTTAGAACATAATTAGTTAATTATACGACATGCATGCCACCACACAAGGTATTAATTTATGAAAGTCTCGCTACAATATAGACAATCCCAACTACCACTAAAAAACTAAAGCTAAAATGCACTTCAGCAGCATAAGGATTTCACGACCAATCCCAACTAAAACAGACAGATCATGCGTTTGTTCAACATCTATAGGCTTCTTCCATAGGATCACTGCCTCATCAGCCGCCATAGCCCCCTATGCAAGAGAGTTTTGCACGTGTTCAACATACTCTTCCTCCCAGTACTAGCCTAAACATCCAGTGCCATCCCACTAAAATTAAAACAAAAAATTAGAACTTTAATCACAATTATCATGAAAATAAGTATAAATTAACCATAATCATCAAATACGACAAAATAACTCACATTGCGATCTGGACACTTGTAGAAGATATGACCCTTGTTGGGACACTCCTTCCTCACCCGGTACTCCATCACAATCTTCTCCTCACACTTGCCGCATGCAATGAGATGGAGGTCCGGCCTCGGTCGCTTTGAAACCCGATGAGAGGCCAAGGACCCGGAAACAGTTGCCATCTACTCTCTATACTCATTTTTAATATAATATAAATTTCTCATTTTATAAACAAATAAAATTAAAAAAACTCTAAAATTCTCTATATCTCTAAACCGTGAAGTGTGCTATGCATGATATAAATGAAAGCTGAATACTAGTTTTGAATAACTACTTTAACCTTTCTTCATCTAAATATGCAAAATTTAAAGTGATTTTGAGCTTAAATGGCTTACAAATAAAAAAAATCCACCATAAAAAACCACATATATCTAGTCCACAAAATGAGATATGCTACTGATGAAACATGATAGTATAAAGTTGGTAACCTTTAGAACCGAAGAATCGATGGAGGAATCGAAGAAATCTTATGATTATCGGTGATGAGGAAGAAGAGAGGCCGGCGATGAAGCAAGAACACTGAGCTCGAAGTGGCTCGGGCTCGGGGAGAAAGAAGGGGTATGTAGGAGGGGATCTTTAGTCCCGGTTGGAGACAGCAACCGGGACTAAAGGTCCCTTTCTAATTCCGGATGGAGCCTCTAGCCGGGAGTAGATTTTTACTTCCAGTTGGAGGGACCAACCAGGAGTAAAAGTTAACCTTTAGTCCCGGTTGGTAACTCCAACCGGGACTAAAGGTCCCCTGCAACAAAAGCTGCCGCAGTAGCCGTTGGGCAGGGACCTTTAGTCCCGGTTGGAGCTACCAACCGGGACTAAAGATTTCTCTAGTGCCGGGCGCGAAAAATACCGGAACTAAAGCCAAATTTTGAAGTGGATCAAAAGTCGTTTCTCTACTAGTGCACACACCCCAAGAGGAAACAACAACTAAACATAAGCGAGTGCTCTCTTCATTTGCTCTATGTCTTTCTTTATCCTTGCGGCTACTTGCGGCACCGTTTCTATCTCGTTGTTGAAAATTCTCCTATTTCTCTCTTTTCAAATATTCCGAAAGGTGTAGATTACCATCCTGTTTAGTCGTCTACGTTTAGATTTCGGCACTTTCCTTACCGCCTCTTCCCACCATGCTCTGATATGGATGGGGTCTGCCTGGGGTTGTTGCAGTTGAGTGAAGTTTTCCCAAGAGAATATTTGATCCCAAATCGCCTTAGCAAAATGGCAACATAGACATAGGTGGAGGCCAGTTTTCAAGGAACCGTTGCACAGCACGCAGTGTTCTTGGTGTGGCCACCCTCTCTTTTTGTAGGTTGTGCGCCGTAAGAATTTTATCTTGCACTAAAATCCAGGCGAAGATCTTGCATCTGTTCTCTACTTGTGCTTTCCAAACGAGTTTAGTACAGAACAGGACGAGCGAGCCTTTGAATTGAATTATGTAAGTTGAGCGTGTGGAGTAAGTCCCATCCAGGGTCCATTGTTAGGTGATGGAGTCCTAAACGCCCTGCTGCAAGTACACGTCCTGAATTCGTATGCAAAGAAACACAAATTCTTTTATGTAGACAGCCGAGGTGATTTTCCCACGTCCAATTCTAGGGATTTCATATTATATCAGGTTCTATTTCCGATTTCCTGAGAAGGCCAATCAAAATTACATTGCAGTGAACAGCAGCACGTTCCAGAGAACTGCAAGCATATAGAAGTTGCTCTGAGTTGTAACAGGTTTTATGGATAGCCTCATATATGTGAGTCGAATTCACTGATAGAGACACACTTTTCGACCCCAGGCAATATATATATTGAGATCAGTTTGATGAATAATGCAAAGAGTCTATCAAAAATCATTTTTAGTATTATCAGTCCATCACCTCAACACAGTATGGACAGTGAGCCTACTAGAACTCTAGAATTTTAACTACACTAAACAAGTACCTAGGGCAAATAAATGTATTAAGTTGTATCGAGTTATATCACTGCTTCACTATCAAGTATGCTAATAATTCATTGATCAACCATGTCGAGAAAGGCATAATTTAAAACATGATAACCGCAGTCCTAATAACAAAGTTGCTGCATGATTGCAACTTCCAGTAAAATACAAACCCTCACCCTATGCTCGTGTGACATATTTTGCATTGCCAAAGCTGGCGAGACAATCAGCTTCACACACTATTTTCTAATCTGTATGGCAAAATCGAGATCACGAACCTGTTTCAGTAACAGAAAGCAAATAAACTTGATCTGAGACAAATAGCAGAACTGAAGACATCACTTCTCAGCACCACAGGATATCTAACAGAAAGCAAATATGGCTACAATGTTTCATATCATAAACTAAAACTGAAAGATACATGTGTTAGATTGATCTCTAATCCTAACTGGACCCAACAGCCCAGTTGGGCCTTTGATTCAGGCCCAGATCAGGGGCGTCCAGCCCACCATGGCTGGAGGGCCTCTGTCACACTACGCTATAAAAAGAGGTGGGGGCCGGCGGCTCTGATCACGAGGTTGACCTGAGCCGTGCTCCCCACCGACACCAAAACGCTAATCCGATCTAGAGGGGCGCAGCCAGTGATGGAAAGCCACCAGCCACGCCGCCTCTGCATCTACACCGAAGGGCTCCCACGACGCCGGACTGCACTGCGCCGCCACCGGTCTTCACCGCCGGTCGCCACTGCTCATCACCGTCCTCTTCCCCAAACGTCGTTGCCCTAGCGCAGACACCGACTCCATGGCGGACGCGAGCGGATCCTCCTCTACGGTGTCAGGTTCGACACGTTCCTCCACTCTTCCCTCTAATCTCTGTCTAGAACATGTACTAGGACATGCTACCTATTTACATGAAGTACCCGGCTAGATCTACGCTCCTAGTGATCCTATAAGGCTGTAACAATGGTATCAGAGCCATTTTGTTAGGTGTAGATCTCGACAGAGGTGTTAGAAAAGAGAGAAAGGTCAGATCTGGTTCGGATCTGAGAAGACAAAGGGTTCGGTTGAACCCTAACCCTAACTGGGTTAAGGAAATGAGAAGAAGAAGAGGGTTTTAGCCTTAAGAAGTTGAGAGCCGAACCCTAAACCCGTGAAGACTTCACGGGAAAGATAAACAGTGAAACCCTAACTTCGATCCCTATCCCCAATCGGTTGAATCCGATAACACAAACAGAGAAGCGAATCCAAAGGGGGATGTTGGGGAAGGGGAGGCCTACCTCGCCGCTGCGCAGCACTGCTGCCTCGCCGGCGCGCGGGGAGAAGAAGGCCAAGCCAGGGGCGCTGCTCGCCGGGCTCTGGCCAAAGGGGCGCCGTGGCCAGGCCACTCGACGGTGGCGCGCTCACCCACTAGGGAACGCACATGTCGGCGAAGGGGCCGGCAACGGCGGCGAGGCTCTGCTCGCCCTCTGTCATCTGCTCGCTCGGTTGCTGCTGTTGCTGCGTTGAGGAGAGAATAGAGAGTGGCGAAGAGAGAGAGAGAGAGAGCAAAGAAGAGAATGGTGTTAGGGTTTTGCCCGCGTCGGCCGTCGGGGGGTTTTGATTACCCGATAACGACGCTCGACCATCGGATCGGCGCGGACGGCTCAGATCGAGCGGGCCGTTTCGTGGCCTAGGTGAGCGCGCGTGGCCACGGCACTTTGCCGGCCTAGACCCATGTTGCGGCCTAGGTGCGGCTGGGCGTCGCGCAGAGGTAGTGGGCCGAGCTATTTTTCCTTGCTGGGCCAACGAACAGTGCTGAAATGAGTCATTTTTGTTTTTCTTTTTCCAGTGAATATTTATCTCCTGGAAAATGGATAAACGGCTTAAAGAAAATAGAAAAGAGAATTTTCATGTGGGTAAAATTCACTAAATTGAGATTATTTTTCCGCTGTGTATTTAAAGATGTTATTTTCATTATTAAATTCGAACCAACGGGAGAATTTAATTTTGAAAAATGGATATGTTTTGGCTTATTATAATATTGTTATTATTCTGACCAACGCTGATTAATTGTAATATTAGGACGAGTTTTGTCATGCATTAATTGTATTTCTGTCCAACGGTGATGTAGAATTAATGTAGAGGACAATTGTATGTTTTAACTTTGACCAACGTTGGAACTAAGGCATGCAATTGTTGTTATTATTTATGTTCTCACTCTATATAAATTATGTTTTCAGGCGGATACAACTTGATGGGTTGTATCAAAGAGATCCCCACTCTCAAAGGTGATAACTACACGGAGTGGAAGAAAAAGATAGACCTGGCCTTCATCTTGGCTAAGGTGGACTGGGTAGTCACCTCACCGTGTCCCACTGAGCCTATGGCACCGGTGAGGGAGACAACGAGGCTGATGCCGCTTGGGCAACCAGAGAGAGGGATTTTGCATCCCAAAAAATGTCCTATGACCTTGAGCATAGGAAGTGGGTCACTGCCAACAAGAAATGTATGGCTGTGATAAAGAACACGATTGAGTCTATAATTGTGGGCTCAATCCCAGAGTGTGACACCGTCACCGAGTACCTCAAAAGAATAAAGAGTCAGTTCACTGGCTCTTCAAAGACATATGTTGCCTAGCTGATAAAGTAGCTGGTGACAGAGAGGTACTCAGGTAATGGTGACATAAGAGAGCACATACTAAAGATGAGCAATTTGGCATCCAAGCTAAAATCAATGGATCTGGCTCTCAAGAAAGAATTCCTTATCCATCTAATTTTTGCTTCCTTGCCAAAAGAGTTTGACACTTTTGTTGTCAACTACAACATACAGCCCGAGAAATGAGACATGGAGAGGCTTATAGCTATGTGTGTACAAGAGAAGGAGAGAATGAAAGCTATCAATGGTGACACTATCAATTATGTGAAAGACAACAAGAAAAAGAATAATAATGCTAACTCCTCCTCAAAGCCAAAGGGAAATTGTCTCATGCTGCATCAGCCTCAGCAAAACAAGTTCATAGTAGAGAAAGACCAGTGTCTCTATTGCAAGAAGACAGGACATTATAAGAAAGATTGTCCCGATTACTTAAAGATGATCATGGCAAAGAAAGGTGAGAACATTATTACGTTCATAAATAAATCCCTGTATATACAGTATTCGAAATCTACTTAGTGGATTGACTCAGGTGCAACTATTCATGTTGCTAATTCTTTATAGGGATTCCGTTCGACGAGGACTACACAAAGAAGTGAAAGACACGTTAAAGTTGCAAATGGAGTCCGAGCAGATGTCGAAGCTGTTGGCGATCTTTATCTAGAGCTTGCTGATGGCTTCACTCTTTTACTTAGAGATGTACTTTATGTTCCCACTTTACAGAGAAACTTGATTAGTGTTTCATGCTTGGACAATGATGGATATGATTGCCATTTTGGAAATGGCAAATGTAAGATAACATTTAATATTGCATGTGTTGGTCTTGCTATCTAACAAAATGAGCTATATTTGTTATCACTACGTGATAATGTGAATGTTGTATGCGATGATGGGAATATTGCGTGCGACAATGAGAATGTATCCTCGTCTGCGGATATAAACAGAAAATGAAAGAGTGCTCACAATGCGTTGTCGAAATTATAGCACTGTCGTTTAGGCCATATTTTGAGAGGAGAATAGAAAGACTAGTTAAGAATGATATTTTTCCTCCATTAGAGCTCTCAGATTTAGAACAATGCAGAGAATGCATAAAAGAAAAGTATGTAAAGAAAATTAAGAAAGATGCCAAACAAAGCGTAGGAATTTTACAGATTATTTACACAGACATCTGTGGTCCGTTTCCTGTAAAGAGTGTGGATGGTTATGATTCATTCATAACATTCACAGATGATTACTCTCGTTATGGCTACATTTATCCAATCAAAGAAAGAACAAAAACATTGGATAAATTTAAGATATTTAAGACAGAAGTTGAAAACAACACAATTTAAAGATTAAGATAGTCAGGTCCGACCATGGGGGGGAGTCCTATGGTCGGCATACCCCATATGGCCAAGTTCCTGGACTTTTTGCAAGGTTCTTATAGGAGAATGGCATAGTAGCCCAGTATTCTACACCGGACGAACCTCAGCAGAATGGAATAGCTGAAAGGCGCAATCATACCCTAATGGATATGGTGCGTAGTATGATAAGTTACTCCACCTTACCATTGAGCCTATGGATGGAGGCGTTAAAAACCACTATTCATATTCTCAATAGAGTACCAAGTAAGTCGGTGCCCAAAACACCGTATGAGTTGTGGACAGGAAGAGTACCCTCACTAAACTACTTATGTGTGGGGGGAGTCCTACTGAGGCTAAAGTATTTAACCCAAACATTGGGAAACTAGATCCCAAAACAGTAAGTTGCTATTTCATTGGCTACCCAGAAAAGTCAAAAGGTTTTCGCTTCTACTGTCCAAATAGATATACAAAATTTATGAAAACGAGACACGCTGTCTTCCTAGAGGATGAAATGACCAGGGGGAGCATGGTAGCTCGAGAAATTAACCTTGAAGAGAAGCGGGTGTATATGCCCACTCCGATGATTCATGAGCCATTTTTCTCACTACCTGTTGTCGCTGCACCGACAGTGCAAGATACTGTGGTGCCAGCACCTGTTGTTATTTCGCCTGTGGCAACAATGAATGACGATGAGGAACCTGTTCTTTAGGATCCTATAGCGCCTATTGCCACACATGAGAGGGAGCAACAACAGCCTCAAATAGAAGATGTGCCAAATGTGAAGGCCCCTAGAAGGTCTCAAAGAGTTAGAAGATCAGCTATTCCTGCTGACTATGAAGTATACAATACTAAGAAATTTCAAATGGAGGATGATCCCACCTCATTTGAAGAAGCTATGAGAAGTGATCATTCATCAAAGTGGCTTGAGGCCATGGAAGATGAAATAAAATCTATGAATGCCAATAAAGTTTGGGACTTAGAAATAATTCCTAAAGGAGCCAAAACAGTAGATTGTAAATGGGTCTACAAAACAAAATTTGACTCTTAAGGGAATATAGAGAGATATAAAGCACGACTTATGGCAAAAGGCTTTACGCAAAGAGAAGAGATTGATTACAATGAGACATTTTCTCCAGTCTCATGTAAGGATTCCTTCAGAATCATAATGACATTAGTGGCACATTACGATTTAGAATTACATCAGATGGATGTAAAGATGATATTTCTCAACGAAGACTTAGAGAAAAATGTTTACATGACACAACCGAAAGGTTTTGTCGTGGAAGGAAAAGATCGAATGGGATGTCGCCTAAAGAAATCCATTTATGGATTAAAACAAGCTTCAAGACAGTGGTACTTGAAGTTTGATCAGACAATAAGGAATTTTAGGTTTAAAGAGAATGTTGAGGATAATTGTGTCTATGCAAAGTTTAAGAATGGGAAGTTTATCTTCCTTGTCCTGTATGTGGACGATATCTTACTTGCTAGTAGTGATGTCAGTCTACTACTGGAGACAAAGAAGTTTTTGTCCTCAAAATTTGATATGAAAGATTTTGGTGAAGCCTTGTTCGTTCTAGGGATCGAGATTCACTGAGATAGAAGTAAAGGGGTATTAGGACTATCACAAAATGCATACATAGAAAGAATCTTAAAGAAATTCAGTATGCACAAATGTAGTCCCTCACCTGCTCCTATAGTCAAGGACAACAGATATGGAGATTTTTAATGCCCCAGAAACCAATATGAGATTGATCAAATGAAAGCGGTTCCATATGCTTCAGCTGTCGGAAGCTTACAATATGCTCAAGTATGTACACGCCCTGACTTGGCATTTGTTACTGGGTTACTTGACAGATTCTAGAGCAATCCTGAAACAGAACACTGGAAATTAGTAAAGAAAGTCTTGCATTATTTGCAAGGAACAAAAGGCCTCATGATGACGTATAGAAGATCCGATTCACTCCATATAGTAGGATATTCATATTCTGATTATGCGGGAGATGATAGAAAATCCACGTCTAGATATGTATTCACTCTCGCAGGGGGAGCTATTTCATGGAAAAGCTCAAAGCAAACTGTCACTACATCGTCCACAATGTATGCCGAGTTTGTAGCATGTTATGAGACAACGGGGCAGGTGAACTAGCTAAAGAAGTTCATACCCGGTTTGAAGGTGGTTGACAACATCTATAGACCACTTAAGTTATACTACGATAATAATCCGGCAGTACAGTATGCTCACAATAATAAGTCAAGTGGTGATGCCAAACACATTGACATAAAGTATTATGTTGTGAAAGATAAAGTCCGGGATCATGTCATAAGTCTTGAGCATATAAGTATCGAAAAGATGCTCGTGGATCCGCTTACAAAAGGCTTACCACCCAACGCGTTCAGAGAACATGTAGCCGGCATGGGTTTAAGAGAAAGCCTATAATTCCTGGACAAAAGAAGGCCCAAAAGTTAAGTATCTATTTCAAAACAGAGTGGTGTATTGTAGCTGTTAAATCTATCGGCAATTGACCGTGACGATGAAACATGCTCTATGCGCTAATCTGTAATGAAATGAACAAAAGTAAATGATATGAAAATGAAAGATGAAAGGAGATCAAAGGGGAGATTGTTAGATTCATCTCTAATCCTAACTGGACCCAATAACACAGTTGAGCCTTTGATTCGCGCCCTGATCGGGGGTGTCCAGCCCACCATGGCTGGAGGGTCCTTGTTACACTGCGCTATAAAAAGAGGTGGGGGCCGACGGCTATGATCACGAGGTTGACCTGAGTCGTGCTCCCCATCGATACTAAAACCCTAATCCGATCTAGAGGGGCGCAGCTAGTGATGGGAAGCCACCAGCTACGCCGCCTCTGCATCTGCACCGAAGGGCTCCCACGACGTCGGACTGCACTGCACCGCCACCGGTCTTCATGGCCGGTCACCACTGCTCATCACCGTCCTCTTCCCCAACCGTCGCTGCCCTAGCGTAGACACCGACTCCATGACGGACGCGAGCGGATCCTCCTCTACGGTGTCAGGTTCGACACGTTCCTCGACTCTTTCCTCTAATCTTTGTCTAGAACATGTACTAGGACATGCTACCTATTTACATGAAGTACCCGGATAGATCTACGCTCATAGTGATCCTATAAGACTGTAACAACATGAACTAGCTGATAAAAATGGCTACAATGTTTCATCAGGGAGATCAAGGGAGTACATTTGCAGATTATTAACTGCTGGCCATAACTGAATTAATTATAGTTTCTGTTGGAGCTTAAGGTCCTGTTCGGCTTACCCTATATTCGGCTTGTTTGGCTTGGTTTTAGTTGGAACAATGTTTTTCTCTCACAATAATTCAACCAGAACAGTGTTTTTTAACCAGTTTCAGCCAAAATTCAACAAGTTCTTATTAGTGGCAAGACACAAGAAAGGGACAGGTGCAGGGATATTGATCAGTCGAGTGCAAAAGCCTCTACCTAGCAGCACTGTCGTGCGACAAACAAGATGACTCATGCCTGGAAAAAATGGACTATTGCTACGTACTAAATATCTAACAGGAAACTTCCTTGGCTGGTCAAAACCAAGGCGCACATTTCGTGCCTGGACATGGCCATCGACCCTTCAATGTCAGCTGCGTGCCCTGCAGCCTGCAGGTTGCAGATCTGGGGCCGCCAGGTCGGCTTCCCGAAAACCCCTCTGATTCTGTTTGTTCCACCAAATGCTATAGAAATGTAATGCAATAGAGGATTATCATGACAACGTCACCCGAACCCGAACCATCGAGCCCATCAGATCGGTGAAAATCGAGCAAGAAAGGGGCAGCACACCTCATGAGATCTACAACTTTGGTTTAGTTATTTTTTTGTTTAACATAGTTTGAACAATTTAAAATTCAAAATTCAAAATATGAAAAATTCAAACAAAATTTTGGGACAGTAAGGCCTATCCGTTAAAAAAAATCAAAATTTGAATTTCAAAATATGAGAACTTCAAACTGAATTTTAGGATATTAAATTATTTTAAATAAAAAAGTCATCAAAAGCAAAGTTGTATAACGCATCGTTTCTATGACTAAAAAGTGCTTCGTCATATGAAAATTATCATAGAAGGCCCAATCTCTTTGTAGTGGGTTGAGGGAAGAACCCAGTGGCAGCGGGTTTGCGGCGTGGGTTGGCGCGGCAATTTGGGGAGAGATATGGGAGGGAGAAGTTGTATAAATCATCTATATCTACAACATTTATTTTGATCATTTCTCCATCCAACTTTGTTTGGACAATTCAAAATTGGAAATTTAAGATATGAGAGCTTTGAACTGATTTTTTAATAGTCAATGATTTTAAATGAAAAGGTTGTCAACAACAAAATTGTAGAACTCATCGAGATTTATAACTTTTGTTTTAGTTATTTCTCTATCTGATAAAGTGGTAGTATACATTGTTCAAGATTGGACAAATCTTTCATATGTTGACATATAAGTGTGTGGGAGATGTATTATTTGTGAACAATGTATACTGCCACCTTGTTAAAATCATTTGCGTTTTTTATATAAAGATTATGTAACAAAAATATGTTACTGTGCAAAATTTTTATATAAAGATTATGTAACAAAAACATGTTAAAATTTGCGAGCGAGCTGGATAGAAGTGGGGGCACATGAGCTCAACGTGGGGCTCATTTTGTTTGGCGACAGACAAATTAACGGTATACTTGGCTTTAGCCACTGACAGTTCAATGTTAAATATCAATATCTATAGCGACAGATGGTCTATGAGTTATCTTTAGCGACAGATCATCCATCGATAAATATAATTTTTAGCGTCAGATGACTCACGGTGATGTGGTGTTGTGGTGTAATGTATGAGATAAAATCATCCGCCAATCGTGTATATTTATTTATATTTATAACGGGAAATTACAGAAAACACTCAATATTTCACTTTGACTTTGGGTCCTTTCGTAACGCCTTGTTTAGATGCATGTGTATCCACTTCAATCTACATGTGTTGGAGGGGAATGGAATGTAACTTAGTTTAATTACACCCCAATCCACGTCAGCATATGTAGATTGAGATGAATACATGCGTATCCAAACAAAGTCAAGTAAGCGTTGGCGTCGGATTGGGTCACGCATTAGCAAAAGCAAGCACGTCCGAGATCGCAACAAGAACACAGTAATGAGCAAGATCGACCAGCAAGCTGGTTAAGCCGATTCGACGCTCGTACTTCACCTGATAGACTCCTGAACACCTCCTGAAAAACACCCGTCAGGCAAGGGAACAACGAGGTTGTCCTAGGATCGGCAAAGCCACCTAGACATGTTTTGTGGTGTTACGATTTTGTCCTATGGTGGGTGCGGTAGGAATTGGAGGTTAGCGGGAGTCGACTAATGTGGCAGAGGGACGGATGGGGTCACCTCACCCACATGAGGATGAAACGAGGCTCCGTCAGTGCATTGTCACTTGTTTCCAAGACACTAGAAAGACAGGCGCGGCAAAGTGCAATGTCACTTGTTTCCAAGACACTAGAAAGACAGGCGCGGCAAAGCCGCGCCCTTGCAGTAGGCAACTAGCCCCTCTATATATATTACTTATGTCTCTAGGAATTTCTGAATTCAATCCCCTTGTTATCACTCATTCTGGAAACAAGCTTCAAGATCAGAAGCAAGTAGTCCAAGTAGTCTTGTAAATTATTTGAAGGCAGAGAAGTTTGGAGAAGATTATCTGTAGACATCTCTTACAATGGTCCTAGTGTATGCAAGGCAATGCTCCTTGGACAAATGCACAGTATGATATATGTGATGTTTTTCAGGATTCAGTTCTAGCTAGTAGATTTCTAATAGGCTACGTTGTTTTTCAGTAGACAATAAACGTATATTTGAAGCTGAAGGCAACGCAGCTAATGTGGCCAGGAAGATCTCTGATGCAAGGGTTCGACCTTGTGTTGTTTCTTCAGCAGCAACTCCATGTCTTCGTGTATGCTAAAATTTACCTGTCTTGTCGAAGAGTATGGAAGCACAACACATTGTATCTTAGTATCTCCAGGATAATCTACCACTTCTCTTTTGTCACTGTTGAAAATGTTTTGTTCAGTCAAAATTGAGGAGATAAAATTATAACTGGAGGTGATTAAAAACAATTACCAAACTGAGTCTTCATGTCTCATGGTCTAAGGCAAAGACTATTAGAATAGGTAATTCTAAGATGATTCATGACACACACAACTAGTGAGCGTGCCCATTGTAATTTGCTCCAGCCACACCAGGTACAATAGACATACTCTCGTCATCAGCAAGCTCAATTTAAAATGCTTAAAGAATATGGAAGATCAGGTGCTGAGGTCTCAAAATAAAGTTTTGCCATTTTATAAAGCACAGGAAAGTATTCTCTCATAGTTGATAGCGGTACAAACCATAAATTGGAGCAACATGGCGAGTGAAACTATACTCCCAAGATCCAGCAGGTAATGTGATAATCCAAGAACAACACTGCTTGTATGAAAAACATACAGAAAAAGAAGGCAAGACTCCTGAATGTAAAGTACCGCTTGGATTATTCATGCAGCGTGATTATATCAAGTTGTAGATTTCATTAAATTATTCCAGAGTAGTAATCTTTGAAATGAAAGAAATTATAAAAAAACATAAAAATGTTTGTTTCTGTAACCTTTACCAACAATGGAGACATGGCATAATATTAATCAAAGATTGAAAACATGAATAGAGCATATTGATCAATTGACATATTTAGGAGAATCATGCAGATTTCTGTAGAAGAGACTTGACCTATGTTTAGCTTGTGATCAGAGGAGGTATCGAATATATTATTCATTGTTAAGAAAAGGCTAGATAAAGTATACTAATTAGTAGGATCAATACTAACTTCATGTTGCCTTGTAACTCTGCTCCTATTAGCTACGGAACCCATATATAGCAGGACTCAAAACTGAATTTGTAACTGAATTTATATTGAAACGCTATGAACTGGCAAGAACGAAGATAGAAAACACTGCATGATTAAAAGTGTGTGTTTTAAGTTTGCTCTGCTTTACAATTCCCCAAAGAAAAGACTGCTTAGTTAACGTAATAGTTTTATCGATTGGTGAGCCAATGTTTGCTAGCCTCAAATGTAAATGCTTTCACATAAAATTAGTTGGTTAGTTTATATGAAGAGAGAAACATATGCACTGCTAACTTTCTAATTGGGTTTAAAATTTTGGCGCATCAACGAATATATTGTATATCAATTTCAAATTATTCCATGTAGTACCTACCAGAATCACAAGAGTACATCAGAGTCATGATCTCACGTATAGATGTTGCAAATGTCAGTTAAATTTTTAAAATACAGTACTATACGACAATTTACGTGAAGCATGCTCTCACTGTCTTTTTTGGCACTTAATTACAACCTTTGCTGGCTTCATGACTTTGGTATGAGCATTCTCTTAGGCATGATATTTGATAATGATTACAATCAAATGAAAAGGAGAGCAGCCGAGCAGGGAATAAGTAATTTATTGTACTTACCATGATCCATCGTGTAGCAGTTGGAGTTTGTATCTAAAGTATCTTGCTTTCATCATCCACACTGTTTATAGGCAAGGCGACCTACAGCAACATCAGTCTTCATCTGACGGGAGTACTGGCTTGCGTTGTTGCCTCTTTTAGGCATTTTGTCGAACACGTGTATTGCGCAGGACAGGACATGGGGCCGGAACTTGGGCGTCGAGTGTGCTCAAGGCCGAGATGGAGAGGGGAGCGCGCCGAGGAAGGAGACGAGAGGGTGCTGGGCCGCGGCTTTGGCGGTAGCACTGGGTGGTGGATGGCGGAGACCATGGTGCATGACGGCGAGTCGGCGACCACAGAGCTGCCTGCTGCGGAGATCATGCAAGCAAGCCACCGGGTCTGGCATGAGGCCGAGCGTCGTCGTGTACGGATTCACCGTCGTCGACAGGTATCGCCTCTACCGAGCTCATCTACGGGCTACCTCTGCCAAGCGCACACGCCGCCGCCGTCGCCCGCGCTGCTCCTTGTGCTGCAGCCCGCCGTCGTGCCTCGCGTCGCCGCCTCGCGAGATCCTGCGTGAGCGCCGTCGCCACCGCGGCCTGCTCGCGCTGCTGCTGACGTCGCCGCCTCGCGCTCCTGCTCGCGCCGCCGCTAGGGTTAGTTTAGGCGAAGGGAGGAGCGAGGGACGAGCAGGAGGGAGATGCGCGGCGCAACAGAAGAGGCCTGGGGTGCGGGTTGACTAAAGTTCAGAGTTTTTTTTTTTTTTAAAAAAAAGACCACGGCTCGTTCGATCTGAACCGTCCGTGTGCCCGATCGAACGACCGGAAAAAGCATGCAATGTGGCACGCTGGCTGACCAGCTTTTAAAGGCAGGATTCATATGGTAAAATGGGTAATTGGGTAGTCCTCATTTCATCAGGATAGAGCAAGTTTCTTCTCCTTCGTCATAAATACCCTGCTATATCACCATATTTGTCTACATGCATAGTATCTTATTTGTTGATAATGAAACTCCAATGTAAATATCATTGAGACTGGCCTGGCCATGTTCTTTTAACATTAGTGACATCAATAAGGGCATGTTTGTTTGTTTGAACCGGGATCGAAACATAGCTCGTCAACTGCAACACACCGTGTTTGAGGCCTAGTTAGACCGCACGCTGCTTAAAGCAACTAAGGGCCTCGCCCTAGAAAAATGAAAGTGGAGGTTGTTTTTTCTGGGCTCGGCTCTCTCTAACGCTCAGGGTGGTGGCGACACCTTGCCTATTGGCCAAAGTTCCAAACTAGGCTATGTTCGTTTGAACTACTTTAGTAGTATTTTTTAGCGAATAAATAGTATTTTCCTCTTAAAATAAATCAGCATAAGCCAAATTTCAGCGAAACGAACATGATTGATCGCTGGTTCGAAGAAAGAATTTGCTCGTTCCACTGGTTCCCAACAGCACAATTGCATCTTAACTCTTAACTGAACCAGTAAAGCTGTCAGTTTTTTTTTGTTTTCGTTCAATGGTGAACCGGTCCGGGTGCCCAGCGCCCGGAGTGCCGGAGGCCGGACTCTGTCTGGTGCCTGCATCTGCCGCGTTCGCTCATCAGTCATCATCAGATGCCATTTCTTGCTGGCTCTCTTCCCTTTTGTCTCTCACCACCAAGTCAGCAGTCAGCACGCTGCCCACAAACCCAAAAGTCGCGAGGACCCAGGTGCCGCCTGTCTTGCAGCAAAGCAAGCGCTGCGGCTGCTATCGTCTCGTCTCCCCCGCGGGTCCCGCCTCATCACGCTGCAACTAGGGCACCTTCCCAATTCCCCAAACCACCCTTCCTCCTCTGCGGCACCCACACGGCATCACCATGGACACGCCGGTAACTTCCCGCCGCTCGCACGTCGGCTTTCCCTCCCCCCTCCATCGCTCTCCCCCTCTTCAGTGCTCACGCACGCCCTCCTCCTGGTCCCTGTGCTGTGCAGTGCTACAGCCTGCATTTGCGGACCTGCAGGCAGCGCTCACGCAAGCAGGCACCACACGAGCACTACCCACAGCCCCCGCCCCCCGGAATTGGAACTTGGAAGGGAAGTTACGCCGCAGCCAGCACTGCTGCTCGTGCTAGGCTAGCTTAGCTAGCATCCTTACATCACACTGCAGCACAAGCACGCACTGCACGGCAGGAAGAGGAGAGAGAGGTGGAGGGTCTCGGGGTCTCGGGGAGGGGAGATGGATGGAGACTTGCAGCGCAGCCCACCCCTGCGCCAGCGCCGCACACACGGCTCCCTCCCCAAATTACAGACCACCAAGGAGCAAGCCCAACCACCACTTAAACCCGACCACCACCGCCGCCGCCGCCGCCGCCGCCACCGTTATTCACTCTGCCCCCTCCTCCCCGCTTTCCGAACCCCCCAAACCCTAGATCCCCTCCGCCGCGGTGACCCGGCGCGGCGGCGGGGATGGCGGCCGTGCCGGAGGACCTCCGCTGCAAGCGCTCCGACGGCAAGCAGTGGCGCTGCAGCGCGCCCTCCATGCCCGACAAGACCGTCTGCGAGAAGCACTACGTCCAGGCCAAGAAGCGCTCCGCCTCCTCCGCGCTCCGCGCCTCGCTCCGCCGCTCCTCAGCCTCCTCCTCCCCCGCGCCCGCCTTCCCGTTCTCCTCCTCCTCCTCCTCCTCCTCCTCCTCCTCCGCCGCCGCCGCTCGCCTCCGCACCGCCGACGAGGACCCGCCCATGGCGGTCGCGAGGCCCCTCTACGGCAGGGTCGCCGGGGAGGCGGTGTACGTGGCTGAACCGGTGCCGGCGCCCGCGTGGAGGGGGACCGCCTACGAAGGGCTGCCCCGGGGCAATGCGGCTGGTGCGAGCACCGCGGCGGTGAGTTCGCCTGCCTGCCCTCCGTAGCTGGGCGCACTGCCTTCGTCCTATGGCCACGTGCTCAATTGGGTTCCTGTGCTACTGAGCTTGCGTTGATTGCGCGCCGATGGTTGCAGGGGCTGGTCGGCAGAGGCCCAGTATGGTTGCCTGGCGGCGGCGCTGCAGGGATAAGGAGTTGCCACCAGTGCCGGAAGGCTGGGGATGTCATTTGGTGTACCAGCTGTGACAGGAGAGGGTACTGTGCCGGCTGCATCTCCAGATGGTATGTTGGGCCAGGGTGTATCAGAGAAGCAATTACAGATTAGAGCTCACAGTGAACTAATGCATATTACAAAGTCCCTTAGGCTTTGGGCTTGGCCATTTTATATTTTTGTTAGTGCAACAGTGTCCGCTAGATGTGCACCTGATCTGTATGTCCATACTGAAATAAGTTTTTCCTTGTCAAATTGATAATTACTGTTGGGTTTTGCCCAAACCACCTTCGTATGAAAGTTCCAAACAACATGAACTGTTTTGGGGCATTCTTATTGCAATGGATGGTCAGAATGCAAGGATATTTGACTACTAATTTCTTATTCATTTCAGTAGCATAGCTCTGGGTTGGCCTCTTAAAGGCAAAATTTGCTGTTACCTCATTCCAAATCGGCAGATGCAAAAGCAACAACTCACTTCTTCAGGTGCAACAGCCATCATCTTCTCATAAAGTAGTATGACTTTTGAGTCATAGAGTTGTATGTTGTTTGGACGGAAACAGAACCAGGATGAACACAAGAACTTCTTTTGTTTATAACTTAGAGTTGAATATGGCCTTGTGGTGCAAAATTGCAAGGCTTTTATATGGTTCCTTGTCGATGTTCTTTTCCTGATTATTTCTTAGTAACTTTAGACAGTTTAGATTGATCATGAGAAGGCATGACTAAAATTGTTGGAAAAAAAACTCTTTTCTGATTCTTCTAAAATATACTGCAATACAAGCTAGTCGTCCAACTATATTTTGGACTAAGGTGAACACAAACACAATGCAGGTACTCTGACATTCCGATTGATGATGTTCGAAATGTTTGTCCAGCATGCCGTGGCATTTGTAATTGCAAAGTTTGCTTACAAGGAGACAACTTAATAAAGGTGTGCAATATCTATTAGTTTTCTTCCATTAATTATCCATATGTTTGAGTTTATGTGGTACTTGTCCAAAATCTAACATTTTTTTTAATCTTTTAAAGGCTAGGTTGCAAGAAATATCAGTTGTTGATAAGTTGAAATATCTTCATTGCCTTTTGGTTTATGTTCTTCCAGTACTGAAGGGGATTTATTCTGACCAATGCTTTGAAATAGGTGTTGAAACAAGATCTTCTGGTGCTCCACTTTCCCTCTTATCTTCTATTGTGCTTTTCTCATCTGAAATTTAGCATTCACTCTGATGCTATTATTGATAGGACCAAAGACAGATATCCTCAGAGCAAAGATAACTTCTGATGAGCAGATGTGCTGGTATGGCTTTGTGCCATTTTATCTGTTTCTTCTTTCTTCATCGTTGGAACCTTTTTCTCATTCTAACTAGATAAATTAGGCTATAATGGAGCCTTAAAACTTTTCATTATTTGCAGTGACTTTTGCCTTAGATAGGACTATAGGAGTGCTTGGAAAACAACTATTCACATGCCTGAACCTTGATTGCTTCTGCTGGGTTTCAACTCTAGCCTACCCCAACTTGTTTGGGACTTAAAGGCTTTGTTGTTGTTGTTGTTGTTGTTGTTGTTGTTGTTGTTGTTGCAGTGACTTTTGCAAAGTGCCAGTGTTTGATTATCACCGATACTGCCCAAGATGCTTGTGTGACTTATGCCTTGATTGCTGTCGTGATATACGTCATTCTTGGGCCAATGTTGCACGAGGAGAATATACTGAAGGTCATGTTGAAGATAAAGGTAGAGATTCTTTTAATAAAAGAGCAAGATTGGAACCATCTGCAGAGAGTGTAAATGACAAGTCATTATCTTGGCCAATAGATATAAATAATATTGACATTAGATCTCTATTCCCTACATGGAGAGTCAACAATGATGGCAGCATCACTTGTGGACCTCACGAGGCTGGTGGTTGTGGCTCCTCAAAGTTGGTATTAAGGCGGATATTCAAAATAAATTGGATTGCTAAACTTGTAAAAAGTTCTGAAGAAATGGTCAATGGTTGCAAAGTACATGATTTGGAGGATGGATGTTTGTCTTGCAGTGATGGCAGAAGATTGGAGTTTACTGGTCAGCGAAACCTCGGTCTCTCAAAATGCTCAAACAGTGATGGGATTGGTAGGAATTGTGTGTACTCTCCTGTATTGGAGGACTTAAAATACGAAGGCATCATTCACTTTCGTAAGCATTGGATAAACGCGGAGCCTATTATTATCAGGAAAGCATTTGAGCCTTCTCTATCATCAAGCTGGGACCCCTTGAGTATTTGGAGAGGTATCCAGGAGATCATGGATGAAGAAATGGATGAAGATGTCATAGTCAAGGCTGTGGACTGCTCGAACCAATCAGAGGTGATAAAGAAGTGCTAGTTGCTGCTTTATATTTCTGAATAAAACGTTGCTGTCTGTTGGAAATTGTTGTGACTTTTTCTTAGGGATTCCCAGGTGCCATGCTATTAGTTACACTGCTATTACTGTTCTCATTTAGTTTAACACACCACTGTTAGATCTTAGAAGTATATTTTGCTAAAAAGAATACATGATCATTGTGTAATACCACCTTGGCACCTTTGCTAACTTATTTTGAGTTTTTTACCATCCACTACTTGTACTACAAGTGGTATTTTGGAGAAGTGAAAAAATTGTGGAAGTAAAGAATTCCAAGCTTCTGTATGTAGAAAATATTTGTTGTACCGCTATCTTCAAAATGATATATCTTATCTTGTTTCATCTGCTCAGGTAGATATCAAGCTCAAACAGTTTATCAAAGGATACTCAGATGGCAGCAAAGGAGGAGATGGCCACTTGTTGATGTTGAAATTGAAAGAGTGGCCCCGACCCAGTGTCTTGGAGGCGTTTCTGTTGTGCCAAAGGCCAGAATTTATTGTCAACTTTCCTCTTGTTGATTTTATTCATCCTAGATGGGGTCTCCTAAACCTTGCTGCCAAGTTACCCCCAAATGCCTTACAGCCTGAAGTAGGGATGAAGCTGCTAATTGCATATGGAAGTCACCAAGAACTTGGTAAAGGTGATTCAGTGACAAATCTAATGATTAACATGAGCGATGTGGTAAGTTTGGTCTTACTCAGTTTTCATTTGAAAGTTCTGGTTAGATTTGAGCATTTGTTTTTCATGAAGGTCGGCTGAGTAACTTGAGTATTATTAATGACAAAAGTTAAAAACATCAGATGGCTAATGCTATCTGTTTCCTCTTGTAGGTTCACATATTAATGCATGCAACTGAAGTGCATTACCAATGTCCCAAGAGGGTACAGTCTGATGTATCTGAAAGGATTGCTAATGGAACTAGTGTGCATGCAAATGCTCACACTCCTGTTCAAAATTTGAATCTGGATATGGGGGAGCAAGCGCACAAACATTCGATTTCACACGTCGAGGAGCCAAAAACTAATAGTTCAGAAGGATCCCAGGCTGGTGCTGTCTGGGATGTATTCCGCAGGCAGGATCTTCCAAAGCTTAATGAATATCTAGCTGTTCATCGGGAAGAATTTGCAGCTAGATGTCAAGCAGTATCTTCTGTAATGACTCCTTCCCTATGTCAAATTATAGTCTTAAAAATAAATTCTCAAAGGTGTTTAATGTTACTATACTTTTGATGCAGGTTAAGTATCCGATTTATGATCAAACTGTGTACCTTAACGATTATCATAAGAAGATGTTGAAGGATCAATATGGTAAATACTAAGTACCAGAGAGAGGATTACTAGTTTTCACTTCCAAATGTTTGACTGCTGTTTGCACCATTGCATCTTATTTCATGTAGTACTTCATCTTCTCTAATTGAGCCTACGATATGCTTTGCAAACTACAGCAAGATGAGAGAAATTTGACAATTTAACACTCCGAACTTTAGGCTTCAATAAGTTTCCAGGTTTTGAGTTTCTTTTACATGGTCACTCCATGTGGCTCTTGTGCCCCCTGCTGTCTGACTGAAACACCTGACTTGGCTCCCTCTCAACTGGGCCACCATTCCTGAGGCTGCGTTCGTCGCCAGCCAGCAGCTCTTACTGGTCAAGGAGAGCAACAGTGACCTCCTTGGCCATTTCCACAGTGGATCCCACTGTCTCCACGCCAACCAATCTTCGGTGTTGCGCCTTCCCCAACTTTGGTCATGGGAGCCAGATGCTCTGCTACATTTGCTTCGTCATCTCTGGCGAGCCAAGGTTCAATTCCTCTCATCCATGGCTGGTAACCCATAGCATTGAAGGTTGCTCCCTGTTCTTCCCTCTGCCCGTCTTTTCCTCCACAGTGAGCCGCATGCCACAGCTGCCATCGTCGTCGCTGTGCTGATGCTGGTCATTGCCACTGGCTAAGAAACTACATGGGTGTACGGGTCATTTTACATAGGCTGATTCTGACCATGTCATTTTTAGTGGCAAATTGTTGAGCCGAAGTTTACCGTGGAAAATTGTTGAAACGAAAGGTTTACGGTGGCATATTGTTCAGTTGTAAAATTTGAAGTGGCATATTTTCAAATTTCTCAGCAGATGATTGCACTATATTTTCAAATGTCTCAATAACCCAAGCAGTATGGTGATGTAGATATAATTTTCCTCTCGTTAATTTACTGCCAAGTCAGAAAAAAATCATATTGTAGCACCTAATTAATGTACATGATGTTACACAGTAGGAGTAGCCTTATGAGTTAACTTTTGTTATTGAGACCCATCACATCATTTACTTCGGCAAGTTTCATTGAGATGTTCTTGCAGGAATTGAACCCTACACATTCCACCAACATATTGGTGAGGCTGTTTTCATTCCAGCTGGCTGTCCTTTCCAATTGAAAAACCTCCAGGTGATGCATCTCGTCCTCATATTTACCCTTTGTCGTGCTCAAAGTTTCTGTTCTTATTTTTGTGAGAAGTGGTGTCTGAATGTTCAACCTTAACTATTAGGGATAAAATGACCTTGGGGTTCCATGAATTACTTGTGTTAGCACACTGCTTGTATGCTCAGACCATCATTTTCAATGAGCAAAGCTTTTCTAAAATGTTTCTTGAATTTGCATATTCTTATGCCCGTATGGTAGTCACTCTAGAACATAATGAAATGGTAGGACTTTTATATATTTTTTCTTTTGAATTTAGGCTATGAATATAGTGATTTACATGCGAACATACTAGAGAGCTTGGAAAAAAGAAAGAAGCATTAGTAGCAGCAGTGCTTAAAGACTTAGCCTTAGATAGGAGTGCTTGGAAGACAGCTATTCACGTGCCTGAACCCTGATTGCTTCTGCTGGGTTTCAACTCTAGCCTACCCCAACTTGTTTGGGACTTAAAGGCTTTGTTGTTGTTGTATTAGTAGCAGCAGTGCTCAGAAATAAAGCAAGAGAGGTTACTGCACGGAATCATGTTGAAACTGTGTTTTCAGTCAGACTAAGTTTCTGTTTCCAACTGTTGCAGTCAGACTACGTGTTGAATTTGACTTGCTTGTTCTTATTTGTTGTGCTTACTTGGAGTAGAATTTTAGCTGCTCTAAAGAATTTTGTTCCTCTATCTCTGATATTATCTTCTTTATTACTTCTGATAATTTGAACTAGTTATGTACTATCTATACTGAATGTGGTTGTTATGCTTTGATTTGTTGAAAATGATATTATCTTCTATGCTTCTGTGATTGTTTGAACAATTGAATACTTTTTTTGTGGATATAGTTTACATTTGTTTTCTGTTATATTGACATGATCAGTCCACGGTTCAATTGGCTCTCAATTTTTTGTCACCGGAGAGTTTGCCAGAGTCAGTCCTGCTGGCCCAAGAGATCCGTTGCCCGCCAAATGGTCATCTTGCAAAATTGAAGATGCTTGAGGTATGTTGTGGTCTTGCGAACAGTAACTTAATATATACTAATTATTGAGAACGAAAATGAAAACCTTTTTCCATTAACGATACAGGTAAAAAAGATCTCCTTATATGCAGCAAGTTCTGCTGTTAGAGAAATTCAGAGAATAATCCTTGATCCCAAGTACGTCCACTGATGCCCGTTCTTACATTTCCCATTCACTGACTGTTGAATTGACACTGGATCGTTATTATCTTATGTTTTGCGAACTGTTGGGTATGATATAACCTTAAGACTTTAGGTAGTCTCTCTAGCTTCTAATCAGTGTCATAGATATTTCTCTCAGGTTCAATCTTGATGCAAGTTTTGAGGATCAAAATTTGACTAGGGCGGTTTCAGAGAACTTGGCAAGAGTAAACAAACGGAAGGTATCTTGCTGTTGAGATTCTGGGGGCCTCGTGAAATTGTAACATGCCATTCAGAGGATTGAAGCCGACGCGGAAGTAGATATAGTGATTGTACATGTATTATATTGTGTCATATGAAAGGAACACATTCTAATTCTTATTGGGTTACACATTGACTTTACCTGTATATTGTGGGTTAGGAAGAGTAACAGTTAAGCTCATGTAGAACAAGATTAAAAGGCACTGAAAGCTGATTACAGTACTGAATTCTAGCTTGGAGAATTGTTATTACAATAATCTCTGTTGGTAACATCTGAACAATAGTTAGACCGAAATTTTTAACCACAGGGTTAAACATTCAAATACTAAATTTTCACCACGGTTTTGCAGTTGTGTGTAGTCTTGTCAACCTGCATGGAGTAGCTTCTAAACTTCTTCATTCGTTTCAAATTATAAGACGTTTGGCTTTTCATAGATACATAGTTTTTGTTATGTAGTGTGCATAGTAAAAGTTATGTATCTAGAAAAGTAAAAAATATCTTATAATTTGGAATAGTAGTTATTTTATGTACAATGTTTTAGGCAATTTCATGATATTTTGATGTGTGACATCGGATAAACATGCTATTGCTGCCTAGCTAGCTAGTTGGCTCCATATTTTTTTCAGCGGCAGTGGCTGTACTTGTCACTGTTGTTCACTATAGCTGTCTCACAGCTGCAGCTGCAAATACCAATAGCCGAACATATGTATTAAAAAACAAAATAGATTTTTTAGGATCCTATGGGCTAAACTTGAGTTCTTGAGTCTCTCTCTCTCGAAACAATTGCTCTTGAGGTTCTAGCATGTGGTCTAGATCCATCGTCTAACCGATCTGGGGCTGGGTTCATCGGGGTGGTGCTTCGCCGGGTGGCTAGGTTGTTTTGACGAGCTTGATTATAGGGTTGGGGCTTAGGATGGAGCTCCATGACACCCCGCTGCTCACCGACAAGCCCTACCATTGGGCACTCGTCATCGATGGGCAGCTGCTCCTCTGGCTAGGAGGACCAGCTCCCGTTAGAGGTTGAGAGCAGCGGTGTATAGGAGCGTCCGGTCAACCTTGGTATCATCGGTGGTCAGCCCGTTCGGTTGGCTGGTTCGTATGGTTATTGATTCGTTTATGTGAGAGAGAAGTATTGTTGGCTGGTTCATTGAAACAATGTCCATGTGAGGGGGCTGGCCAGCCCAGGCAGCCAACCAGCCCCAGCCGAACACGGTAGGTAAGTGGTTGAGCCACAACGGCAGCCGATGCGAGCATCAACAGTCCTTTCGTGGACGTGTATGCAAAGACGCACACATAAGGTTTTATTTGGATGCGTATATATTCATCTCAATCTATATGTATTGAAGTGGATTGTAGTGTAATTAAACTAAATTTCATTCTATTATACTTCAACACATGTGGATTGAGGTAGATACATATCCAGTCTGAGAGAAATATACAACCGGAGAGAGTGCTACAGGCGCAAGAAAGAATGAAAGAGCACCCCGAGGGAGCAAGAGGAGAAAGACAAGAGCATAACGGACAATTCCCTATATTCTTGCTCCTTATAATTAAATCGTAAAAGATAATATTATAATCACTACGGTGTCCTCCGACCACGACAAACAACGGCATCTCATAATGGTATTGGTATGTAGCAAATTATGACGATAATATCATGTTATCAAACTTTCATCATAGGTACCACTCGCACAGAAATTTTAAATAATTTCGTGAATTATTATAGTTCAAATATGAGGTTTAAAATACCAAACTTTTAACAAAGCTCCTACGTTTATGACTAGACATGCCAACTTTGCTCGGAGTACCTCCTGCACTGGTTAAGTCATCGGTAATGTTTTTTATACAATTTCATGATGGTCCGACTGTTGACCTAGTGATGTGTCATACGGGAATATTATTTCAGCATATTCCTAACTAGTCGTACGATCTAGCGTGGTCAGTGGAGGCCGGCGGATCATCTGGTTATGTCTGTGTCTGTCAGCCTTTTCAATAGCGAGCAGTCTCTTCATCTTCTATACAAGTATACTATCCCTGGTTCACCTGGAGCTACATCTCCCGTGCATCGACGATCTTTCTGCGCCTCTTGCATGCCACCTGTATGCACGTGGTCTTTGACTGTGTGCTCCGTTCCTTCGGAGGAATTTTGGAGAAATACGAATAAACCTGGAGAAATCGTGAGAAAAAAATACTATTTTAAATTAAAAAAAAAGGATCAAAACTGAGTTTAAGGGGCACGAGAATAGTGCCTTTGCCAAGCTATACGAGTTCTCCGTCGCTGACATCGAGCGCTACTACATACTGACATCGTGCCTCGTGTTTGGACCGCTGCCTTCGAGCAGGCGTGTCCGCACGGACCGCTCGCCTTCGGGAAGGAGCGTCTGCTTGCATTGCTTATTCTTTATCAAGCGCATCTCTTTTCTCCACCAACTTTGTCTACTCCAAAGCAGGTTGCATCGGCACCTTCTACCCCCACTGTTCTGTGCACCATCAAGGCCTTCTCTACTGATCCCTTAGACGTTGACATATGGCTGGGGACTTCTACCGAGTACGTCTCATGTTGACAACACTGGTGCATGACTGGGTTTGAAATAAGACAAATCTTTTTAAGTTTGACCACGTCTGTAAAAACAACTTTAACATTTATGTCTATAAATATGTTTACTATAAAAATACCAACCTCTCTTTCATATTACTTGTCACTTTCAACAACTTTTATAGATTCTCTAAATACTTGATACTATGAGCTTACCAATATCTCATTTTCAGTTATAAATATAATGATGCTTATTCGATATTATCTTAAATGTTAGTATTTTATATAGGTTTTGTTAATTTTAAATTTGTTTGACTTCTTTGAATTGTATTTCTTTATGGAGAAAGTAGTATTATATATATATATATATATATATATATATATATATATATATATATATATATATATATATATATATATATAGGGATGTTTGACTCGTTATTACAAGCGAAATTTCTTTTTTTTTTTTAAACAGAAATGGCGGACTCAGCCTCGCAGGTCGCAGCCGGGTCGCCGGAGGCTCCGACCCGAAGCAGGCATTCCCTTTCCCTGACAAGATGGGATTCCGCTTCGCACGCCTCGCCGCCCGCGCCGCGGCCTCTCGCCGGGGCATGATCCCAGCAGCCTCCGCCCGCCGCGCGCTCGCCCCACCCGCCTTGCCGGCGGAGCCACGCTGCGGGCCCCACTAGCTCGTCCCCGCCCGCGGCCACGTGGGCCACTCGCACCACCACGGCGGGGAGGACGAGGCCGAGACGTTCGATAGGATCTTCCGGCTGGGACTCGCCGCTGACGTCGTACTCACCGTGGGGAAGGCCGTCACAGGCTATCTCTCCGGCAGCACCGCCATCGCTGCCGACGCCGCCCACTCCCTCTCGGACATAGTATGTGTGTGAAAATGAGGTGCCCCGTGTGCATGATGCTGTATGTTTCGTGGAGGTTTGCTAATTGTGCGGGTTTTGGGATTGCACAGGTGCTTAGCGGGGTGGCTCTGCTGTCGTACAGGGCGGCCAAGCTCCCAGAGACAAGGAACATCCCTATGGCTAGTCTCAAAATTTCTTCCTCCTCCGTTCCTCATATATATGCGGCTTAGCTGGCTATATCAGGGTGGTAGTTTTTGTTAGCAATTTTGGCAATTTCATTGTCAGTTTAATCTAGAAAAATAACATCAGCAGTTTTATGACGACATATATGTGCATGTGTATATTTCTTATGAACACTACAGCATGTAGAAATGACATACTGGTGAATACAGTAAAAACACAAAGTACAGAGATTAGACTGTACCTAGCGGAGGGTCCCATGCCGAGGACATCGGAGGCTGCATTCGCACTAGTTGACATAGTGGGTTGCTCGAAGTTGCGGACCACAGTCGATGCAGGAAGATGTTCGCAGTGCAGTCCCACGAACGGATCACCAGGAAGAACACGCCTTGACGTTCCACAGGCAATCACCGGGAAGAAGATGTACGTGGACGAGCAATCACGGATCGTTCCCCAAAAACCTAATCGCCGCTCACCCCGTGCAGGGTTCTCAGGCGGACGAGAGTTCCGGAGGCACCTGTTCTCCCGCTACTCCGAGCGCGCAGAGTTACGGGGAAGCCAGGAAGCTCGGATATACGGGAGTGGTTGCCGGACTGACGGAGGACTCGGATGTATGGGTGCGACGGGAATGAGAGAGGCAGCGGAGAATCCCAGGAGACGGAAGCGGAAAAGACGGTAACTGCCGCCATCAGTTCGCCTCCACCATCAAGGGGAGTAACTCCCGTTGTTATGTGGATTAAGTGGCAAAAGACTGGGCACGCCCGCCTGCCTCGGCCACGGCCCGGCCGGCGGCGGTGGCGGCGCACGCGCGTGTGGCACGTCTTTATCCTTTTCTCAGCTTCTCAATTTAGAGGAATAATTTCCAATCATATAAGCTAAGTCAGCGTTCAGTCAAAATCCTGTATGGTATTAAGCCATACAACACTTAATGTTATGTACCATAGAGCTTTATTTGATTTATTAAATATTATATGGGCCAAGCCCATATTATATCCAACAGTTTTGATTAAGGTATATGTGATGGGTTGTTGTGAGAAGCATTGATTCACTGATAGATGTAGTCTCGTGATCCATTGTCTGGCTGGCAAGATTGCAGAACGACCCACACCTTGATTTTACAAGATATCAGGTTTTACATTTGATTCAACATGACAGGTCTCCTTCATGTTTGTGCGTGTGCATTTATACATGATTATGTGTATATGCTGTTCTAGTGATACTACCTTTCCAAATGGTGCGATGGAACTGTTTAGCAAAGCAATCCTTAAGGCTTAGCAACAGATCATGAGATCAAATCCTGGAAATTCATGTGTAAGGGCTTGTTTGGATACAAGAGCTAATTGCTAGATAGCTAAAATTTTTGATCCAAACAATAGAGCTAATAGGTGGGCAAATTTTTTAGCCAAGTCTTCAATTAGTTGTTAACCAAATAGCTAGCCAACCATAGCTAATTTGAACTAATTTTTAGCCCCAACTAGTAACTAGCCATATGTATCCAAACAGGTCCTAAATCACACTTGCACTTAGTGTGAACCCTGGTAGGTGATAGCTAGAAGATATGTTTGACATACCATTGTGACAAGCTATTAGTGTCCCTCTGTTGTAATTGGACCTAGACGAGCCATTTTCCAAGTTTAATTATTTGACTTCTATGCACACATCCATAAGATATTGGAAGTCGCATTTCTTACTTTCCTTTTGTTCAAGGGCATGGAAAGTTCGAAAGTTTAGGAGCTCTTGGGATTTCAAGTATGCTGTTGGTTACTTCAGGTGGGATTGCATGGCATGCTTTTGAAGTTCTTCAGGTCTATTACTTCTCATTGACAAGATTTGTTAAAACTTGAATTGTATTTTTGTTTGTGATGTGACATAAGCTATGCCCTCTTAATTTCCTTGCAATGCTTGTTATTTTATTAAAATTGTGAAAATGGATAAGTCTTCTTTTGTTTGTTCAAAAGGAGGCTTGTACATTGTAAATAAAAGAGGATGGTATGATATTACTTGCACAATCTGAGATCTCTTTGTACATGTCACTGAAGAATTAAAGTAACAACCACGAAAATGAATTTCACTCAAAAGTTTTTCCTTGGTACATTATTTTCTGTTGAAAAGCCAAGTTTTGCATGCTCTACTGATGCAATAATAGTGTGTGTGTGTGATATTTATTGTTTGTTGGTACTTTTTCTTGTTCTGACATTGATGAATTATATTGGTATTTGGTAATACATGATTCTGTATGGAATTTATATTTTATGTTTCTTCAGGGAGCTATGTCTTGTGCTCCTGATATAATTGGCAACACATTGCATGCCCACCACGACCATGGTAGCAGTGGGCATCATCATGGAATAGATTTGGAACATCCAGTTCTTGCATTGAGCATGACAACTTTAGCAATATCTATCAAAGAAGGGTAAGTGGGAGCTTTGCGTACCATGATATTGTTATGTTATAGAGCTCTTTTCTTCTATCATATTTCATTTTGCAGTCAGAACTCAGAACTTATGTATCACCGCTACGGGATACGGCAATAGGGGGAATGGGTATGGCGAGCATTTTTCCAAAATCAAGGATACACATACACAAATTCATCGAATATATAAAAAAAATTAAAATAACAGCATTGGCATGTCTTCAGAGAGAGGATTTAAAGGATCGAAGCAATTTCAAGTTTTCAACAAAACATATGAAGGAAGAAGATCTAAAGAACAAGTAGGCAAGGAACTGACATGTCACCATAGCTAGAGTATTTTGACCTCTGGACCTCCAGCAGTAGTGCCGTGCAGGCCCTGTAGTCCAAAAAAGTCCCGATGGGGAAGAGTTTCAATTCCAGCCTGCCTGGCGGCATGTGCTCCCGGCAAGGCAGGGCGTATCGCGCCATATTGACTGGTGTTCGTGAGCTGAACCATTCAATTTTTTATCCCATTTTCCCAATACCTACCGATACACATATCGGGCCGTATCGTGGCGTATCAGATACAGGTATGGCAGCCTTCCTGGTGTATTGGTGATACATAGGTCAGAAGTGTCGTTACTAACTTCTTTTCTTACACACCAATTGAATTAATGTTTGTCATATGGTTCTGTTTTTATCGAATTGCTAACATTCTGTAGTATGTCCTGGAGTTTGTTGCAAGAAGTGTTGTTAACTTCATTCAAAGAATATGTAGCTTAAAACTTTCTTTTCTGTATGAATACGTAGCAGCTTTAAGGAACAGTGATTTAACTGTCACCTGCATTTTATTTTAATCTTTTTAGCTCTATACATTAAGTTTATAGATCATGTGTATGGCTAATTCTCACGTGATTAATCTAGTAATAAGATCTTGAGCTGGTAATGTGTATTTTACTGTTGTGGAATTACAGGCTCTACTGGATCACAAAATTAAAGAGCTGGGGAAAAGGAAGGCAGTGGGCTGATGAAAGCTAATGCATGGCACCATCTACGGATGCTATTTCATCTGTCGTTGCCCTAGTGGGGGTAGGCAGCGGCGGATCCGGAAAATATTTCAGGAGGGGCTGAACAACACTACTGCTCGATCTTAAGTCTCAGCCCCCCTACACTATAGAACTTTACCTAAAAATTCATGGGGGGCTCCACAAGGATTCCACTGCTCCGATATGGGTAGAGGGTCTCGAGCCTCCCCTGCCCCACCGTTGGATCCGCCCCTGGGCGTAGGTAAGAGCTTTACAAATGCTGGTACTTGCCATGACACAAGAAGGGAACTGCTTTAGAATATGAGTGGTAGGCATCCTCTTGTCATGAATCAAGGAAGAAATAATGTTTCTGTGCCAAGCGCAATCGTTGAAACAGGATGTTCCTATATTTTATTAGATTTCCATGTGCATCTTCTGATAGTGCATTCTTTCTCTACTTGTTATGAAAAAGTTTTTGTTTGTAGATTTTGTTAGGAATTTAGGCAATTTCATTATCCGTTTAATCCATAAAAATAACATCAGCAGGTTTGTGACGACATATATGTGCATGTGTATATTTCTTATGAACACTATAGCATGCAGAGGTGACATATTGGTGAATACAGTAAAACACAAAGTACAGAGATTAGACTATACCCAGTGGAGGGTCCCATGTCGAGGGCATCGGATGCTACATTCGCACTAGTTGACATAGTGCGTTGCTCGAAGTCGCAGACCACAGTCGATGTAGGAAGATGTTCGCAGTGCAGTCCCACGAACGGACTACCAGGAAGAAGACGTCTTGACGTTCCGTAGGCAATCACCGAGAAGAAGATGTATGGACGAGCAGTCGCGGATCACTCCCCAAAAACCTAATCGCTGCGCACCCCGTGCAAGGTTCTCTGACGGACGAGGGTTTCGGAGGCACCTGCTCTTCTGTAACTCCGTGCGCGCAGAGGTACGGGACGGAGAAACCAGAAGGCTGCGAAAGTGTGGTTCTCTCGGGAGACGGAGACGGAGAGACGGTAACTGCCACAATCAGTTTGTCTCCACCATCAAGGGGAGTAACTCCCGTTGTTATGTGGATTAAGTGGCAAAAGACGGGCCACGCCCGCTC
Source organism: Miscanthus floridulus (assembly GCF_019320115.1). NCBI lineage: Eukaryota > Viridiplantae > Streptophyta > Magnoliopsida > Poales > Poaceae > Miscanthus > Miscanthus floridulus. The sequence goes on along the minus strand of NC_089580.1, from coordinate 157,598,135 downwards.
GCTCACCGCCCGCCTACCTGCCCCGGCCTCGGCCCACGCCCACGGCCCGGCCCGGCCGGCGGCGGCGGCGGCGCGCGCGCGCGTGGCACGCCTTTGTCCTTTTCTCAGCTTCTCAATTTAGATGAATAATTTTCAACCATATAAGTTGAGTCAGTGTTCAGTCAAAATCCCGTATGGTATTGAACTATGCAATACTTAATGTTACGTACCATAGAGTTTTATTTGATTCATTAAATATTATATAGGCCAAGCCCATATTATATCCAACAATCCCCACCAAACTCTAGGGTTTGTAACAAAGTAGTCTCAGAATCATATTTCTTTTATTTACCAGTGTTTCGATGGAGACTGTTAAGTTGAACATCCATCTAGAACAATAGTTTCACTCAGTCACAACTGAACAATGAACTAAGCCTTGAATTGACAATTTTGTGTGAGGTGAATGTCACTAAAGTCCTTAACTGATATTGGGCAGCAAAAGGCATCCCCTCTATTTGAAGCATATAAGTCATACTTCAGTGCCTTTCATGAGTATTTAGAGATCACCCAAATCTCATAGATTATGACCAGCAGTTTGACTCATATAGGTGTGTTCCTCAAAAGATGTTCTGTAGGACAACATTTTTGCTTTGACAAGCCACTTGGAACGCATTAAGGCAAAAAACCAGCCTGTCTTACAGAAAGGAAAGATATGCATCAGAAATGAGTCTAAGGATCTTTTCTCACAATTTACTACTAGCTTGTTTCACTGTCCTACTTCATGGGATCTCCGATCACATAGAACAGGTTACCACTATAGTAAATTTCAAGTGAGTCTCAAACCCATCTCTCTCGATGCACTTTCTATCACGTTGCGTGACAGACCCTTAGTGAACTAATCTGCCAGATTGTTAGACGTGTGGACATAATCCAACGCTATTACTCCAGAGTTTCTCAATTTTCTGACAGGTTTTAGTTGTCTCTTAACATGCCTTGTGGACTTCATGTTGTCCTTAGAACTGTTAACCTTTGTAATCATAGTCTGGTTATCGCAGTTTATAGAAATAGCCGGTATGTGTTTTCAACAACCGATAAATCCATTAGGAGATCACGAAGCCACTCAGCCTCAGATCCAACAGTGTCTAATGCTGTGAGTTCTGCTTCCATTATAGACTTTGTTAAGATAGTCTGCTTACAAGACTTCTAAGAAACAACACCACCTCCAAGCGAAAACACATATCCACTTGTGGCATAAAGCTCATCAGCATCAGAAATCCAGTTGGCATTACAATAGCCTTCCAGCACTTTCGGATGTCCAGTATAATAAATACCATAGCTCATGGTTCCTTTTAGGTAGCGCATCACTCTCTCAAGAGCACGCTAGGGTCATAAGGTGTAGGAGCAGGTGCACAGTCACTGAACCCAAAGTGACTCAGCACCTTTTCCACATAGTGGGTTTGTAATAGAGTTACCCCACCATCACCTTCTCTTAGAATCTAAATATTAAGAATAACATCAGCATCTTCCAAATCTTTCATCTCAAAATTTTTAGATAGAAATTCCTTCACCTCCTCGATCACTTTGAGGCTGGATCCAAAGATCAGTATGTCATCAACATATAAGCACAAAATGACTCCTTCACCCCCACCATACCGATAGTACACACATTTGTCAGCTTCATTCACAACAAAGCCAGCAGATGTTAAAGTTTTATCGAACTTCTCATGACATTGCTTAGGAGCTTGTTTTAGGCCGTATAATGACTTTAATAATTTACACACCTTGCCTTGTTGACCATTTGCTATAAATCCATCAGGCTGATCCATATAGATCTCCTCCAACTCTCCATTTAGGAAAGCTGTCTTAACGTCCATTTGATGAACGATAAGACCATAAGAGGTTGTTAGGGAAAGCAAAACTCGAATTGTGGTCAATCGGGCAACCAGTGAATAAGTATCAAAGAAATCATCACCTTCCTTTTGAGTATAACCCTTAGCCACAAGTCTTGCCTTGTACCTCTCAATAGTATCATCAGGCCTAAGCTTTTTCTTGAACATCCATTTGCACCCTATAGGCTTGCACCCATAAGGACGATCAACTATTTCCCAAGTTCCATTAGACATAACAGAATCCATCTCACTCCGTACTGCTTCCTTCTATAAGTCAGCATCAGGAGAGGAATATTCCTCTTCAATGGTCGTTGGTGTGTCATCCACAAGGTACACAATATAGTCATTACCAAAAGATTTTGCAATCCTCTGTCTCTTACTTTTTCTGGTGACTATAGTGTTATCCTCCTCAAGATTTTGCACATAAGATTCCTCAATTTGTTTTATTGGAATAAAATTTTCATGCTCATGGAGAATTATAAATTCATGACCAGTTGTGCTAGGTGTATTTTTCATGGGAAACTCATTTTTAAAAAATATAGCGTCTCTAGATTCCATGATTGTATCAACAGCCATCTTAGGAACACTAGAGTTTATAATTAAAAATCTATAACCTACGCTGTGAATAGCATAACCAAGAAAGACACCATCAACAGTCTTTGGTCCAAGCTTTCGCTTTTTGTTTATTGGCACATTCACCTTTACCAAACAACCCCAAGTTCGCAGGTAAGAGATTTAATCTCTTCTTCTTCCATTCCTCGAATGGTGTAATTTATTTGTTCTTTGTGGGCACTCTATTTAGGACATGACATGCTGTCAATATAGTCTCACCCCACCATTCCTTAGATAGTCCCGCAGTCTCCATCATGGCATTAACCAAATCAGTTAGAGTACGGTTCTTTCTCTTTGCAATCTCATTGGACTGTGGTGAGTATGGTGGCGTTCTCTCATGAATAATTCCATGCATCGCGTAAAACTTAGAAAATTCATTTGAGAAATATTCTCCCCCGCGATTGGACCGTAAACGCTTGATTTTCTTCTCAAGTTGATTTTCTACCTCAGCTTTATAGTCTTTAAAATAATGCAACGCTTCATCTTTTGTTTTTAATAAATACACGTAGCAAAATCTAGTGCAATCATCTATAAATGTTATGAAGTATCGTCTACCGTCTTTAGTCAATTCGCCATTCATTTCGCATAAATCAAAATGAATGAGTTCTAATAGTGCCAAGTTCCTCGCCTCAGCAGCCTTGTGATGCTTGCGCGGTTGCTTCAATTGCACACACACCTGGCACTTAGAATCTTTGACTAAGTTAAATTTCAGGATTAAATTCAGATTTTCAAGCCGCGTGAGACAACCAAAATTAATGTGACAAAGTCGTGAATGCTATATATTCGACTCATCCGAAACATTAACATTGTCCACCACTTTATTACACACATCATCAAGCAAAGATAAGCGGAACAAGCCTCCGCAATCATAACCTTTTCCAACAAAGGTTTCATGTCTCGACACAACACATTTATTGGACTCAAGCATAATTTTAAAGCAATCGCGACACATCTGAGAAGCGCTAACAAGATTCTTCGTGATGGAGGGGACATGCTGCACGTTCTTTAATAGCACTATTTTTCCCGAAGTAAACTTCAGAACGATCGTACCAGCACCAAGAACACGCGCATGTGAACCATTTCCCATCAGCAAGGCTCCACTCCTACCGGCCTGATAGGAAATGAACAAAGAAACATCAGCACACACATAAATATTAGCACCACTGTCCATCCACCACTTAGGTGAAAGACAAACTGAAAGAATAAAAGGTAAAGAATTACCATACCCAGATGTTCCTCCTCCAGTCTCGCTAATTACCATGTTTGCTGATTTCTTTTCTTGCTTATATTTACGGTCTGGGCACGCACTTGCCCAATGCTCATCACTCCCGCAAACAAAGCATCCTCCACCTTTATTGTTGTTTTTCTTCTTAAACTGTGCAGTCTGCTTAGGCTTGCATTGTTGTTCTTTTGCATGTTCTTCTTCTTTTTATTACGAGATGCAAATAAGTTTTTCTCCTGCACCATATTGGCAGCGGAAGACTCAACTCCTTTTCCATGGTTGTCTTTTGCTCTCGCCCTCTCCTCAACATCAAGAGATTCAATAAGCTCAGTCACGCTAAACTCTTGTCTCTTGTGTTTTAGAGAAGTAGCAAAATCCCCCAAGAAGGTGGCAGCTTAGTGATTATACTGCCGGCCACAAACTTGTCGGGCAACAGACACGGGAAATGTTCTAGTTCCTTCGCTAGCGCCTGTATCTCATGAGCATGTTCGACCACAAAACGGTTTTCAACCATTTTGTAGTCATACAGCTGCTCCATAAGGTACAACTCACTGCCAACATCAGAAACCCCAAACCTTACCTCAAGAGCATCCCATAACTCTTTGCCTGATGTGCAAGATATGTAGTTTTTCTCATACTTGGGATGAAGTGCACTAATCACGGCACCTCGAAACAGGTTATCGGCAGCCAAGAACTTTCGCTCCTCCTTAGGAGTAAACTGTTCAGGCTTCCCCTGCGTGGCGTGATAGCAGTTCATCGCAGTCAACCATAATACCATTTTGGCACGCCATATCATGAAATTCTTACCATCAAAATTACTTGGCTTCAAAGCAGCAGCAAAACCACAGACAAAAAATTGTCTAACATTAGGTTTTTATATTGTTAGGAATTTAGGCAATTTCATTATCAGTTTAATCCAGAAAAATAACATCAGCAGGTTTGTGACGACATATATGTGCATGTGTATATTTCTTATGAATACTACAACATGCAGAGATGACATACTGGTGAATACAGTAAAACACAAAGTACATAGATTAGACTGTACTTAGCGGAGGGTCCCATGCCGAGGGCATCGGAGGCTCCATTCGCACTAGTTGACATAGTACGTTGCTCGAAGTCGCGGACCACAGTCGATGCAGGAAGATGTTCGCAGTGCAGTCCCACCAGGAAGAAGACGTCTTGACGTTCCGCAGACAATCACCGAGAAGATGTATGGACGAGCAGTCGCGGATCGCTCCCCAAAAACCTAATCGCCGCGTACCCCGTGCAAGGTTCTCTGGCGGACGAGGGTTCCGGAGGCACCTGCTCTCCCGGGAAACCAGAAGGCTGCGGAAGTGTGGTTCTCTCGGGAGTGGTTGCGGAAGGGCTTGATCTGGACTAACGGAGGACTCGGATATATGGACGGGGAGAAGAGAGGCAGCGGAGAATCCCAGGAGACGGAGACGGAGAGATGGAGCGAAAGAGACAGTAACTGCCGCAATCAGTTTGCCTCCACCATCAAGGGGAGTAACTCCTGTTGTTATGTGGATTAAGTGGCAAAAGACGGGCCACGCCTGTCCGCTCGCCGCCCGCCTCGGCCCCGCCCACGGCCCGACCGGCGGCGCGCACGCGCGCGTGTGGCACGCCTTTGTCCTTTTCTCAGCTTCTCAATTTAGATGAATAATTTCCAACCATATAAGCTGAGTCAGCGTTCGGTCAAAATCCCGTATGATATTAAACCATGCAACACTTAATGTTACGTACCATAGAGTTTTATTTGATTCATTAAATATTATATGGGCCAAGCTCATATTATATCCAACAGATTTGACCTGAAAATGTTAGGAGCTTATTACATTATCTACTGGTGAGAAAGGTTATGCTAAAGGAGAAACCTGTCTCTTTATTATCTTTATCATTTCCTGTGGAACTTCTACAGGTGGTTCCATTCTTGGGTTGCCTCTTCTTGATCTACTAGCTGGACTTGTTGTCTCTGGCATGATTCTGAAAGCTGGTATTCAGACTGGATATGAGAGGTAACTATTGCTATGGTTTAAAGCTGCTTCAGTTCCATCACAATTTAATGATACTGTAGTCTAATCAAATATGTTTCTATCCTCTTCTTTAGGAATCTTTTCTGTTTTGTGAAAATCTGCTTGCTTTCCTAGTGAGAAAACTTTTCAGATATTTCACTGCAATCTGATTACATCTGTTTGCTTGTATTAAGTGATTTGTCTTCTGTACTTCCAGAAATATTATTGTCAAAGTGTAGCTTTCTGTAGCCCTACGGCTGAATATTCATGAAATAAAAGATGACATATGCTCATTTTCTGTGTGCCTGCTCTGCTAGGATCATTGTTTTTCAGTCTCGTTCAGCTGATATCACTTTTGAACCCAACAACCATAAACCTTTCAAATTTAAACAAATTATCCTTTTATACAATTTAATACACATGATAATTCACCTTTGTAGTTTGCATGATGTTACTTGTGGTGATGATTCTGCTTGTTTCACTTGCAGTGTAATGGAATTAGTTGATGCTGCTGTGGATCCTTCACTTCTAGAACCAATCAAGGAAACTATTTTGAGGGTTCACGGTGCGAAGGTAGAATTTCAATGACTCCCTAAAATTCAGTTTCTTCTTAGCCAGTTCTAAATGTGCAGTGCTGTGATTATCAAAGTTTTGGACATAATGCTAGGGGTGCCATCGATTGAGGGGAAGAAAAGCTGGGACATCGTTATATCTTGATGTACATATAGAGGTATGCAACAATGTGCTTTCATTTTTTATTTTTTTTGCTGTAGAACTGTGGAAGTTAGCAACGGGCCAGCTAGGTCACAATACTAGAAGCAGAAAAATGTTGGAATTATTGTCTAAGTTTATTCCTATATTTTCCTTATCGTGTAGGTGTATCCTTTTCTGAGTGTTAGCGCAGCACATGATATCGGTGAAACTGGTCGTCATCAAATTCAAAAGGAGCACAATCAAGTTGCTGCAGTTTTCATACACATAGGTAGCCTGCTCTAACTAAGTTGCTCTCAACACTGTGCCTACCATCTGTAACCATGCACAGAAATATTGCATTTAAGGATTTAATATTCTCCTAGCATGCATCATAGGCGCGCGCACCTTCCAAAAAATTGACTATTTCAAATATTATGTTTTAACGTAATGTATTTGACTGGAAGTTTTCAATTCTTTTTTGAAATGCATTTCATTGCATCTGAAATAAACAATTTCTGGGTTAAGTTACACTGTATGTATGACTGTTCTTTGTGTCATTTAATTTGCCCCTTATATTCATTGCTACTGCTCTCGCATTGGTGCAAGCGGTAGAGTCTTACCGCCTGTGACCGGAAGGTCCCGGGTTCGAGTCGCGGTCTCCTCGCATTGCACAGGCGAGGGTAAGGCTTGCCACTGACACCCTTCCCCAGACCCCGCACAGAGCGGGAGCTCTCTGCACTGGGTACGTCCTTTTTTACTGCTCTCGAAATCAAGCAGTAATATCCCTTACAGTTATATACAGCTGTGTTAAACCTGCAGCTGCAGTGCTTCTAAAGTGCATGATTGCATGAATTGCAGATCCCTCATACTCAGTAGGCCTGAGCATGGACCTGAAAAGGAATCTGAAGAACTGATGGAACGAATTCAGAAGCTATCCCACGGCAACAGAGTGCAGAAGCCATTGTGTCTAATATTATTTCGTCTCATTTTTCGAAGGTAAACCATTGACTTCTAAATTGTTTTCACTATCACCAACTGCAGTATTAAGGAGTAAATGTTGTTGAAGATCATAGGGATGCAAAAGCTGCGAAAATTTGGTGCAATGATCTTATAATGTTTTAACATGTATGATATTCTGGAAAATGTCTAACCTATAGGATCTAGCTACGAAATGACTTTACATGGACTCTTGGTGAGGGCAATTGCTCTTTAAATTATCAGGGCTTACTATTTTGTGCTTAATCCTAGTAATTCAGATCGAAATCCATTTATCCAAGCAGGCCCTTAGGAGTTAGTTTTGTCCCCAAGGATGGCAAATTGTGTGTACAATTCAACCATTATTTGATGCAGAAAATGGCTTTTGAACATCTAATGCTGCATTATGTGCAAGGAAGAGTGTTGCTCCAGGTCCAAGTTTCAATGTCTCCAGAAATTTTGATTCGGTAATTGACCCTACCTATCCAAACACAAGTTGAAACTTTAAGGATTCTAACGGGTCTCTGTCTCCCCTTTACTCAACTTGAAGGGATGCAATGGAAGTCGCAAAGCAAGCCGAAGAGGAGATACTGAGGGCTGATGCTAGCATAAGCCAAGTCAGCTTACAGCTAAGATTGGGCCAACAAATAAAGCAACTTCAGCTAGCATCAAGCAAGAACGTCGCTGGTCTACATGCAGGAGATCACTGATGTCACGTCCTTTTGCTGGCTGCTTCATGAGTCTACTTGGAGTATTCCTTTCGCTAATTTTTCTGACATACATGAGCTTCATTTGCTGCTGAGGCAGTAGGCTAGGAGTCTAGGAACCGACTGCGTTCATTGTAATCAGAGTGTTCGGAGATGTGAGCTGAGTTTGTAATAATGCACAGAAGCAGCCTTGCTCAGAAATGTGTACTGGGTAACAAATTGGCTGTGTCACATACTATCAATGCAAACCGTATGAACAAGTTCCTCGCTGGCTCCGGTATAATAACCATGAACCACTTGCTACTGATGGAAAAGAAAATGAATTTTAACATTTCTTTCATTCCATGAAAGAAAATAAGAAATGTTAATTCGCTGACATGTGTCATCTGATGGTCAGTAAAGGTACTGCAAAATGAGCAAGAATCAGTGGACGCAAAGGTGAAAAGGCTTTCCTTTCTTATAGAGCTGTGTCCCCTCCAAATTCAACAATAGCCGAATCAAGCTCATTTAGAAGGATCACACTTCTGTTCGATCCTACAACCAGTATTGTACTTGCCCATACGAAATATTTCTTCTATAACAAACATAAACCCATTAGAATGTCATTATGGTTTTCAATAGGACATTTTATTAGTACTGCCTACAAAATGATATCACAGAGTACTATATTATGAAACTTTGTATGAAAACAGTGTAGCCATACACGCAAAGCAAAATGGCCTTGCTTGTGACACTCGGTGCAATATCTTCACTTTGGCCCTTGTTGCTTATTTGGAGGTGCTTGCACTTTAACCTTATTCCGCAGAAAGCTAATATCACTTGGCCGTAACTTCATGGTAGTTTTGACAAGATTTTACTTTGAATTTCATAACCTCTAGCTAGGTTCTTGCAGCCGGTAGCAAGACTATCCACTTCAAGCTTGAGTTTCTCATTATCCCATTTGAGGCAAGCAATCTTTCTTTTCGGCATATCATTTTCAATGGCTAACTCATCGCTACGAGTTTCAACAATCACATCCTTATCTTTTGATATGTTCTCATGAGATAAAAAGTAAGGGTAGCAAATCTTCACAAGATGTGAATTGGACAAAGAATCAAAGGTTAGCTCGAGATTCTTGTGGTTGGTATGAAAGTGTAACCCTTACTGTTCAACTTCTTGATCATTTTGGTGGTCTTTGCCATGAGAAAAGATATCCCATGATTAGTCGCGAGAATGCAAAAAAAAAACGCCAAAACAAAGCTACGATTAAAAGAAACGGCTACCAGAACATTTATATATTATAAAAGAAAAGAAAATACCACCTACTTGATTCATTTTAAGTAAGCAAAATCATGTGAAAAATATTAATTCAGACTAGTCAACATGCATTAAATGGAAAAAAACTTAAAACTAGTCTTGTTTTATTTACAAATATTTTGATATCATTTATACCAATTAAACTTTAACTTAAAAACAAAATAACACATGAGATCATATATTCGAATCTAATATACATGTTTAGACTAAGCAAATTTATATAAAAGCGTATTAATGTTATCTATTTTGTATATAAAACACTGAAGTTTCAAATCTATGTTGTTTTTATTTATATATAACTAGTTGCATGTATATTAATTAAATTAATATTTAACTACATAGAAAAACAATAATGCTCAGATGCGGGCATCTGTCCATCCAGACGTGGCCTCCCAGGCCTGCCAAGCAGATCGGCCCAACAGGCCTACTCACCTCTACGTCTGCCCCATCTCTCCAATCTCTACTGCACCTGGTGCGAAATTTTCCTCACTCATCTCAGCCATTGACGGTCCCCCGCCACGCTGCGCTGCATTCCCCACCGTCCCCACTCTGGCCGCGGCGTTCAGCGCACCACCACCACCCCGACGCCACCAGGATGGAGGAGGTTGCCGTCAGTCAGGACATTGTCTCCTGTGGCCGGCCGAAGACACCGTGGCAGGAAGGGAGGCCTGCGCCTATGCCTTAGTTGTACGCTAGGCCGTTGTTCTTGACGTCCCTCTAACCCGAGCTTGTTGGTTACCGCAGTTCTCCACCCAGAAGGATGTGGCCGCTGACAACCCAGTGTTTCAGAGGTTTCAAACGTATGTTTTAAGTGTTTCATCTGGATGTCATATATGTTGCATTGGCTATATACGCATGTTGCAAGCATATGTTTCAAGTGTTTCAGGAGTTTTAGACATATGTTTTAAGTGTTTCATCTGGATGTTGCATATGTTGCAATAGCTACACACATGTTGCAAGAGTATGTTTCAACTGTTTTAGACATATGTTGTAAGTGTTTCATCTAGACGCTGTACAAGTAGATCCAGATGTTGCATATATTTGCAATGGCTATACACGTATGTTGCAAGTGTATGTTACAATTTTTTCATCTATTCCGAACGTATGTTGCAAATGTTGTATCTGGATATTGCAAAAGTAGATCTAGTGTTGCACATGTTGCAATGGCGCCGGTGCCTGTCGAACGGGGCGCGGCGGGACTTGGTGCGGACCTCGACGGAGGAGCAACCGTCCACAGACACGAAGAAGGCAACACGACACAACATCCTATCGCGGTCGCCTGTTGTTGTTGCTGGGGCACCACCATGGGTCACCGTGAGGGCGCCTGAGGCCGGCAGACGCATCCACGGCGTGCATCCAAAGACGGTCAGGGCAGGAAGCAGCATGGGCAGTGAGGCACAATTCTTGCGCGCGCACGTGAAATAGAGCGAGCGTGGTGGTCAGGGCAGGAAGTACATGGGTCCACGCGGTGGGGGACAAAAACTGGCGGCGTTGGTCTCCTTTTGCATGCAGTGCGGTCTCCCACTTATTACCGTGAGCTACATCTAGACGTAGGCATGCGTCCGGACGTTCGGGCGCTAGTTGTACCCATAGAAAAACGATAATGATACAATCAGGGCGTCCAGTTGTCCGGACGACTCGCCCCAACCGCGTCGTGCGTGGATCCGCCGCCTTCACCGCACCTTTCGCTTGGACTCACGCCGCCCGTCGCGCCCACCTCCATCCGCCTGTCGTGGCCACTACCGAGGTCTGTGCCATCGATGAGCTCCGCACCGATGACCTCCGGACCACTCCATGGCATCGAGCTCTGTGTCGGTGTCGAGCTCCACGTCGATGAGCCTCCATTCGCCCAAGCAACAAGTAGATGTTGTGCTGAAAACACATGTTACAACATATGTTTCGTGTGTTTCATATGTATGTTGCAAGTGTTTCATCTGTTGCATAAGTAGATCTTGTATATATTATAATGGCTATACACGCATGTTGTAAGTATATGTCCCAATGTTTCAGACATATATTCCAAGTGTTTCATCTGGATGTTGCAAAAGTAGATCTGAATGTTACTTATGTTGCGATGACTATACAGACATGTTTCAAGCGTATGCATATGTTGCAATGACTTACAAATATGTTTCAAGAGTATCCTACATATGCAAAGTATATATTCCAAATATTTCAGCTGTTTTAGACATATATTCCAAGTGTTTCATCTAGATGTTGTAAAATTAGATCTGAATGTTACTTATGTTGCGATGACTATACAAACATGTTTCAAACGTATGCAGATGTTGCAATGACATACTGTCGACAGAATATGCTTGGCAGTACACCGAGGGGTATCCCGTGATGGTAGATTTGTCGGTGGGGGTGCGCGTAATCAAGAACCGGATGGTGACACAAGGTGCAGAGACAGCGATTTAGATAGGTTCGGGCCGTCTAATCGACGTAATACCCTACGTCCTGTGTCTTTGGTGTATTGTATTGATCTGTAGTAGATAGATCGTGATGTATCCTGATGGATCCTATCCGCTAGGAGACCCCTACCTCTCCTTATATACTCTGGAGGAGGTAGGGTTATAAGTAAAGTAGCATATCTGATACTATACAATGTCTTGCGGTGCACACCGAGCAGCGTCGTACACGCCTTACCCTTGTGGGCCAGGCCACCCCTAGGGCGCAGCCCATGTCTTGGGGGCCATACCCCCACAGCTAGTCCCCGAGCCTAACAGTAGGTGACATAGTCACGTGGTGTCAGGGTCAGAAAGTAGAAGACCAGCCGAGCAGGCAGCTAGTCCCTGGGTGTAGCCCCGAGATGAGAACAAGCACATTCACCGCAAGGTGAAGTGTGCCCACTTAGTCCCCAAGCTTGCTGGAAGATTAAGAATGAATCTTGTAGCAGGGTCAAAGAAAAAGAAGATTGAAAGCTTGCCGACGTCGTCCGACATACGCGTATCAAGATCCCAAACGTGCTGCCCAAGATCAGCACCCTGATCCGAACAACATGGAGCAGCTTGATAGCACACCGATGAGACATAGCAAGATCCGAGCACCGAGGAGTCCCCAGCGTCACTGATGATGACCGAGCACCGAGTAGCGAGGAGTCCCCGGCGTCGCCGGCGATGATCGAGCACCGAGAAGTGAGGAGTCCCGGCGTCGCTAGCGATGACCGAGCACCGAGGAGCGAGGAGTCCTCGGTGTAGGCGGCGATGTCCGAGCACCGAGGAGTGAGGAGTCCCCGGCGTCGCTGGCTATGACCGAGCACCGAGGAGCGAGGAGTCCCCGGCGTCGCTGGCAATGACCGAGCGCCGAGGAACAAGGAGTCCCCGGCGTAGGCGGCGATGTTCGAGCGCTGAGGAGCGAGGAGTCCTCGGCGTCGCTGGCGATGTCCGAGCATCGAGGAGCGAGGAGTCCCCGGCGTCACCGGCGATGACCGAGCACCGAGGAGTGAGGAGTCCCGGCATCGCTGGCGATGACCGAGCACCGAGGAGCGAGGAGTCCCCAGCGTAGACGGCAATGTCCGAGCACCGAGGAGCGAGGAGTCCCCGGCGTCGCTGGCATTGTCCGAGCACCGAGGAGCGAGGAGTCCCCGGCGTCGCTGGCGATGATCGAGCACCGAGGAGTCTCTGGTGTAGGCGGCGATGTTCGAGCACCGAGTCCCCGATGTAGCTGGCGACGTTCGTGCGGTGAAGTGTTCCCACTTAGTCCTCGAGCACGAAGAATCCGAGCGCTTAGGAGTAACCGGCATAGCTGGCGATGAAGCACGAGCGGCGAACAGTCTGGTCAACTGGTCGGCGGCGAAGTGAGTATTGAGTAGAAATGACCGACGAACAGTCTGATCAACTGGTCGGCGATGGAGTCCATGAACCAAGCGGTCCAACCAGTTGATCGGTGGAGAAGTCTGAGCACCAGTGGTCCGATCACCTAGACGATGATCCTGCAATACAAACATGTAGAACGGGTAGTACATGATGTATAAATAAATAAACTCCAGAGAAAAATCAGCAATGGTGAGAGACGACGTATGCAGTTCGGCGATCAGTTGGCGTGAAAATATATTTATATTTAATATAAACCGCCCGGCCAGTTAGTGTGTAGCTGAGTCTCCAGCCCTAGCTAGCCCATAGTCCATAACGTCGAGCGCGGAGCCCGTGCACGTGTAGGAGGAACAGGCGTGACCAAGGAGCCGCTGCCGACCACCCATAACGCAGAGCGCGGAGCCCATAGCACGTGTAGGGAGGAGCCGGAGACATGGCCGTCTCTGGAGGCGTCCGAGCATCAACGTGACTGTTCGAGGGTTCGGAAAATTATTTGGAGAGCAAATATGAAGAAAACAGTCCGGAGAAACATCATGGCGATATACGGAGATTGGAGAATATTTAGGAAAATATTAAAGTGTGACTTAGCTTTGGACGGAGCGTCTGGTCGGCGGCGTATGGCGTTATCTGGTCGGCGTTGACGGTGAACACCTGGCAGGCGGTGAATTGTTGGTGAAGGCGACCTCGGAGGTGGGGCTGGTGTAGCAGCGATGAATCGTCGTCGTCGACCGGCATGGATCTCCACGATATTGATGACGAGAATGCGTTGTTGATTTGAGGTCCATCTGGCTCGCCATGGATCAAGCGCACACTCCTACCTGGTGCGCCAACTGTCGACAGAATATGCTCGGCAGTCCACCGAGGGGTATCCCGCGATGGTAGATTTGTCGGTGGGGGTGCGCATAATCAGGAACTGGATGGTGACACAAGGCGCAGAGACAGCGATTTAGACAGGTTCGGGCCATCTGATCGACGTAATATCCTACGTCCTGTGTCTTTGGTGTATTGTATTAATCTGTAGTAGATAGATCGTGATGTATCCTGATGGATTCTATCCGCTAGGGGACTCCTACCTCTCCTTATATACTCTGGAGGAGGTAGGGTTATAAGTAAAGTAGCCTATTTAGTACTATACAATGTCTTGCGGTGCACGCCGAGCAGCGCCGTACATGCCTTAACCTTGTGGGCCGGGCCACCCCTAGGGACGCAGCCCATGTCATACAAATATGTTTCAAGAGTATCCTACATATGTTGCAATGGTAGGAAGGATTTTGTAGAAGAGATGAGATGTTAGGACGGGAGAGGAGCGATGTGGAGGATGGTGCTCGGCGGGGAAGGGGTGCGGCGGGGATGGCACCGCAGTGGGAGAAGGGGCGCAGCAGGCGAGCGGTGGAGATGGAACGTCGCGGGCTGATGTGGACACGACCGGCATAGGATGCAGGCGCGGGATGGGCACGGGTTTTACGGCCGAATACGGGCGCTGACGCGGGATGCGATGTGGACGCGGGTGTGGGATGGGATGCGGGCGCGTAAGCCGAGTCCGGATAGGGCGTCCGTTCGGAGGTAGCTGCACGATAAAAAAAAAAAACATGTAACACAAATCTAACACAATACCTTGACCGGCGCAAGGTCGGGCTCGGCCGGAGACGGGACGAGGCAGCGGCAGCGCACTGCACGAACACGCGCGTGCCCTCACGCGAGGTGGCAGGCGGCAGCTGACAGGGTTGGCGGCTGCCTGCAAAACGGGGCAAGGCGTGCGCGGCCTGCTGCACTACGGTGTTGGCGCAGGGAGTGACCGAGCGTGGCCAGTAGCCTGGGTGCGTCGCAAGCACGGGAGGCGGCTGGTGTTCACTGGAAAACGAAGAAGCTTGATCCATCCATCTAGACAGCTCACTGAAAAAGAGAGAAACAAATGACGCCCTTAAACGGTGTTGGGTTCGCAAAAAGGCAGATATGCCGGTGTAGAGAACGACGATATAAACTTTTGTGGTGGGGTCGGTTTTCACGGGGGACGTTGTAGATCTGAAAGCTTGGAGAACTTTGGTCTCATATCTACGAAGTTTTGAGGGATGGCTGCAAAAGGGGTTGTACTTTTAGAAAGAGCGCCTCGAGTAGATCGCCGGCATATATATGTCTAAGGTTTGGACCAAGTTGGATTAGGGTTAGGGTTTATTATTTTCGGAATTAATTAATTTTGGGTTAAAAATAATTTTAGAAAATTGTAGAATTGATATTTAAGCTGTGAAAAATATACTCCAAAAATTCTAAAAATTTGGGAAAAATCTTTAGAGTCGTTTTGGAACATGAGGAGCCAAATAAAGTATTTGGAGCTCAGAAAAAAATATTGAGCATCTATAAGTTAGACTATGCTCGCAAAAAAAGTGAGAAAAAGTTCTAGAAAAATTTAGAATTTTTTGGGGAAAGATTGTAGAGATAAGTTGATGGATGATGAACTCAAATGAGTTAATTGGAGTGGAAGAAAAAGATTTTGGAAAGCTCCGAACAAAAAGACTAAGCTATAAAACAAGGAAACAGAGAAAGACGAAGACATGCCAGAGAAAAGTGATCACCTTGCAAACATGTTTTGAAAACTTTACGCACTCACAACACAAAATCAAGCAACGAGGAAATATCACATCAACTAAGAGCCCGTCAATTTAATTTAGGAAAGTTTGAAAACACACACTTTTCTATATCTAAATTTGTGGAAACCTAAACTAATACTCTGAGAAAGTTTTATGCAAATATTAAAACTATTCTTTTTCTTTGGTGTTTTCTATTTACAACCCAAAATAGAAATTTTGGAGTGTGGTAGATACTATTTTCAATAGTATTTTGTATAACCACAAACTTTCAATGGTATTTTATGAATGTTGCAATCTTCCAGTGCTATAAGACCAATTTTTCATTGGTTAATGCGATTGACTAGTGCCACTAGGTGATGACTAACAATGACTATGTGTTAGGTCAAGTGGCGTGGCAAAGAAGCAAGAGACCTTTGTGAAATGTTTTGAAGCTAAAGGTGCTGGTGTTCCTGTGAGAATCCATTTGAAGTTAGCTATTTGAAAAAGGTTTGAGACAGGTTGGATCAAAATTAATGTTGATGGTTCCTTTGTTGTGCAGACAGGTGAAGCGGGGGTGGGAGCCATCGGCCGGGACAGTGATGGCAACGTTATCTTCTTGGCCTGGCGATCTTTTAGCAGATGAGGGAGCGCACCGGAAGCGGAAGCCCTTGCTTGCGTCGAAGGCCTTCGAGGAGCAGTGTAGGGGGCGGCTGACAAAGGTCATCATCAAAACGGACTGCGCTCTTGTCTACTCGGCCGTGAAAAGTGATTCGCAAGACAGGTCGGAGATAGGCTTAGAGGAGATAAAAGGGCTTGCGCGCCTTCTCGAATGGAGGTTTTCCCAAGCAAAGAGAGAAAGTAACCAGGTGGCAAACGCTTTAGCTAGCTTTGCTAGATGTAGCAAGTCTAAGGCGACAAAATTGGGGACGTGCACCTACGTGTGTAGAAGAATTCCTCAATGCCAATTGTATAAACATTTTGCCTAGCTAAATGAAAAGCTCTCTTTGCTCGCAAAAAAAAAAAGATTTGTATAGGAGCTCTCTTGTTTAGTCGTGCTAGTTGCTCTTGGTGCCTTGCTTGTTGTTGGCCTTGCTACTAAAATGTATAGAGGTGCTCTTGTTAGACTAAGCTTGAGTGGTGCTTATTAGGGCCATCTTATTATCTAACAAGTTTTGTTAGTGTTATGCCTTGTAAAAAAAATTAATAGGATATTCACCTTCGCTCTCTATCCATCAGTCGGTCCTTGAACAAGTTTAAGATTCAGTTCATTTCCATCCAACAAAAGAATTTCTGTCCTTTTTTCTAATTCATCCAAGTTATTTAGCAACCTCTTTTTTTTTCTTGTGCACCCCACTTGTATTTTTGGTCCACCGCTATTTTGGTCTGCCACCTTTCCAAAGCGGTATGACCCTTCTCCACAGTCTGCTGTCTTTGACCATATCAAAGAACCCCTCTCTTAATAACTAGCCCAACTCAAATCAAATTTGAATAAGGATGAGTTACTGATAGATGAGGTTTTCCCTGTATTAAGAAACAAATCATCTGGTAGCTCAGGCAGTAAATCATCAGCCGCCCATGCTCAGCCATTATATGCAAGCAAAGCGAAAAACCATGGAGGAATCATGGAAGCAAGCAATCCAATTTCGATATGCTTATGCACGGGAGACGAGGCTCGTTTCCTTCATCACCAGGAAAAGGGAATGCATGGGATCAAGAAGCGGGCCATGCAGGACAATGCAAGACCGCTTCACACGACGTGCGACATGCCATCAATGAAGCCGACGAATGCCCTCTTCCCTGCAAAAGCAGCTCATAGATGAATGCACCCATGGAAAGTCGATAGACCGATGTACCAAAACATTAATCCCGGTAATCGCATAACTTAATTCGCCAATATGGTGATTTCCCTCCCTATCCTTCCAGTACAAGTTGGTTTTGCAAGCCTTGACAGGCACAAGACTCTATTGACTAAAAAAAAAACTAAGGATGGGTTCCTCGCGCGAAAGGTGACCACGCACCCTGTAAAACCATCGTCACCTTCAGGACCTCCTGAATGGTAGGCATTAGCCAATGGTAAGGTAACCACCAGCTTTGGACAGCTTAGCTCCCAGGCCTCATGTAGTTGCTTGATATTGCTCATTGCTGCGCTTCTGCATCTATGCATGACGTCTTTGCCTCACCACTACAAGACACGGGAAGCGAGTCTTTGGCAGATTTGCGAGCTCGCTGAGAAGGCCGGCTTGTCGCCCTGTTCTTCAGCTCACCCTTCCGCTTCCCGCTCCCAAGAAGTCCAAAAGCAACAGCTTCCAAAGCTTTTGCAGTGGGAGGCCTGTTTCGGGTTCCGTGCCTCCGAGCATTCACCTGCAAAGCAGGATCAGGCACCTCGCTAACAGATCTTCCTGCTGCCCCTGAAGGATCACAGGCCATGTTCTTGTCTAAACTGGAGGGAGCTTCATCAACCTTCATGCTACCAAGATTTTCCAATGATGTGGTGTCAATGCTTCGGCTTGCCTTATCATCATGTAGCGTTTCCAGTTTATTCAAGTCAATTGGACCAATAACCTCACCTCTTTCTTTGACAAATTTTGGCTTATCGGCAATGATCTTTGAGTGAACTTCAGCCACAGCATCAACCTTACACTCTAATGACTTGTTAATTAAGTTCTCCATAACCATTCTCTCATTTTGCCCATCATCAGTAAGAGAGTTCAATGCATCTGCTTTCTGCTCAGATGGCTTCTCCTTTGTAGAACAGCTTGCAATTGTTTTACTCTGAAAAGTGCCGCCAACTTCAACAGCAGCTGGTTTGGATGAAGTCAATGGTGGCTTGCTTTTCTCTTTCTCCAAACCACCACCTTTTGAGAAAGAAAAACTGCGCCGGCTGGCCTGTTCATTACTACAGCTATTTAATCTTCTGCGCTTTGACACTGGGGACAAATACTTGCGCCTTTCAGGTTTTGTTTTGATGCCATAGATGCCTGTCAGATCGATTTTGTCATCATTGCCATTAGAAGAGTGGCCATTAGCAGTCACCATGTTTTGCAGTGAACCAGCTGAAACCATTTCAATTTCCTTGACCTCAGCTTTAACTCGTCCACAATCTTCCTGGTCATCTGATAATCTATCGTTGGCACCTTCCTCTTCAGAGGAGCTGTAACTCACCATATTAGATGAATGTTGTGAAAGGAGAAGAGTAATATTTGCATCTGCAGGTAAGTTCCTCAGTTCCCGTACATTGAATGGCTCTTCCCCTTCGACTAAGCTAGTATCAATTATTGTGAACTTAGGAAGCTCCTGATATCCATCTAACGGACTATCCTGGTTCAGTTTCACATCTGTGATACTGCCATTTTCCTCAGCAGTTAAACCATTGTTTATCGCATCAACCTCCAACTCAAGAAGAACAGGATCTGCTGCCACTCTTTTAAGGACATCACTGACAGAATCAAAATAGTGAGTACCTTTAGTGAGTTTACTTCTCGAGAACTTCTTTATACCCGGCACAAGAAATACAAGGCAATTCTTAGTTGTGCTAACATCCTTTGGCTGCTCTGAGTGCCACCCTTTTGCAAGCAAACGGGGCCATACAGCTTCCCAGAAAATATCATTTGATCTAGTCTTACTTCTTCTGAAATCACCATTTAATAACTTGATTATATCTTCTGAAGCAAGTGAAGAACAGTCTTTGCCTGTAGGCAAGTCACTGTGAACAGAGAGAGCATGATTGGGTTTAGATTGGTCCGCAATGAATCCAGTCAAATCGTGCTTCCCGTTACCAACCCCAACCGCCTCCACAAAAGTTTCTGCTCCAACAGTGGATTTCAGACTGAAGACAAATTCCTTCAAAGATGTTTGGCTATCACTGAAAGATTTGAAAACCTGCAATATGTGAAAGCAAAACAAATCATATGGCAATGCATAACAAAAGATCAGCATCCTTCAATAATGTTGACAAATGTCTGATGTGTGCAAGTTAGTGATTCTTCTGTGCAACTAAACTAGACACATTAATTGTGCTTGGATAATCACAACTTAGTCGTACAGTTATCATGGGTACAACAGTTGAAGAAACGACAAGTAATGAACACTTCTTCCCAAAAATGATATCAAAACAGAGAATCACAATGGCCAAATGCATGCCTACAACAGCTTCATCTTTCCAGTCTGATGTTTATAATCATAATTCATAAACACAGAAGTCCTTGAAAGCATATTGAAGATCTGAAGGCATTAAAGTTTTTATGGATGTATTTGAGAGAAAAAAGGTTTGCCATTGAGGACCAGACCAATCAAATATGCTTGGATAACCCTTCATATGCTGATAGCTCTATGAGACTAAGGGTGAGTTTGGATTATCTGCTCTGCTCGCCTCACCGCACTGGGCAAGGACAGGCAAAAACAAGGAAGTGACTGAAAATTGAAGAAATATAAATGGTGCAAATCAAATGTAAAAAATGTTACTATGAGAAATATGTGTTTGCTTTATAGAACAATAGGAATATTTAGGATGTCATATGTAACAAGAGAAACTACAAAGAGAATTAAATTTGAAATATCATGGGAATAATTTCATACTCCCTCCGATCCAAATTATAAGACATTTTTGCTTCTCTAGATACGTTGTTTTTGCTACGTATCTAGATATAGTGTATATCTAAGTGCATAGCAAAAGCTATGTATCTAGAAAAGCCAAAACGTCTTATAATTTGGAACAGAGAGAGTATTCAACCAAGTCAAATTAATCAGTGAACAACAATGGAATGGCAAAAGAATTATTTTTTTCTACCAGCGCCAATGCAACATACCTCAATCAACGAATCATGAGCTTCTTTAGGGATTTTAGATTTCAGACGTGATATTAGTTCCTGCTGTCGCCATCCTTGAAAAATGCGTTCGCCAAGAATGCATTTCCTAGTTTTTGCCTTTCTACAGTCTGACCATCTTTTGTACGCATCTCTTCCGTAGAACTTCCCATAGTAGTATGCAAGCACATCACCAACAGTCTTTGTACCCAGAAACCTGCTCAGCAGGTTGAGATTCTTGCCAAAAATGTAGAGCCCAAGAAGAAATACCTCTGCCTCAAGATCACTCCAAAGAGCAATGGGTGAATAAGGCAGAGGATTTAATTGTTTGGTTTCTCTCTGCTGCACTATTGAATTATTGGTGACATTCTGTCCTTCTTGAGTAGGGCAAGGGACCATTTTGTCATCATATGCTTGATTACTGTCAGATTTAATTTGAACTAAAGGCACTACTGTATGTGGATCCTGGAATGTTGGATCACATCTGCCAGTGTCATTTCTGGTTGCACAAGTCGAGGCCATCTGACTTTGCACATCTCCAGTGCTGCCTTTTGTTCCAGATTCTGAACATTTTTGCATTTGTAGTACCTCTTCCGTCTTATTGAGTTCGCTTGGTGATGCGTACGTAATTGGTAAAGCTAACCCAACCACAACAGGGTAACCATAGCCATGCAATATGGAATCATTATGTGAACTGGCCATGAGCTCACGGCGCTCATCCTCTGTAGCCAGATTGGGGATTTCTGCCTGGTGCTCACTTCCAATGCATGGACATACATGCGAGTCATCACATATCGCATCTGAAGCAGGAGAAGCTTCTGATGAAGGTTGGTGGTCTCCATTGTCTTCAAAATCGAGTGAATCTTGCTCCATCTATCACAATTAGAACAAAAAAAAGTGCAGTTGTAAAGAGCGATTGCAATAGTCAACAATACAAGAATATGTGCACCATCATTACAAATAATGAAGTTTGCTATGTATTTCAGATAAACTAGGAGCATGCATATGGAAATTTTCTTCCTTTTCCAGAATTCTTGTGAGTTAGCATGCATACCTATGATGCATAATGGTTGTAGCATTTGAAATAAGTTATCTGCAACAAGAAGGAAACTAACAGTAGTAATTTACTACCCTTGCAGTGAAAGTGAGCATATGAAGTACAGATATAGATGTTGCTATGCCTAGCTGTATCCTGTTCAAGTCTGTAATAATTAAAACCTAGCATAATATCTCGAACATAAGATTAGGGGTGGAAATGTTTTCAGAAAAGGAGTTGACCTTTCTGGCTATTAGTTGCTATCTTACTGTGGAATAAACAGCAGAATGCAATAAGGTTTCCTGCCATGCAAGAAATTGTAGTAGAGGAAACAATACCACAGCAACTCTAGGGTCATCAAAATGATATACTATCGGTTCCAACAGAAAATTTGCATAACTGGAAATACAGGCACGCTAGCTCTTGCTGGCAGCAAATGAAGTCAATGCCTATCATGTATAAGATTCATCAACGAGGGGCCATCAATAAACATAGGTCTCAAGTATATGGCCGATTTGCAAAAATGAGACTCGAAACATCGGTCGTTTGTAGATTTGACACTGGACCCACCAGCGACGAAGCCAGGAATCGACGAAGCCAGGGCTGGCTTCCTCTTCTTCTTCCTCCAGCCCCTCCTTGCCTTCTTCTTCCTCCTCATGGCGGTAGCCCGGGCTAAGCCCGGGCTCCATGTAAATCATGGCCGTAGGGGGGGCTGGAGCACGGGTAGCCCCCCCGCTGGCTTCGTCGCTGGGACCCACGTTCGAGTCCATCGTAATCAAGGAGTCAATCTTTCAAGTGTCATTTTTGCAATTTTTTCCAAGTATAAAGTGTATTGCCAAAGAACAGAAAAACGACTTGGAGGATTCAATCACTCCACAGACCACAATCAGTGCAAAATTATTTAACAGCAGCAAGCCATCAAGCACTGCACCATCATGAACAGAACCTATCGACCAACATGTTGTCCAGCTCCTCACCGTCACCGTGAGCCTACACGATAACATCCAGAGCCACTAGATCAAGCAAACCAAGTAATTCCACAGGCACCGATCAAGCCACGACTTGCATCCTGCGAATCTATCTCAGGCCAGGCACCACCACAATCCTACCCACGACTGCGAATCCTGCAGACACCGTGGAAACCAAGCAACCGACCACCAGCAACCGAAAGGAGAAACCGAGCACAGGCTCGCCGCTCGCGGCCAAGAAACACGGCCGACCAAATCGACGCCCGAGCCAGCACCCAGGAACGCGCGCCCACGGGGCACGAGAAGCACGGATACGAGCCTAGAGAAACACGCCGGGAGCGCGTGATCACGGACGAAATCCCCATGGCCGAGCCCAGGAGCGCGCCCCAAGGCAACAACCCCATCGCAAAACGAGAAACCGCGCGACGCGCTACCAAACGAGAGCAGCGCGGCCCCCCCGAGCGAGAGCACGAGCGAATGCGAGATTAGAGGGAACAGGACAGGCGGGCAAACCTTAGCCTCCATGCACGACGCGGTGGCGGCTCCTCACCCAGGCTCCGGCCACGAGGAGCCCTCCGGCCTCTCGGACGAGAAACAGACGCCCCCGGCCGGTAGCGAGAGAGAATCTGAACCGGACGGTAGGAGCGGCGATATTCACCGACGTTTTGCGGGAGGGAAGAGCACGGAGCAGCGCGCCGCAGGGTAGGGCGAGTGGAGAGTACGGCGAGGCCGAGGACCGGCCGCGGGGCGGTGGTGGGTTGGAGTGTAGAGGGAGAGAGGAGGCGGAGCGGAGACGGGGCTGGAGAGGGGGTGCTTCGGGCTTTAAAGACAAGGAGAAGGCAGGAAGAGAAGAGAGAACGGTGACAGGGAGAGACAGAAATTGGTGGTGTGGTGGTCTCGCGGCGCGGTAGACCGGCGGAAAAATGGACCGGGCCCGGTTTGGGCCGCCTGAATCGAAACGGAAACCAGGATCACAGTACCAGGTAGATAATACGTGACCTGTCGCGCCGTAGGAGAGCACGACCCCTGTCCTATTCATCTTCCTCCCTCGACAATACGCATGACCCGTCATGCGGTAGGAGAGCACGGTCTCGCGGCGCGGTAGACCGGCGGAAAAATGGACCGAGCCCAGTTTTGGGCCACTTGTATTGAAACGAAAACTAGGATGATAGTACCAAGCAAACCAATAGGAGGCAGATAATACGTGACTCGTCGCGCGGTAGGAGAGCACGTAACCCGCCGCGTGGTAGGGGAGCACGTGACCCGTTGTGTGGTAGGATGGACCGGGCCCAGTTTGGGCTGCCTGTATTCAAACGGAAACTAGGATCACAGTACCAGGCAAACCAATAACAGGCAGATAGTGTGTGACCCATCGCAACGGTAGGAGAGCGCGCGACCCCTGTCGTATTCATCTTCCTCCCTCGACCACGCGCGTGACCCGTCACGCGGTAGGAGAGCACGCGACCCCTGTCCTATTCAACTTCCTCCCTCGACCATGCACATTAGGAGGGCGTCGCGAGCACTATCGCCGCCGCCCACCGCCCCCATGGACCCTAGCACGCCCGCGGCGGCCGCCTTTTTCTCCTCCCCCTCCCGTAGTGGCAAGCTCCGGCCATGGCGCCCTCTCCCCGATCTGGCCCTACCGCCTCCACCACCGCCAGGGCCCCTAACCGCATGGCCAGCCTTCCACCCCTGAAACCACCTTCTATGGCCGTCGGAGATGGAGAAGAAGAGGGGGAGAGGCGAGAGAGAGAGGACGCTGAACTTACCTGACACCGCCGAGCTCGTTGTCTCCAACGCTGGTGAGGTCCTCGTTGGAACCCTAGCCACGAGCGCGGGCACGAACGGGTGAAAGACGCGAGAGGGAGAGGGAGACACGCCTGAGAGGGAGAGGGTGGGCCAGCCACGTCACGTCATCCGTGCTCCGTGCGACGATCACGTATTTAACTTTCCGAAACCAATAGGTGTATTTGGTTTGTTAGCTAAGCTGGAAAATAAGCCATGCCGGCCAAAACCAGGTTATGCTAACAAATCGTTTGGTTTCACTGCTTTGGCAAGGATTGTATTTGGTTGTTTAGCTGGGTTATTAGAGCATGGTGATCCTTTCTTTACCTCTTTATTTCGAGTGAATGGCATAATGGTAACAAATAGTCCATAAGTGTTCCTAGAGCCCATTTGGTTCGGATTTGGTTTCTTATACAAACTTGACTAAAGTACGTGATCGACTGATTCTGGTTCTCTCAAGAAACGAATTTGTCTGGTTTCCATAATTTGTAAGAATTTGAGAAATGTTCTTGTTCTAACTATAATTCCAAGAATCGTTTGGCAAGGATTTTCTTAATTATATCTAGAACGGTTTTTGTTTAGTCTGAATTCTCCTTTTTCTAACGAGATGGTTTCTAGAATTGTTACAAAAAGGAGACTTTATATTGTTCTTATCGCATCTTCATTTGTGACTAATCTTAGTGTTGGTATTTATTAATTTGTCACTTGTTTGAGTAGCCACCTATTATAAACCTATATCTTCTAACATTACTTTACTAGGCTGTCATCCCTATTGATGATGCCAGAGATACTTGTTGGTACTACATAGCATTACTACTAGAATAATACTAAGCAGTTCTTTATTATTTTATGTGACTAGAAAGAATATATAAATATATGAATGAAAAGAATCTACAAGCGTACATATATACCATTGTAGCACTTCACCCGAGAGTATTTCAGGTATCATTATTTATATTTTTACAACAGGGAAGGTCTAGATGGACATGTATTAATAACTTATACCATTGGTGGAGAAGTAAACCATAACCAATATTCTACTCATAACAGGGATATGTTATAGGATAAGATATATACATATACATATATATATATATATATATATATATATATATGATAAGTGTTGATCAATGGTAATGATAAATCACTCAGAGTACTTCTTTCTATGGCATTAGCATGGTCAGGTAGAATATTAGAGAAATAATTCATAAGTCATTCTTAATTATAAGTCAAAGCATATATTGATTAGTGCAATTATACCTAGTAGTCATTGCTAAGATCATCGTCATATCTATACATAAAGGATATTACTAAGAAAGATTAAGAACATAGCTTGTCTTCCTTCGTAACTGCATCCTACATGCGCCTACATTCGGGGAGTGGACTACAAAGGAATCAACGAGAGTGCCACATCCGCGATCTACCACATGACCTAGAATATAGGGTGTATCCGCAGGTAAACAACGTATAAGCACCACGCTTACACAATGTCGACCACCCATCCATGGATCCTTAGAGTGAGCGCTATACGAACTTATGTATGAATATGATGATAATCCAACTATACTAAGCATATAATCAAAGTAGATGATGAACATTATAATGAAGAACATGAATAAGATGAATACTAATATTGTCATAATAATTGTAACTAGCATATAAAAGTAATGGAGTTACCAAAGAGAGGGGTACAAAGACTATACCAAACCACGCTCTTGACAAGATTAGGAATCCAAGTGAAGCCTGCTTGTCTCCCTCTAGACCTAGCCTAACTAGATGTGCCCTAAAATTAATGGAGCTCTGAGGATGATTAGGGTTTCTATCTTCTCAAATGACTTCTCAATCTGCAATGCATGAGAGAGGGGGGTAGAGGCTGATATATATAGGCCGAAGCATCAAACGTGAGCCCTTAGATCAAACCAACTTAAAGGACGTCGTACATGCAACCTAGAAGGCGGTAGAGAACTGACATTGCGATGCAGAGGCTGACAGTGGGCCCCAGGGGCCGGGCGCCCTGCAAGTGGCAGCCACTTAGGCTCCGCCTCGGTGTGGAGTCCTCTTGAGTCTTCTAGAGTCTTTCGGTGTCCGTTTCGCTATGGATAAGCGTGATTAATTCTGATATGTAAGTCCACCTTGCCGGTTTTCTAGATAAACCCTGGAGAAAATACAGATTCATCAAAACTCATGGAATTTGTTAGTTTAAACCCTTAGACCTTCGTTGGTGATTATATTTATGTCCTTATGCATGTTATATTAAAGATTTATAATGGTTGTTAACTACCGTCAACACTTAGCAAATTTCAAACAATTCACAACTAAAAAATATTGAAGAAAAGGAATATTTTCCAATTATTTTAAAGTTCTGGGTGAAATATGTTTGGCTAAAGCCTTAGATCTAGCTAAAGGCCTTCTCCGGCACCTTCCTGGTTTATCTAAAGGGCATCTACAGTGACATAACACATGCGAAAAATGTATCCACCGAGCAGTCCAGCCGTAGGGAAGCATACCAACCACGCCTGATATGGTCATTACTATGTGCTTGCAATCTGACAAGAAAATCTAGATGCACGCTAGAAAAACCTCGTGACGGTTTGGATGGCAAGATTTGAGTTGTCTAATATACGGTGGGCACATGCTAAAATAGAAATGGGGACCATAGAGTTGGGTGCACTGTGTGACATGGCAAGGATTGTATTTGATTGTTTAGCTTGGTTGGAGCATGGTTACCCTTTCTTTACCTCTTTAGAGTGGTGATTGATATAATGGTAAGAAATAGTCTATAAGTGTTCGAGAGCCTGTTTGGCTGGGATTTGGTTTCAACAAACTTGACTAAAGTATGTGATTCACCGATTCTGGTTCTCTCAAGAAACATATTTGTTTGGCTTCTATAATCTGTAAGAATTTGAGAAATATTCTTGCTCTAACTATAAATCCAAGAATCGTTTAGCAAGGATTTTCTTAATTATCTATAGAACGGTTTTCATTTGGTACGAATTCTCCTTTTTCTAGGGAGATGGTTTCAAGAATTGTTACAAAAGTGGACCTAATATTGTTCTCATCTCATCTTGCGTTTGTGGGCAATCTTAGAAAATTTCAAACAATCCACAACTAAATATTATAGAAAAGGAATACCTTTCAATTCTATTAAAGTTTCGAGTGGAATATGTTTGGCCAAAGGCTCAGATCTGGCTAAAGGCCTTCTTTGGCACCTTCCTGGTCTATCTAAAGGGCATCTGTAGTGACGTAACACATGCGAAAATTATATCCACCAAGCAGTCCAGCCGCAAGGAAGCATACCAAACACGCCTAATATGGTCATTACTATGTGCCTACACGCTGACAAGAAAATCTAGACGCAACATTGGAAAACCTCGTGCCGGTCTAGATAGCAGGATTTGAGTTGTCTAGTATACGATGGGCGCATGTTGAAACAGAAATGGGGACCATAGAGTTGGGTGCCCCGCGTGACATGGTAAGGATTGTATTTGATTGTTTAGCTTAGTTAGAGCATGGTTACCCTTGCTTTACCTCTTTAGAGCGCTGACTGATAGAATTGTAACAAATAGTCCATAAGTGTTCGTATAGCCCGTTTGGCTGGGATTTGGTTTCTTAAACAAATTTGACTAAAGTATGTGATTGATTGATTCCAGTTCTCTCAAGAAACAGATTTGCATGGTTTCCATAATTAATCTGTATGAATTTGAGAAATGTTCTTATTCTAACTATCAACCCAAGAATCAGTTGGCAAGGATTTTCTTAATTATCTATAGAACGGTTTTCATTTGGTATGAATTCTGTTTTCTAGAGAGATGGTTTCAAGAATTGTTACAAGAGGGGACTTAGTATGTTCTCATCTCATCTTTGTTTGTACCCAATCTTAGCAAATTTAAAACAATCCACAAATAAAAGTAATGAAGAAAAGGAATATCCAGACACAACGCTGTACAAACCTCGTGCCGGTCTAGATGGCAGGATTTGAGTTGTCTAGTATACAATGTCACATGTTGAAATGGAAATGGCGACCATAGAGTTGGGTGCCCTGCGTGACATGGTAAGGACTATATTTGATTGTTTAGCTTGGTTAGAGCATGGTTACCCTTTCTTACCTCTTTAGAGTGGTGACTAACAGAATGGTAACAAATAGTCCATAAGTGTTCGTACAGACCGTTTGGCTGGGATTTGGTTTTTTAAACAGATTTGACTAAAGTATGTGATCGACTGATTCTGGTTCTCTCAAGAAATGGATTTGTGTGATTTCCATAATCTGTAAGAATTTGAGAATTGCTCTCGTTCTAACTATAAATCCAAGATCGTTTGGCAAGGATTTTCTTAATTATCTATAGAATGGTTTTCATTTGGTACGTATACTCCTTTTCCTAGAGAGATGATTACAAGAATTGTTACAAAAGGGGACTTAATATTGTTCTCATCTCATCTTTATTTGTGCCCAATCTTAGCAAATTTCAAACAATCCATAACTAAAAATATTGAAGAAAAGCATCATTCTCCGATTGATTTAAAGTTTCAGGTGGAATATGTTTTGCTAAAGGCTCACATCTGGCTAAAGGCCTTCTTCGACACCTTCCTAGTCTATCTAAAGGGCCTCAACAATGATGTAACACATGCGAAAACTGTATCCACCGAGCAGTCCAACCGTAGGGAAGCATACCAAACACGCCTTATATGGTCATTACCATGTGCCTACACGCTGACAAGAAAATTTGGATGCAACGCTGGAAAACCTCGTGTTGTTGTGGATAGAAGGATTTGAGCTCTCTAGTATATGATGGGCGCATGTTGAAACAGAAATGGGGACCATAAAGTTGGGTGGCATTGTGGTTGGCAGAATTTTAAAAAGCCCTATCTATGATTGCTTACTAAAATGAAAATAAAAAGTTACCGTGCAACAGGTCACACTATCGGGCTATGCATGTCCCCTCTCACCCAAGACTAGTGACTTACTTGGTTTGAAAATATTGAAAAAAGGAATATTTTTGTATGTTTTAAATTAAAGTCTCGGTTGTAATATGTTTGGCTAAAGGCTCAGATCTGGCTAAAGGCCATCTCTTGCACCCTTTTGACCTATCTAAAAGGCCTCTTTGCATTGGTGTAACACATGCAAAAACTGTATCCAACGAGCAGTTGTAGGGTCGAGATGGCGGACTGGAGGGGGTGAATAGCCCTTTTTAAAAATTAAACACACCAACAAACCGAAACAAATATAGAATTAAAACTATCAGTCTAGCCAAGACTACACCCCTCTATCTATGTTCTCAAGCACCTTATAAAACATCCTAATTAGGCAACAAAGGTACTGAGTGAAAGCTCTTGTTTAGTTTTGGTGAATTGATAAAACCCTAGGTACTAACCTATGTGCTCTAAGTGAATATGAGATAGGTTAAGCACATTCTAAGTGGTGAAGCAAACAATGAAGATCATGATGGTGATGGTGATAGCCATGATGATGATCAAGAGCTCAAGTCTGGAAAAGAAGAAAGAGAAAAACAAAATGGGCTCAAGGCAAAGGTGAAATCCATAGGGCCATTTTGTTTTGGTGATCAAGACACCTAGTGGGTGTGATCACATTTAAGATAGATAGCCGTACTATTAAGAGAGGTGAAACTCGTATCGAAATGCGATTATCAAAGTACCGCTAGTTGTTCTAACTCAATACATATGCATTTAGATTCTAGTGAGTGCTAACAATGAAAATGTTTGTGAAAATATGCTAACACACGGGCACAAGGTGATATACTTGGTGGTTGGCACTATAACACCCTCGGTGTTACACCCTAAACAAACCACTAAACCATGTCATGAGCATCATGTTTATGTGATAATGCATGTGATGAAATGTGTAGATAACATTTCTGTAACTTCAGATGATCAATAAATATGTTAAATGGTAAGCTATTCCATAACTCATATGTATCAAGTAGGGTTTAAAACTAATTTTTGTTGAACAATAATGCTATAGAACATATATGTGGCGCTTAAATAAAGTTTGGAATATAAACTTTGTAGATGATAATGAAATACTTGCCATGAAAAAAATAACATTGCTAGCTAACATTTCTAATAGCCTAGAAATGCAACTTGGAATCAAGTTCAGCTCAAAGACTTAGAATATTTTCAAGTCATAGGCAGCAAGATAATGCAATGTTTGACGATTTATTTTGTGAAATCGAGTTATGAGGTGGTGTCGTGTTTTAGCTTGGGTTGGTAGCCTCATATGCTATCTTGAGCATGGTAAAGATGGTTTAGGCTCAAGAGCAACCGTTTAGTTGTTATAGGCGCTTTAAATTTCATGCGCGACATGTTCTCGGGCTGGCTTGCTGGGTGGATGCGGTCACCAAGCTTGGGCACTCGGTGTCACCTCGCTGGTCATGTGTGCGCGCGCTGCCACGCGTGGCCAGCCATGGCTGTCGCTGGCCTGGCTATGGCCCAGCCACCACTGGCCCCGTCGCGTGGAGCCGCTGCCACTACTGTTGCCGCCTGCCCTACCACGTGCCGTGATGAAGCCACTACCGGCGCCATCACCTCATTGTCACATCCATGCACTGTTGCCTTGCCTCATGTTGTCGCTACAGATGCTACCATGATGTCGTACTACGCTGCTGTCGCTCGCCCTGCCACCACGTGCACGTGGGCTGTCCCGGCTACGCTCGCCCCCACTTGCCTCCTCATGCATGCATGTGGTCTGGTCCTGTGTCATGTAGCAAGTGTGCAGACACGGTCACAAGTTCGATCGATCGCTAGCTGCCAAGGTAAGGATGGCCAAAGGTTGGACCCGTCTCTCTTTCCCTCTACTGCTGTCGTTGAACCACGCCAGCACGTTAGATAACGAGAGGTCATCTCCAATCAATTCTGCCCATCTATGGCCCCGACAGTGAGTTCTCTAGCTGCCCAACCCTACCCAGCCATGAAGCATACATTTCCAAGCTCCAATTTGGAGCTTTCCCCACCGTTGTGCTGATAAGGTCACGTCCGGTCGTGGACGAGGGTAGTCCCCCTACCATTCGCCCCGATCCAATCCACCTACACTACTAGCTTTGCCTTGCCTCCCTCTCCACCTTGCGCACGCCAGAGGAACCGCTATCGCCTCCCAGTCGCCACTGACACGACCACGCCACCATGGTACGCCGCCACATGGCTCGGCCACACATGGCCACCATTCCTCCACCATCCTCCACTCCAACCATCACCTCGTCCAAGCCCATGGTAGCCTCCTGATGCTCACGCGCTAGCCAGTTAGGTTCGTAGCAGCCCCAGCTCACCGGAATGGGTATGCCACCGCCGTGGATGGTCACACATCACTGCAGCTCGCTCTAGCGCATCCTACTACCCCACGTTGCTGCTTGGTGTAGGCGGTTGGACCGTAGTTGAAGGTCGGACCGACCGACGGGCCAGCGTGAGCCTCTGGTGGCTGGCGTGGTCGCACCGTGTCACCGCCCACCATGCCGATGTGCACTAAGTCGCTGAGGTGCACGCGGGTGAATTAGAGAAAGGTCGGGGGGTTAAGTGAGAAGGCTGATGAGAGGAGGAAATAGTGTTAGTGCTTAGTTTTGATTTGGAAGAAGTTCGAGGCCTCTTTTGCATAAATGCTAGCGCGTGTGGAATTCCCTCGCCGTGGGCCGTCTCGTGCTGTAGGCTGACCTCGTGTGGGCCGCATCCGTGGGCTGCCGCGCGCTCGCATGCATGCACACTGTGTCACGTGGGCCGCTCATGTGGGCCACGCGGGAGTTTCACTTTATTTTTCTAAGGAATTAGAAATAGTTTTCTAACTTAGTTCTTGGGTTGATCTTTGGTAAATCATATAAAATCATGTAGGTGTCTAAAAATTGTGAAACAAATTTTGTTAGGTTCCTAAAATTGTGATCTATCTGTTGGTGTGTTTAGTTTATGTTTATATGTGTTGACACTAGGAGCTATTAAACAATTTGAGAGTGCTTAATATTATTAAGTTAATCATTGTAGGAATTTTTGTTGTAAATTGGTGACAACTTTAGTCTTGAAATTTTTATAGTAGCTTCATTGTATTATTATGTGCTCACTGTAATTTTTATAGCCTTAGAATAGAATAAACAGTAGGGTAGTTAAATGTTGTTTGTTTCAATATGCATTAAATCCTTAGTAGGAATAAAGATGTACCTTTAATTTGCAAAGCCAAGTGTTTGTTAGTTGAACCCAACACTTTGCTTGATGAAGATGATAGTTAGCTTAGTATCTTAGTCATTAGAGCTAGCTTAGTAGCTTGGTATGCGTATTCTTATTTTAAGAGTTGTTGTTGCCTAAATGCTAAGTTGTTGCATCATCATCACATGCATGTAGAGAATAAGTTGGTGGAGATAGTGACCACCAACGATCATGAGTTCGAGAAGATCATTGAGAAATACGAGGAGGAGGTCCTCATGAGGGAGGAAGTCTCGGAGCCACCACCGACTGACTTGGCTGACACCATGCCTGCCCAAGGCAAGCCCTGGTGCATAACCCCTTATTTTTTATAATCACTGTATATATATATTATGTGTATTTATGTTATAGGAATCTTATGAAAACCACCTGCATAGATATAACTGTCCTATGAGTCCTACTAGTATAGGTTCGAGTAGCTGCTATGCTTAGGTTTTCGGTAGCGTGAGTAACCTACTGTTACTCACAATAGGTGATTATTACAATCACTCTCATGATAAAAATGATGAAAGGAAAATGGAGACCGGGCAGGGATATGGTATGAATTATGGTGGGTGTGATGAGTTGTGTCCCATAGCCATAGGGCTTAGCTTGGTTACACTATTTTCCCTGGCCATGTCAATTGAGGACCGTTCGTTGTTGTAGATGGTAGTCAGGTCACAGACTTATTATCCTGAGCACATACTTGCTTATGGGAGTGGGAAGGCTCATTATGCTCTTGTTGTGGGTTCCGGCTCTTTTTGGACTGACTGATTGGAGGCAGGGAAAGGTAGAGGTCTAAGCACCATATTGAGACTAGGTCTCAAGTGTGGGGGCTTAGAGTCCAAGTTTGGACGAGGACCTAGACCCCGTGATAGGAGTGGAATGGGTTTGTCTTGTTTGTGCCTAGGGTACAAGCGAGGCATGTGTTTTGGGGTACCCAACTGGGATACACTGGTTCACGAATCGCCATTTCCATGAGACGATACGACTTGGCTATGGTCTAGCACCGTAGTAAGAATTGGAATATCAAAGATGGTAAATTGCTTCTGATTGCTCAACCCTTGCTTGAAAGTAGAATAGGTGCTTACTTAGAATGGTTAGCTAATGAAGTAATCATGACTACTAATAAAACATGATCTTAAGGACATATTATTAGTAATGCTTTTTGCAAACAAAGAAAACAGCAAACCATATTGCCTATCATACCCTTGGAGTCAGGAAACTATTCCCACTAGTCGGGTAAGTCTTACGAGTACATTGTGTACTCAGGGTTTATTTTACCCTGTTGTAGGTGCAGCTTGAGGAGTAGCTCTTATGTAGAGGATTCTTCTAGTAGGTACAGATGGATCCTTGTATCATTTTGGCTAGATGTTTATTTTTATTCCGCTATTTAATTATCTGTCAGTACGGGACCCACAGGATACCCCGCAAGGAAGGAAGAAGACCTAGTCCAATTATGATTCTTCTCCTATAATCTTAGTAGTAGTATTACTCTGTAAATCTACTAGGAACTCTCATTGAAAACCAACTAGGATTTTGGCCTCCTGACTATATAAAGGAGGGCAAGGCACCTTGGATAGGGAGTTCAACAGAACAATTGTACAACACAATACTTCATAATCAATTCAACGCAAAGGCTAGCACCGACTGGACGTAGGGCTATTACTCGATCTACGATCAAGGGCCTAAACCAGGATAAATCGACTGTCTCTTGCATTAACCATCGAGTTCTGCATACGCTGAAGCCCGAACATACTGCCCCGGGTACCCCCGTGGCAGGCTATCGGTGGTCAAACATCGATAGCTAGCGCACCAGGTAGGGGATTTCGGTGACTTTGCATCCGAGAGCTTGATGGACCTCGACAACATGATCTTCTCGAAGGGATCGACCTTCATCTTTGGCTCATGGATCTGCAAGGTGAGTGACGATGGCAAGCTCCAAGGCCGTCTCCTTGAAGAATCAGATCATCATCAAGATAATCCTATTTCGACAAGAACGACAGATCAGCTTGCCGGAAGATTCACACAGCTCAATCCGACTCAGTTCTCGCAAGTTCACGCATCCAACTCAAACTCAAGTTCCACTTCTGAAACGAAGTCTTATCCGAGTTCTTTTGGAAAACTGAGTTCTTTTCTAGCAAAGCTCTGGGACATGACGTCAACCTGTCAAGAATACTACTCGGAATACACCCAGAATACTTCAAAGAAATCGGGTCTTTTTTTGTTCGGACTCCACAACATGGCAACATCCTATCAGACATGGCACGAAGGATCCACTTATCCCATGCTTAGAATGCCACTGAAGGGAGCCCAGGAAGGTCTCATTTTAACCATAACATCTCAAGACTGCATCATTCACTGGCCAGATACCATCCCTGAAGATGACGACGCCCAACTAGTCGATGACACGACAACAGCAATTCTACCCTACCAACAAGGAGATTCCATCTATGACTTTGAGACCTCTACTGAAGTCATCAACAGCTCTGCCAGTACGAAAATCAATGACGATGACAGAACAACTCACGCTAGAGAAGTACTCATGATTCGCCATCCTCGATCACCATTGATCCCCCCAGAAGCACCCGACGTAAGGTCTTCAGATGAATCCGAGTCCAATATATCACCATTTATCTAGGGATACGATGGTGAGACTGAGAGCCAAAGGCAAGCAAGAGAAAGAAAGAATAAATTGAAACAAGGATGACAACGCCATGCGAAACAGCGGAAAGACACTTAGATCAAATATGAATCAGACCTAGCCGAGTACAATAGAAGAAAATCAGAATGAGAAATCGAAGAAGGATGAGCAGCGAGTACTCCCTACGATAAGATCCGGGAAGCACTAGAAGAACTAAGGGCGACCTCACACCCCAATGAGAAACAAGAACAGCTTTGAGATTTCCTTCGATCAATAATCTTTAAAATGAACGATGGAAAGGCAACATCTCATGAACAGGAAGACCAAAATCAAAGGAAGTCTACTTTCGAAAGACTAGGACCAAGTGAAAGTCACAACAGAGGAAGCCAAAGAAATCACAGTCAAAATAACCGAGTCGAGCAACCAAGAAAGGATAGAAGCAGAGCACCTACTCAGATGCCCACACAAAACTACTCTTACCAAGACGACAGTTGGCAAGAAGGGGGCGTAGAATCAGAGTATACAGAAGCCAGAACACACAATAGATTTTCCTATTTTGCAAACAGACTCGCATTGATTCGACTGCCTCACAAGTTCAAGCCGTCCAACCACTCCAAATACGACAGCAAGACCGAACCAAAGCAATGGCTCAGGATTTACTCACAATCGATTGAATTAGCCAGAGGAGACGATGACATCAAAACCTTGTTCTTCCCCATGGCCCTAGAAACCATGCCGCTTCAATGGTTTGACAAATTAAATCCTAGATCAATCAGAAATTAGGAAGACTTACAAAGAGCTTTCTATGAAAATTTTACGGGAATTATTACACATCCAATCACCCACGCAGAATTAAAAGGACTCAAGCAGAAAGAAGGTGAAAGTCTTAGAAATTACTATCGACGATTTGGTGAACTATGAGCTCAAGTACATGACATCACACAACGAGAAGTAATCGAAGTTTTCTCTCACGGAATCGTGGCTAGGTGGTAATTCCAAGACTTCTATAAAGAAAACCCAAGAAATAACGAAGAATTCAGAAGAACAGTAGAAAAGATGATTACTGTAGAAGAAAAAACGAAAGAAAGATTCCCGGAAAGGAACAACAGAGATAACCCGGACAGGCAAAATCCTCAAAACAACAGACATCAGGAGAGAAAGCGAGGTCCAGACAACACGGTAGCAATGGTTGACAAATCAAAGAAATTTACCAAGCCTAGAAGATATGACGACATTGAGAACGTGCATTGCCCTTTGCACCCCAACGGGAGGCACACCATCGAAAATTGCTACACCTTCAACGAAAGGTACACTAGAAAAGATAGCAAGGGAAACAATAAAGAAGACAATCAGAAAAAAGGAGACAACCATGATGACAAGGGATTCCAAAAATCCAGAGGGACAATAGCAGTAATCTTTGCCGGGATTCCAGACTCCAGAAGCAAACATCAAGAAAAGTTAGCACTACGAACAATTATGGCCACAGAACCCGCTACGCCAAGATATCTCAACTGGTCAGAGTACCCAATCCAATTCACAAGAGAAGATCAGTGGACCAGCGTAGGAAACGTAGGCCATTACCCATTAGTTCTAGATCTGACCATTGCCGGCATGACTGTCATGAAAGTACTAATTGACGGAGGAGCGGGACTCAACATCATCTTTTCAGAAACTCTAAGGAAGATAGGACTGCAACTTGCTGGGATGATCACACCAACAAGCACGCCTTTTTATGGCATAGTACCTGGCAAGGCAGCAATGCCACTTGGACAAATCACTCTACCAGTTACCTTTGGGACTCCACCAAACTACCGCATAGAGTTCATCAAATTTGAAGTCGCAGATTTTGATTCCTCATATCATGCAATTCTTGGGCGCCCAGCACTAGCAAAATTCATGGTGATACCGCATTATCCGTACCTGTTGCTTAAGATGCCAGGGCCTAATGGAGTTCTTTCTCTTTGAAGCGACTTAAAGCACGCATTTGACTACGACGTACAGGTGATCCAAATTGTAGCAAAGGCACAGGCAAATGATGGAAGAAAAGAAATAGCCACTGTCACCACAGAAACAAGCCAAGAAGAACTAGAGATACTGGCTAAGAGACCAAGCATCCTAGCACCACCAAAAGAAGCCAACGTAAAGCAAATCAACCTAGGCACCGGTGATCCAACAAAAACAGCAACCATCGGTGCCCACCTATCGGCAAAATAGGAACTCGTGCTCACCAACTTTCTTCGGGACAACAAGGATATCTTTGCTTGGAAGCCGGCCGACATGCCAGGGGTCCCAAAAGAGTTGGCTGAGCATGGAATTGATATCAATGAAGGCTCCAAGCCTGTGAAGCAACGACTACGACGATTCTCTCCCGATAAGAAGGCAGCGATTAAAAAGAAAATTACAAAACTAATGGCAGCGGGATTCATCAGGGAAATTCTCCACCCGGATTGGCTAGCAAATCCAATTCTAATATAGAAAAAGAACACAGACGAGTGGTGCATGTGTGTTGACTACACAGATCTCAACAAATACTGCCCAAAAGATCCGTTCGGGCTACCACGCATTGATCAGATAGTTGATTCAATAGCTGGATCTGCCCTATTATCTTTTCTTGATTGCTATTCTGAGTATCACTAGATCGCACTAAAGGAACAAGACTAGAGCAAGACATCTTTTATCACTCCGTTCGGCGCCTACTACTACAAGACCATGTCGTTTGGACTCAAGAATGCTGGAGCCAGTTACCAAAGAGCTATCCAAACATGCCTTGGTGATCATATCAGCGAAAACGTAGAAGCATACGTGGATGACGTGGTTGTAAAAACAAAGAACCCGGACGCACTGATTGAAGACTTAAAACAAACCTTTGAGAATCTAAAAAGGTGGAGGTGGAAATTGAACCCAAACAAGTGCGTATTCGGAGTTCCCTCAGGACAACTACTCGGATTCTTGGTCAGTCATCGTGGAATCGAAGCAAGCACCAAGCAAATTCAAACAATAACATAGATGGGCCCTCCTCGAAACATCAAAGAAGTACAAAAACTAACAGGCTACATGGCGGCACTCAACTGTTTCATATCAAGACTCGGTGAAAAAGGGATGCCTTTCTTTAAACTACTAAAGAAGATAGATAAATTCGAGTGGACGGAAGAAGCCAATGAAGCTTTCAAGAAACTTAAGGCATACCTCACCTCCTCACCAGTTCTCACACCTCCAAAGAAAAACGAAGACATGATGCTATACATTGTAGCAACTACTACTGTAATCAACATGGCAGTAGTAGTGGAAAGAGAAGAAGAGGGGCGCGTGTATAAAGTACAATACCCAGTATACTATATCAGCGAAGTGCTATTAGAATAAAAAAATCCAGTATCCGCACGTGCAAAAACTACTCTACGCCCTACTGATCACTTCATGCAAGCTTCATCACTATTTTGAAAGCCAGAAGATTACCGTGGTGATAGATTTTCCACTAGGAGACATCTTACACAACAAAGATGCAACAGGACGCATATCCAAGTGGGCGGTGGAACTCGGTGCTCTCAACATCGATTTCACCCCATGGAAAGCAATTAAATCTCAAGCCCTTGCTGATTTTGTTGCCGAATGGACAGAAATTCAACAACCCGCATCAAGCGCCATCCTTGATCATTGGAAGATGTACTTCTATGGATCACTTAAGCTAGGCGG
Organism: Miscanthus floridulus; assembly: GCF_019320115.1. Classification (NCBI taxonomy): domain Eukaryota; kingdom Viridiplantae; phylum Streptophyta; class Magnoliopsida; order Poales; family Poaceae; genus Miscanthus; species Miscanthus floridulus. The sequence continues at coordinate 157,559,271 of NC_089580.1, read as the reverse complement.
AGCTGGTGCAGGCATCCTCCTAATTTCTCTAGATGGAAGACAACTAAAGTATGTCCTTCAGATATTATGGCAAGAGACCAACAACAAAGCAGAATATGAAGCTCTCATACATGGGCTAAGAGTGGCTATTACCCTCGGAATCAAGCGACTACTCGTATATGGCAATTCAGCAGCAGTCATCAACCAAGTCAATAAAGATTGGGATTGCACCAAAGAAAACATGGGTGCTTACTGTGCTGAAATCCAAAAACTCGAAAAACACTTCCAAGGACTAGAAATTCTACATGTCCTATGGGATTCCAACATTGCAACAGATGTTCTTGCCAAGCTTGGATCCGATAGGGCAAAGGTCCCACCCGGCATATTCATAGAGGAGTTATCAGCTCCCTCTATCAAACAACCCGGTGAGGCAACCACAGAACTCACAGCCAAAGGCAACCAGATTCTGGTGATCAACACTTCATGGACACAAGTTTTTATCGACTACATCAAAGAGAATAAGTTGCTGGCGGAAAAATAGGAAGCCACACAAGTTGTCCGTAGAAGCAAGAATTACGTCCTAGTAGGAGACAAGCTATACAGAAGAGCCACATCATCAGGAGTACTCCTAAAATACGTCTCATTTGAAGAAGGCAAACAAATCCTAGACGAAATACACTCAGGCTGCTGTGGAAATCACGCCGCTTCAAGAACATTAGTCGGCAAAGCATTCCGCACTGGTTTCTACTGGCCAACCGCTTTGAAAGATGCAGAAGAACTCGTTAGAAGATGCAAAAGTTGTCAGATGTTCACAAGACAAGCTCATGTGCCAGCGCACAACCTCATCTACATTCCACCCGCTTGGGCTTTCTCCTGATGGGGGCTGGATCAAGTGGGACCCCTCAAGAAAGCAAAGGGCGGTTTTGAGTACATCTTTGTAGCAATCAACAAGTTCACCAAGTGGATCAAATACAAACCACTCGCAAAATACAGCGCAGCCAAAGCGGTCGAGTTCATCCAAGATATTATGCACCGTTTTGGCATGCCCAATTGAATCATCATAGATTTGGGTTCTCCCTTCACAGCTATAGAATTCAAAAGTTGGGCACATGATTGTGGTTTCAGTATAGATTACGCATCAGTCGCACATCTAGAAGCCAATGGACAGGTAGAAAGGGCTAATGGACTCATACTAGCCGGATTAAAACCAAGACTATGTAAAGAACTAGTAGACTATGGATCAAAATGGATCGAAGAATTACCCAAGGTTGTATGGGGACTACAGACTCATATAAGCAGAGCCACCAGATACTCACCTTTCTTCCTGGTTTATGGATCAGAAGCCGTACTACCTGCATACCTGATCTGGACGTCACCAAGGATAGAACAATACGACGAAGGAGAAGCAGAACACACATGAAGATTAGAACTCGATAGCATAGAAAGTCAGAGTAAATGCTACCCTGCAATCAGCAAAATACCTCCAAGGACTAAGGCGCCACTACAACAAGAATACTCAGTCTCGATCATTACAAGTTGGAGACTTAGCACTGAGAAGAATACAAAAAACCGACGGACGCCACAAACTACTCAGTCCATGGGAAGGTTCTTTTATCGTCGCAAAAGTCATCGGACCAGGCACATACAAGCTCATAACTGAAGATGAAAAAGAAGTCAACAATACATGGCACATCAGTCAGCTATGGAGATTCTACGCATAAAAACAACTCAAGGGAGAATATGTATACAAGACGCAAGAGATCAACGTTCATAATCAACAAAGATACCGCAATGTATCATTGTAACACATTAATACGCATGATCAATAAAGATGGTTATCTCTCAACAAACATATGTCTAGCCGAGTTATTTCTTAAATGCAAAATGGCTGAAAATACACCTAAGCATCCCAGCCGAGAGCAAAATAGCTGAAAAGATGCTTGAGCCTACCGATGAGGGTAGCTAACAAGCTAACACCTGAAATAAAATGCAAAATGGCTGAAAAGACACCTAAGCATCCCAGCCGAGAGCAAAATAGTTAAAAAGACACTTGAGCCCACCGATGAGGGTAGCTAACAAGCTAACACCCGAAATAAAATGCAAAATAGCTAAAAAGACGCCTGAGCATCCCGACCAAGAGCAAAATAGTTGAAAAGACACTTGAGCCCACTAATGAGGGTAGCTAACAAGCTAACACCTGAAATAAAATGCAAAATGGCTTAAAAGACGCCTGAGCGTCCCGGCCAAGAGCAAAATAGTTGAAAAGACACTTGAGCCCGCCGATGAGGGTAGCTAACAAGCTAACACCTGAAATAAAATGCAAAATGGCTGAAAAGACGCCTGAGCATCCCGACTGAGAGCAAAATAGTTGAAAAGACACTTGAGCCCGCCGATGAGGGTAGCTAACAAGCTAACACCCAAAATAAAATGCAAAATGGTTGAAAAGACGCCTGAGCATCCCGGCCGAGAGCAAAATAGTTGAAAAGATACTTGAGCCCGCCGAGGAGGGTAGCTAGCAAGCTAACACCCGAAATAAAATCAAAACAACTGAAACTAAGCCTAGGCATAGACCAGAGCAATATCAAAAGTAGGACCCTCCAGCTACTTGTACCAAATAGCAAGAGGCTCGGGGGCTACACTGGAGATACCCAAGAACGCAAAGATCTACATATAACGAGTTGTTTACAACTCGACGGATCAAGAAAGGTCGTCAACATAAAGATCTACATATAACGAGTTGTTTACAACTCGATGGACCAAGAAAGGTCGTCAACACGAAGATCTACATACAATGAGTTGTTTACAGGGCACAAGAGAAGGCCAGACAAGCACTCGACAGATCAAGAAAGATCATCAACACAAGTTGTTTACTTAAACAGAAAAGTACTCGACAAATCATCCGAGGAATAGGCAGGGCATTCAGACAAAGAAGACATCAACAAAAAAGACCTTCATTCAAAAAAAGGAAGTATAATGCCATATTACAAGGCGCGGGCATAAAAGTCAAATACATCAAGCCTCATCATCAGGAGAAGGGAGAACGATATTAAGATTATCTACTATCCTACTAGCTAAGTCTTCAACTTCAGGCTCCATCCTCTCAATAGCATTGATGTATTCTTGACTATTAGTTTCCTCTGCTATCTTGGACAAAGGAGCCGCTGGAGCAAGAACCTAGACCTGGGCCAGAACATTCTTGGTATACAGTTGAGCACACCTCTTCACAAACTCTTGGAAACGAGTCGAAATTCAAGGGATCAACTAAGCCCAAGATTGCCCATCATCTGCTGGTGTTCAAAGAACGTTGGCTACTAAATGAAAGGATTTCCACAAAGCCTTCCAGTTTTCAGTAGCCATCGCCAACCTACCAGACAAGTCTTCAATGGTTTTCTAGGCCTGCACAAGATCTCTATCAGCTCCATGCCTAATCAACTTAGCAAGCGCAAGTTCCTCTTTAGCATGAGTAATTGCCTCCTCAGCCTTGTTGTGACTTGTACGAACAAAAGTCTTCATTTCTTCAACGCCCTCTGAGAGCTTCTGCTTTTCAACCTAGAGAGATGGACGAAGCAGCAGACAACAAGTCAGTAGAAAGGAAAGTTTGAATACAAAAAGAAACAAAATAACCCTCAATATCGTTGCACTCCTTCTTCACGGCCTCCAAGCCCTTCACGGCCTCCGAGTTCTTTCGAGCCTCCTAAAGAGCGGCATCCCTCTGCTTCTCGATTTCAACAACCCGGGCACGAAGAGATTTTTCTTCATCCTAATGCGTCTGATGCTCAGCCTCCATCTCGGCCCAGAGGAGATCAAGATTAGCTTTTAGGGTGCTCACTTCTGAAGACAACTTTTTCTTGTTTTTAGACGAGAAAAAGAAGCCGAAATGATCATGAGAGAAGGACTGAGCAAAAAGATACAAAGAAAAACAAAGATTAAGGACCAAAGAAAAGCGAACATCCAAAGAAGGAATGATGAAAAAGCTTACCTAGAGCTTTTCTCCAAAAGAAGTCGCAAGGGACGACAAGTCTCCCTAGGCAGCAGTTAATTCCGATAGCCGATGAGTGGCATCGAACTGCTGCACCACGTCATCAGCAAAAGGAGGACCGCCAGAGGCAAGAGAAGGAGAAGGAGAGGTCGGCTGAGGCAAAGAAGGAACGACTAGAGCGACCTCCTAGGAAGTCAAGGCCAATCCCTCAAAAGGACCCGACGCAATGGCCACAGTCACCTCCGGGGCAGCCAAGTCTACAGCGGCGCCATCGCCAGAAAGCTTCGTAGCCCCCATAGCCACTTCACCAACAGTACGCTGCGAGTCCTGAGGCCTGATACTTGGTGGCACGATGGAGGGCTAAGAAGAAGTCGACGAAGAAGCGAGAGAAGACGAAGGACTAAAAATTTGATAAAAGAAATCGCCGATGAGAACCAGAAAAAAGGAGAACAGAAGCAAAAGGATGAAGCCAAAATCTACTCACCTGGCCACCTTCTTCCTCGCAAAGCCAAAAGAAGACCTCATAGGGGGGACCACGGTGGCAAAAACATCCCCGCCACTTGGCGACAAGAGCGGTATAGCCAATACCGGAGCCCCGAAAGGAGCCAGGGCTAGAGCCACGGAAGAACTCGGCACCGGAGCTACGGAAGAACTCGATACCAAAGCTACCTAGGAAACCAACATCGGAGCTTTAGAAGAAGCCAGCATAGGAGCCTTAGAAGGACCCATACCCGATGTTCGGTTACTTCAAAAAAGATCAAGACTAAAAGTCAAGACAAGGAGAAGAAATTCAATGGCAAGGGAATATGAAAACAACTCACCGCCGTATGATAAGGGGTACTTCATCATCCTCTTCCCCCTCGGTCTCGACCAAGGCCACCAAGGCACCCACTGAAAAAAAAGAATAAAAGCACTCGGTTCAAGACAAAAACAAGAAAACAAAGGGACAAAGAGTATAAATATGCTCACCTAAGAGCATGCTAGCTACAACTGGAGTACCTGGAGGAGTACTTGGCTTGCGAGACTTCTTGGAAGCAGGCAGGCTAGATGAAGACCCATCCATTTGCCCCCTCTTCGAGACACTACGAGGACCGCATGGGACTAGACGAGGAACATATTCTTCATATACATCAACAAATCCAGAAGAAACTCCAGGAAGCGCTGTGGAGATTGGGGACTTACTGGTTGCGGAAGCCCCGACGAGTTCCCTCCCAGTGTTCGCCACGACAGGGGAACAACAAGAGAAGGAATCGGGTCAACAAAGTTGCGCCCAAATTCCTACGAAAAAGAATAAAACAACAAGACAAGGAAAAGTTAAACAAAGAAAGATACAGCAAGAATACGTAAAGTACCCGAACAAGGAGAAAACAACTTATAGCTGTAGGAGGGTTGTTGGCAGAGAACTCGGAGACGGTAGGTGAGACAACGCTTGCTCCTTTCAGCATCTTCTAAAGACGCTCGAGTACCTCCTCATTGGTCAGCTCAAGAGCTAGGACCATGCGTGAAGGATCCTCAGCCCTAGAGTACTCGAAGCCAAGGTGCTCTTGCTCCTTCAAAGGCTGAACTCAGCGACGAAGAAAACTTGAAACAATGCTGAAGCCAGTTAAACCTTGCTGTTTCAGCATACTAATCCTATCAAGGAATGGCTAGATTGCCTGAACCTCAGTAGATGACACAGGATTCTTATCCCAGCGGTCATTAACCATAGGACCAGATCCAGAGTGGACAGCAAGAGAAGGGATCAGATTGACGGCATAAAACCAGTCGGTATGCTAATCTCTTATAGAATCAACCAGTTCATAGTCAAAGAACTTGCTCTTAAGACCCTAGCAAAATTGAATCCCACAACCACCAAGAACGCTGGTTTCTTCGTGGCGGGGTTGGGGTTTCAGACGAAAGAAGTAACGAAATAGAGAAAGAGAAGGGGGAATTCTAAGGAAAGCTTCACAAAGATGAACAAAGACAGAAAGATGAAGGACTGCATTAGGAGCAAGATGGTTCAAGCAAATCCCAAAATAGCTGAGAAACTGATGAAGAAAAGCAGAGGCAGGAAGGCAAAGTCCAGCATGAATGAAAGAGACAAAAAGGATGATCTCACCAGTACCTAGAGTAGGGACCTGATGCTTGCCTAGAACTCTCCATTCAGCAATGGCCTTGCTCTAGATCAAGACGTCGCTGACAAGCTCATGGAGCTGCTCCTTGGTGGTTGTCGGAGTCGGCCAAGACTTATGGGCGGCTCTCATGGCAACAAACTCTTGATTTTCAATCACGGAGAGTGAAGACTCCTTGTCCACGAAGGAAGATTGGGACTTGCTTGCGGTTTTCTTCTTACCCATATACTAACGAAGGAAAAAAGAGACTAGGGGAAGAGAAAGCTTAGACAGTGGCGCTAAAGATGGCGGCGGCAATGGCGATGCTGGATGACTGAGAGCTAGGGTTTGAAGGCAAGAGAAAGGCAGTAAAGAAAAAGAAGATGAAGGGTCTTTAAATAGATTTTATAGTGTTAAAAACGGCCCACCAGGCTCGTTAAAGCACCGTGTGAAAACGCAACAGTCCATTTACCGACATAGCTAAAATGATGGAGGGCATAAATCCACACAACAGTACAATTCAACGGGCGGATTTCAAACTTATCCATCCAGCACTACTGCAGAGCTATCAGATAATCGCAAGAACAGCCTGTCAACAAAGAAGAAAAGAAAGGCAACTTCACAAGGAATATAAGAACTCGGTTCTTATGAAAAGAACTCAGGAATATCATGAGCAACTAGAACTACAGCAGAAAAGTAAATAACAACTTAGAAGACAAAGATTCTTTCCATTACAAGCGACTTCAAAAATAGAAGATTACAAATCTTACAAGACTCAACGTACTTGGTACCATGAAAAGCAAAGTAGCAGAGAAGAACACAGACATGGCTGGGCTTTGGAATGACTACATGTCCCAAATTGCTACTCGGAAGGACAAACCGCCATCGGCTACACTGTTTTCTTCAAAGGACGGACGCAATGCATCCAACGCGAAAATCAGCAGCATGGCAGGACAACATGGAGTAGAGAAGGCCAGCAGGCATCTGTCTACCCAAGACCAATGTGATGCTAGATATGGTGTTGATCTACACCGGATAGTCTTAAGACAGGCGACGAGGATCAATCCAGAACTGCCAGATGAAGGAACGAAGTCCACATCACAAGACTTCCTCCAACTACCACCACGTACATCCTAGTACATTCTTGCCGCATGATTAGCCTACCTCTAATCCCTATCACAAGACTTCCTCTAACTATGACAAGACACACAGGAACGACGAAACATACCCGGGGGCTACTCTACTTCACAAACTACCATGTTAGTGATCCCAAAGGTTTCAACAGAATGTTCAATGGATGAAAGCAAGCACTCTGGGAGGGTATTTATAGATCAAAGGAGCGATGCACATGGACTAGGAGTACCAACAAAATAAGGCTAACAAAGGACATAGTGAAAAGACATGACTCAATAATGGAAGACTTAGGCGAGAGGGAACAGTACTCGAAGACAGGTATATTCGGAAGAATATACCGACATAGTACAACCTGTGAACAAAAGGCATTCAAACTCAACCACCACCATACAACTACATCTGACAACAGCAAACTACCAGAGAATATGCCAAAACCCATCTTTCGAGTTCTTCCTGAATAAAACAACCCGGATATATGCTCGGGGGCTACAAAAGGAGAGACGGCGTTAGGGCCACAAGACAAAAAGAACCCGGACACAACATCAGAGCTCTTTTCAACAAGGAAGTCGGAGAGCCTTTCAATGAAGAACCAGGAAGATTTCAAGAAAAGACCCTCAAGCTCCTTGTGCCAGACAGCAAGAGGCTAGGGGCTACATCCAAATGGGAGTACTTTTTTCTCCAAAAAAGTACACACCACGCAAAGATCTTACAAAATGCTACATGGTTTTGCTCAAGAAAGCACTCGGACGACGCTTGTTCCTGCTCAATGAGACTTGAAGGAATAAGACGAGGCTTCTAGAACTCAACCATGAAGTGCTCGGGGGCTTGTCGGTATAGAACCCATAGGATACCCCGCAAGGAAGGAAGAAGACCTAGTCTAATTAGGATTCTTCTCCTATAATCTTAGTAGTAGTATTACTCTGTAATCCTACTAGGAACTCTCATTGAAAATCGACTAGGATTCTGGCCTCCTGACTATATAAAGGAGGGTAGGGCACCTTGGATAGGGAGTTCAACAGAATAATTATACAACACAACACTTCATAATCAATTCAACGCAAAGGCTAGCACCGACTAGACGTAGGGTTATTACTCGATCTGCGATCGAGGGCCTGAACTAGGATAAATCGACTCTCTCTTGCGTTAACCATCGAGTTCTACATATGCTGAAGCCTGAACATACTGCCCTAGGTACCCCCGTGGCAGGCTATCGGTGGTCGAACATCGACATTATAGCACTTTGAACTCTGGTATTGTAATAAATAATTTCCAAAAACTCTTATTGTATGAAATGGACTAAGTAATATAAGCTCGTACTCATTATTGGATTCTAGAGGTAAAATATGGATTGATTGTGAGTTCTCCCGTGGGGTGTGCTCAACGGAACTATCCAATGTAGCTAACTTTTAGGGTGCTTAGTGTCCGGTGGAAGATGAGCGCCACCAAAAGCGTGTTATTTTGAGCGGTTCTGCCACAGGCACATTTGAGCAAGGGTGAAGTGTTTGTGCTTGAAAAGGAGGTGAAACAGGGGCGTTAGACCCTACTTCATAGAAGCGTCGGACCGGCCTGGATCCGATGGCCAGGCCTCGGACTTGGTCCGACGGCTCTAGAACCTCTCAGTGTAGAATTGACTGGCATCAGACCGAGGCTTGTGAGGGTGTCGGACCGACCATGCACACTATTTATTTAGTGCCACATGTGTAAGTTAGTGTAGACGTGACATGTGGAGGTGTCAGACTCGCGCCTGGGTCCGACGGTTGGTGTCGGATCAGGGTCCGACTGATTTTGTGCTCTCTAGACCTTATTGGACCGCGTCGGACCCTCCATATGTGGAGTCCGATGATAGGTCCGATGGTTTGGGTTCGACCATGGTTCTTCAGCGCATGGCAAGCGACCGTTGGCGACAATGATCAGTTTCATTTGAACGTGGTTATGTGGCAGCGCATGGTTGGCCATGGAAGGCGTCGGACCCAGGCGTCAGACGGTCCAACCTCTCGTGTCTGCGGGTCCAACAGTCACTTATGTGACCCAACAGCTCTATTTCATGGGGGCTTCTATTTAAACCCCATGGCTGGCTTTAGCTCACTCTCTGGGCCATTTGCATTAACATAGCAATCTTGTGAGCTTAGCCAAAGCCCTCCCACTCATCTCCTTCATAGATTTATCATCTTTGTGAGATTGGGAGTAAATCCAAGTGCATTGCATGAGTGATTACATCTAGAGGCACTTGGTGATTGTGTTTCATTGTGGGATTGGCTTGTTTCTCTTGGTGGTTGCCGCCACCTAGATAGCTTGGTGCAGTGAGGATCATTGAGCAGAGGAAGGTGCTTATCTCTTGCTCTAATCATGGTGATTATGAGGGTTCTTGACCTTTCCCTGGTGGAGAGCCAAAAGGTACTCTAGTGGATTGCTCGTGGCTTGTGTGATCTTCATCTTGTGTTGGTTGTGCAGCACCCGATTATGGGTTAGGCATGTGATGCCTATTAGCGTATAAACCTCCAAGTGAGTGAATTGTCACAACAAGGACTAGCTTGCCGACAAGAAAACAAGTGGGGTTGCATCGAGTGGCACTAGGTGATCGAGTTGCAAGCTGGTGGTGCTTGTTACTCTTGGAGGTTGCCACCTCCTAGATGGCTTGGTGGCTTGTGACTCTGTTGAAGCACGTGAGAAGATTGTGCGGTGCTTCAAAGGAGGATTTGTGAGGGGGATTGTGCTCACCCCATGGAGATCGCGAAGAGCAACTCTAGTTGAGCATGTTATTGAGCTACCCTCACTTTAGGGTATGTTCTTGCGGTGCCCGATGTGTGGGCTTGACGGGTGATGCTAATTAGCTGCCAAACCACCAAGTAAGCGGTCGACACAACAGGGACTAGCATGTTGGCAAGCATGTGAACCTTAGGATAAAAATCACTATGTCATCCTTGTCTTCTCATTAGTTTGCATCCCCATTACACAACCTTATATTTACTTTCATATATATTGTGCTTGTGTAGTTGCTCTAGTAATTAGTTGACTTATGTAGTTGGCTAGTTACCTTCTTGCTTGTGTAGCATAGAAGTGGCTCCCTTGCATGACTAATTTGGTTTGAATAACCTTGTTAGTCATATTGCTTAGTTTGTGTAGCTAAGTAATTTGTGCTCTATAATTTGGCGTGTGTAGCCTTGTTATTGAGCATTGCTAGTGAGCTTAGGAGCTTTGTGCTTTTGCTTACTAGATTATGTAGGAGCTCTCCCAGTTGCTAGAAGTACTAGTGCATAGGTTTGTGTGACCTTGCTCTAGAATTGATTAGGTGAGCTCTACCTAGCTCGGCACCTTTGTTGCCTAATTAGGATCTTTTATAAGGTGCTAGTGAACTTAGATAGAGGGGTGTAGTCTTAGCTAGACCAATAATTTTAATTCCGTATTTGTTTCGGTTAGCTGGTGCGATTAATTTTTAGAAAGGACTATTCACCCCTCTAGTCTTCTATCTCGACCCTACACGTGGTATCAGAGCAAGGTCTCTCAATTGTGGTCTTCATCGACTCGAGAGGATGGCGACTAGTGGGCTAGATGATTATGAGACACATATTTTTTATAGCACAAACTTTGCACCTTGGAAAAATCACATGCATGATCATTTTCAGTGCAAAGGGACCTAAGTTTTGGTGAATTTTTCATTGGTGGTCTCACTCATGTCTTGGACCATAGAAATCTAACCAAAGCTCAATTAGTTCTCTTTGAACTTGATGCACATGCTTGTTGTTATCTAATGGATGCTTTGAGCTTTGATTTAATAAAAAAGATAAACTATGTGGGAACCGCTCGTGAGATATGGAAATCAATCAAACACACCTTCGGTGATTCCTCCACGTGGGATGATGGCAAGTTCAAGATGGAGGAGCCCAAGGAGGAGGTGCATGAGTGTGTTGAGCTTGACCATGATTTGGTGATTGTGGAAGATTGCTTCATCTCATGGTCAAGTGATGATGATGATCGATCCACTACAAGTTCACTTGACAAGATTGATGATGATGTCCTCAAGTGATGCCAATGATGATGCTACTCCATGCACACTTGATGGTAATGATGATGGATCATGCCCAGATGACATTGCTTCTACAAGCTCTCCATCACCACATTGCTTCATGTCACAAGGTGACACAAAGGTACAAAATGCTAATGTGGTTGATCATGTTGATTCATATGATGAGCTTGTTAGTAGACTTGCTAGCAAGACCATGTCTTTAGAAAATGAGAAAGCTAAAACAATGAAATTGGAAAATGAAAACGTCATTTCTAAAGAACTCATGTGAAGAACATAAGCACTTACTTGATGTTCTTAAATCTTCACATAGGTGAGCTAAAATTGACTCATGAGACACTACTTGCATCTCATGAAGAATTATTAGAACAACATGCTTCTCTCATTAAAATGTTTTCAAAGAAACTTGAAAAGAATGAGAGCTAATCACATGAGTTAAGTGATCAATTGCAACATGTGACTATCTCTTGTGATGTAGGAAAGAAGCATGTATCCACCTCTTGTGATGATTTATTAGAAATGACATGTTCTTCACATATAGATGCTTGTTCTACTTCCTTGTCTTGTGAGACTAACCTTTTGAAGGAGAACAATGAGCTCAAGAATGAAGTGAAGAAATTGAACAATAAGTTAGAGAGGTGCTACAACTCAAAAGTCACCTTTGAGCATATGTTGAAGACTCAAAGAAACTTCAGGTGACAAGAGTGACCTTGGCTTCAAAAGGAAGATGACAAAGGGCGAAAGAAAAAGAGCAAAGAAGATGAAGAAACAACTACAATTGACCAGGACGCAGGGGGGTAGAGTCCTGGTCACTGCCAAGGCCGAGTTCGACCCCCCCTACAACTCCTCCTTTTCTCCACCAAGTTGATCATGTTTTGACTCCAACTTCTTCCCCTTTGCAAATGTGCCAACACCACCAAGTGAACACCACCATGTGTATGTGTGTTAGCATTTCACAAACATTTTTCCAAAGGAGTTAGCCTACTCAACTTGCCACGCCACTCGATCCTAGCAAGTGATGTAAAGTTATATCACTCGATTGGAACTAGATGACCGATATGCAAACAAGTTTGCCCCTCTTGATAGTACAACCATCTATGCTAAACCCGGTCATAAACTTCGCTACACACCTATGACCGGTGAAATAAAATGCCCTCCAAATATACCTTTTGCCTTACGCATTCCATTCCATCTCATCCAATGTCGATGCAGCACATGCACCAACATGATCACAAATGATATGATCCACTTCATATCATCATGTGACCAGTATTAGTTCATTGATCTTGACTTCACTTGCTCTTCACCGTTGCTTGGGTCCATCGGCGCCAAGTCATCACTCAACTTGCTCTTCACACTTACAACCGATCCTATCGAGCCAAGCCTTGTATTGATCTTCTCCACCTTAGTCACATGACTCAATGTCATGTCTCATAAGCAATGAGCTCCTTCATCACATGTGTGAGCCTTGCAACAAATCCAAGCCATCTTCACCGTCATGGCATGAGTTGCTCACACAAGTATACATATGGACTAATTACCTGTGTATCTCACATTAAACATAATTAGTCCACCTAGGTTGTCACTCAATTACCAAAACCAAATAAGGACCTTTCACTAGTCTAGCCTTAGGGAAGTGTACCAAACACACCTTATATGGTCATTAGTGTGTGTCTGCACGCTGATAAGAAAATTTGAAAGCAATGTGGGAAAACATCATGTCAGTCTGGATGGCACGATTTGGGCTGTCTAGTATGCGATGCACCTACATGCTGAAATGGAAATGGGGACATAGAGTTTGGTGGCCCATGTGATGTCATGGATGGTAGAATTTGAGAAGCCTTGTCTGTGCTTGCTAATTGAAATGGAAATAAAAAGTTACCAAGCAGCAGTTCACACTTTTGGGCTACACGTGACCCCTCTCACCCAAGAGCAGTGACTTTGTTTGAAAATATTGAAGAAAAGGAATATTTTCCTGTTGTTTAAAGTCCCGGGTGAAATATGTTTGGCTAAAAGGCTTAGATATGGCTAAAGGCCATCTCTTGCACCTTTCTGACCTATCTAAAGGGCCTCGTCACTGACGTAACATGTGTAAAAATTGTATCCACCGAGCAGTGGTCTAGCCTTAGAAGTGTACCAAACACACCTTATATTGTCATTAGTATGTGTCTACACGATGACAAGGAAATTTGGACGCAACATTGGAAAAACCTCATGTCAGGTGTAGATGGTAGAATTTGGGCTATCTAGTATGCGATGTGCCTACATGTTGAAACGTAAATGGGGACCATAGAGTTGGTGACCCTTGTGACGTCGTGGATGGTAGAATTTGAGAAGTCTTATCTACGCTTGCTAACTAAAATGAAAATGAAAAGTTAACATGCCACAGCAGGTTACACTTTTTGGCTACGCATGACCCTCTTATCCATAACCCATGACTTACTTGGTTTGAAAATATTGAGAAAAGGAATATTTTTTTGTTGTTTTGAATTAAAGTCCTAGGTGAAATATTTTTGGCTAAAGGCTCGGATCTGGTGAAAGGTCCTAATGGCTAGAGGGGGGGATAAATAGCCTATTAAAAATTTCTACAACAACACTTAATAAAACGGTTAGACAATTATAAGGTGAAGTAAGTGTTGCGCTAGCCTACTCAAAAGCCAAGCCACCTATCACAATTCTAGTTTAGATAGTGTCTATTCACACAATAGCTATGACACTACTCTATGTTAGTGTGCTCTCAAAGGCTAACTAAAGAGACACACCAACCAAGCATGCAAGCTCTCACAACTAGCTACACTAAAGAGCTTGACAACTAGTTTGCGGTAATGTAAAGAGAGTGATCAAGAAGATTATACCACCGCGTAGATGAAGGAACCAATCAATCACAAGGATGAGTAACAATGAAGACCAATCACCTCGGAATCAATGATGAACACAATGATTTTTTACTGAGGTTCACTTGCTTGCCGGCAAGCTAGTCCTCGTTGTGGCGATTCACTCACTTGGAGGTTCACGCGCTAATTGGCTTCACACGCCAAACCCTCAATAGAGTGCCGCACAACCAACACAAGATGAGGATCACACAAGCCACGAGCAATCCACTAGAGTATCTTTTGGTGCTTCGCCGGAGAAAGGTTAAGAACCCCTCACAATTACCACAATCAGAGCCGGAGACAATCATCACCCTCTGCTCGACGATCCTCGTTGCTCTAAGCTATTGTCGATGCGGGACCCACAGGATACCCTGCAGGGTAGAAAAAAGATCTAGTCCAACTAGGATTCTTCCCATATAATCGTAGTAGTAGAACTATTAGGTAATCCTAATAGAAAATCTCATTATAAACCGACTAGGACTCTGGCCTCCTGACTATATAAAGGAGGGCAGGGCTCCTGAGAGGGAGAGAATAATTGTACAACACAACACAACATATTACAATTAATCCAACGCAAAGGCTAATGTCGACTGGACATAAGGTTATTACTCGATCTACGATCAAGGGCCTGAACCAGGATAAATCGACTGTCTCTTGCGTTAATCATCGAGTTCAGCATACGCCGAAGCCCGAACATACTGCCCCGGGTACCCCCGTGGCAGGCTATCGGTGGTGAAACATCGACAGCTGGCGCGCCAGGTAGGGGATTTCGGCGACTTTGCTTCCGAGAGCTTGATGGACCTCAACAACATGATGTTCCCAACGGGACCAACTTTCATCTTCGGCTCATGGATCTGCGAGGCAGACAACAACGGCAAGCTTCAAAGCCATCTCCTCGAAGATTTAGATCATCTAAAAGAAGTTCCTATTCCAACAACTACAACGGATCGGCTCACCAGAAGATTCGCGCAGCTCATAGTATCCGAATCAAATCGGATTTCACGACCACTCGTATCCGATTCGAATTCAAGCCCCAAAGCGAAGTTTTATCAGAGTGTTTTCCAGAAACCGAGTTCTTTTTTGGCAAGATTCCAGAACACAACCCAAAACAACTCGGATTACCCCTAGAATTCTCTCAAGAAGTCGAGTTCTTCTCCATTTGGGCTCGACAACATGGCAAGATCCTATCAAGGACAGGTCGAAAGATTTTTCAATCCAAGATTTGGGATACCACTGACAGGAGCTCAGGAGGGCCTCGTGCTAACGATAACATCGCGGGACTGTATCATCCACTGGCCGGATTCCGTTCCTGAAGGTAGCGGAACCCAACTAGTCGGCACGACAACAACAGCTATTTTACCTTACCAAGAAGGAGACTCGATCTACGACACCGAGGCATCCACTAAAGTTATCAGCGACTCCGACAGTATGAAAACTAATGCCAATAACAGAACGACTCATGCGCGAGAAGTGTTCATGGTTCGACGACCGCGATCACCATTAAATCCCCCGGAAGCACCCGATGTTAGATCATCAGATGAATTAGAATCCAACATATCACCCTTTGCCCAGGGCTACGACGGAGAAACAGATAGTCAGAAACAAGCTAGAGAAAGAAAAAACAAGTTGAAGCAAGGGCGCCAACACCGTGCTAGGCAGCGCAGGGAAGCTTGGACCAGATACGAGTCAGAATTGGATGAGTACAACAGAAGAAAATCACAACGAGAAGTCGAAGGGAGACGCACGGTGAATACGCCTTACGATAAGATTCGAGAAGCATTAGAAGAACTCGGAGCAACTTCGCATCCTGGTGAGAAGTATGAACAGCTCCAGGACTTGCTCCGATCGACAATCCCGAGAACACATGAAGAGAAAGCTCGATCAAGACTACCTGCCAGATCAACAACCCACCGGCAAGAAGATCAAAATCAAAGGAAATCCGCCTTCGAAAGACTTGGGCCGGGTGGAAGCCATGACGGAGGAAGTAGGAAGGAACATAATCAAGGCCACCGATTTGAACAACTAAGGAAGACTAGGAGCAGGGTTCCTACCCAGACAACCTCGCAAAATTGTTCCCATCAGAACGACAGTTGGCCAGAGGAAGGCGCCGAATCTGAATTCAAAGAAACCAAGGCTCACGACAGGTTCCCCTGTTTCGCGAACAGGCTCACATTGGTGCGATTACCTCACAAATTCAAACCATCTAATCACTCCAAGTATGATGGCAAGACCGAACCAAAGCAATGGCTCAGAATATATTCACAATCGATTGAACTAGCCGGAGGAGACGACGATATCAAAGCCCTCTTCTTCCCCATGGCACTAGAGGCCATGCCCCTCCAATGGTTCGATAAACTAAATCCAGGATCTATTAGAAATTGGGAGGATTTGCAGAAAGCTTTTTGTGAGAATTTCGCAGGAATCATTACACACCCAATCACTCATGCAGAACTAAAAGGACTTAAGCAAAAGGGAGGTGAAAGTCTCAGAAACTATTATCGGCGATTCGACGAACTACGAGCTCAAGTGCATGACATAACCGAACGAGAAGTAATTGAAGCTTTTTCTCACGGAATCATGGCCAGATGGCAATTTCAAGACTTCTACAAAGAAAATCCGAGAAACAATGAAGAATTCAGACGTACAGTAGAAAAGATGATTACTGCAGAAGAAAAAACACGAGAGAGGTTCCCGGACAGAAGCAACCAAGACAACCCGGACAGGCAAAATCAACGAAATAGCAGACATCAAGAAAGAAAACGTAGACCAGACAATACTGTGGCAATGGCCGACAAATCAAAGAAATTTCCCAAACCAAGAAGATATGATGACATTGAAAACATACGTTGCCCATTGCACCCTGGTGGGAGGCACACTATCGGAAATTGCTATACTTTCAATGATCGATACACAAGAAAAAATAGTAAGGAAAACACTAAAGAGGACAATCAGAAGAGAGAAGAAGACAACCACGAGGACAAAGGATTCCAAAAACCTAGGGGAACGGTAGCAGTGATTTTCTCAGGGGCTCCGGATTGCAGAAGCAAACATCAAGAAAAACTAGCACTGCAGACCATTATGACAGCAGAACCGGCTACACCAAGATACCTCAATTGGTCACAGTATCCTATCCAATTTACCAGAGAAGACCAATGGACTAGCGTGGGAAACGCAGGCCATTATCCATTGGTTCTGGATCCGACTATTGCTGGTATAACCGTCACCAAAGTACTAATCGATGGAGGAGCTAGGGTTAACATCATCTTTTCAGAAACTCTAAGGAAAATGGGGCTACAACTCGCCAGGATGATTACGCCAACAAGCACGCCTTTTTACAGAATAGTACCCAGCAAAGCAGCCATGCCACTCGGACAAATTACTTTACCTGTTACCTTTGGAACTCATTCAAACTACCGAACAGAGTTTATCAAATTTGAAGTCGCCAATTTTGATTCATCATATCATGCAATTCTCGGACGTCCAGCACTAGCCAAATTCATGGCAATACCACATTACCCGTACTTACTACTTAAGATGCCAGGACCCAACGGTATCCTTTCCCTTCGAAGCAATTTAAAGCGCGCTTTTGACTACGACGTTCAGGCGATCCAGATCACAGCTAAAGCGCAAGCCAACAATGGAAGAAAAGAAATAGCCGCAATCGCTGCAGAAATAAGCCAAGAAGAATTAGAAATACCAGCTAAAAAGCCCAGCATCATCGCACCGCCAAAAGAAGCCGACGTCAAGCAAATTGACTTAGGCACAGGCGACACCTCCAAGACAGCAACTATCAGTGCTCACCTCTCGGCAAAATAGGAACTCGCGCTCACCAACTTTCTTCGGGACAACAAAGATATCTTCGCTTGGAAGCCAGCCGACATGCCAGGAGTCCCAAAGGAGTTGGCTGAGCGTAGAATCGATGTTAACAAAAGCTCCAAACCTGTAAAACAACGGCTACGACGATTCTCACCCGACAAGAAGGCAGCAATTAAAAAGGAAATAACAAAACTAATAGCAGCCGGATTCATCAAGGAGATCCTACATCCATATTGGCTAGCAAACCCGGTCCTTGTACAAAAGAAAAACACGGACGAGTGGCGTATGTGCGTCGATTACACAGATCTCAACAAATATTGCCCAAAAGATCCATTCGGGCTACCACGCATTGACCAGATAGTTGACTCGACAGCAGGATCTGCGTTATTATCTTTTCTTAATTGCTATTCAGGATATCACCAGATAGCACTAAAAGAAGAAGACCAGAGCAAGACATCTTTCATCACCCCGTTTGGTGCCTACTGCTACAAGACCATGTCGTTTGGACTAAAGAACGCTGGTGCCACGTACCAAAGAGCTATCCAGACTTGCCTCGGGAATCAAATCGGTGAAAATGTGGAGGCATACGCAGACGATGTGGTGGTAAAAACAAAGAACCCAGACACTCTAATTGAAGATTTAAAGCAAACCTTCGAAAACTTGAAGAAATGGAGATGGAAATTGAACCCAAATAAATGTGTATTTGGAGTTCCCTCAGGACAACTACTCGGATTTTTGGTCAGTCAGCGCGAAATCGAAGCCAGCACCAAGCAAATTTGAGCTATAACAGAAATGGGCCCACCTAGAAGTGTCAAAGATGTTCAGAAACTAACAGGATGCATGGCGGCCCTCAACCGTTTCATATCAAGACTCAGCGAAAAAGGGTTACCTTTCTTTAAACTACTAAAGAAAACAGATAAGTTCGAGTGGACAATGGAGGTCGACGAAGCTTTCAAAAAACTTAAAGAATACCTCACTTCATCACCTATCCTGACACCTCCAAAGAAAGATGAAGATATGATGCTATATATTACGGCAACTCCTACCGTAATCAGCATAGCAATAGTCATAGAAAGAGAAGAACAAGGGCACGTGTATAAAGTGCAGTGTCCAGTATACTACATCAGCGAAGTATTGTCAGAATCCAAAACCCGGTACCCGCATGTACAAAAACTACTCTACGCCCTACTCATTACCTCACGGAAACTTCACCACTATTTCAAAAGCCACAAGATTACCGTAGTGACAGATTTTCCACTCGGAGACATCCTACACAATAAAGACGCCACAGGGCGCATATCCAAATGGGCAGTTGAAATTGGAGCTCTTGACATCAATTTCACCCCACGGAAAGCAATCAAATCTCAAGCCCTCGCCAATTTCGTGGCCGAATGGACAGAGATTCAACAGCCCTTATCAGATACAATCCTCGACCACTAGAAGATGTACTTTGACGGATCACTCAAACTAGGCGGGGCCGGTGCAGGCGTTCTCCTCATTTCTCCAGAAGGAAAACAACTCAAGTACGTCCTTCAGATATTATGGCAAGCTACAAATAACGAAGCAGAATATGAAGCTCTCATCCACGGGCTACGAGTCGCGATTACCCTCGGAATAAAAAGACTACTCGTATACGGCGATTCAGTAGTGGTCATCAACCAAGTCAACAAAGATTGGGACTGCACCAAAGAAAACATGGGTGCTTATTGTGCTGAAATACGGAAACTTGAAAAACACTTCCAAGGATTAGAAATTTTACACGTCCTACGCGATTCCAACATTGCAGCAGATGTCCTTGCCAAGCTCGGATCAGACAGAGCAAAGGTTCCACCCGACGTATTCATAGAAGAGCTATCAGTTCCCTCTATCAAACAACCCGGTGAAACAACACATGAAATTCAGGCTAAAGGCGTTCATATCTTGATAATCAACACTTCATGGACCCAAGTTTTCATTAACTATATCAAAGAAAACAAATTACCAGCAGATAAGGTACAATCCACCCAAGTTGCTCGCAAAAGCAAAAACTATGTTCTAGTAGGAGATAAACTTTACAGAAGAGCAGCATCATCAGGAGTACTCCTAAAATGTGTCTCATTTGAAGAAGGTAAAGAGATCCTAGACGAAATACACTCAGGTTGCTGGGAAAATCATGCCGCTTCAAGAACACTAGTTGGCAAAGCATTTCGCACCGGATTCTACTGGCCAACCGCTTTGAAAGACGCAGAAGAACTTGTCAGAAAATGCAAAAGTTGCCAAATGTTTGCAAGACAAGCCCATGTACCAGCTCATAATCTTATCTGCATCCCACCCGCTTGGCCTTTTTCCTGCTGGGGGCTAGATCAAGTAGGACCCCTGAAAAAAGCAAAAGGCGGCTTCGAGTACATCTTTGTAGCAATCGACAAGTTCACCAAGTGGATCGAATACAAACCACTCGCGAAATACAGCGCAACCAAAGTAGTCGAGTTCATCCAAGACATTACGCACCGCTTCGGCATGCCCAATCGAATCATCACAGATCTAGGCTCCCCCTTCACAGCTACAGAATTCAAGAGCTGGGCATAAGACTGTGATTTCAGTACAGACTATGCGTCTGTTGCACATCCAGAGGCCAACGGACAAGTAGAAAGGGCTAATGGACTCATACTAGCTGGATTAAAGCCAAGATTATACGAAGAACTAGTGGACTATGGGTCCAAATGGATTGAAGAATTACTGAAAGTAGTATGGGGACTACGAACTCAAATAAGCAGAGCAACAGGCTACTCACCTTTCTTCCTAGTTTATGGGTCAGAGGCCATACTACCTGCCGACTTGATCTGGACATCCCCAAAGATAGAGCAATACGATGAAAGAGAAGCGGAACACACAAGAGGATTAGAACTCGACAGCTCAGAAGAAATCAGAATAAACGCTACCCTCCAATCAGCCAGATACCTACAAGGTTTAAGACGGCATTACAACAAGAGCACCCAACCTCGATCACTACAAGTCGGAGACTTAGTACTAAGAAGGATACAAAAGACTGATGGACGACATAAGCTACTCAGTCCATGGGAAGGCTCGTTCATCGTCACAAAAGTCACCAGACCAGGCACATACAAGTTAATGACCGAAGATGGAAAAGAAGTCAGCAATACATGGCACATCAGCCAGCTAAGAAGATTCTACGCATAAAAACAACTCAAGAAGAAATAGATATGCAAGCCACAAGGGACCTACTTTCACAATCAACGAAAGACAATACTCTTCAACAACATATGTATTAGTTTATAGTCATGATCAATAAAAGATGATATTCATCCACAGCATGTCTTGTCATGACTTCCAACGAGTTGTTTTTACGAAACAAAAAGCAAAATGGCTGAAAACATGCCTGAGCATTCCGGCCGAGAGCAAAATAGCTGAAAAAACGCTTGAGCCCGCCGATGAGGGTAGCTAAAAGCTAACACCCGAAACAAAAAGCAAAATGGCTGAAAACATGCCTGAGCATTCCGGCCGAGAGCAAAATAGCTGAAAAAACGCTTGAGCCCGCTGATGAGGGTAGCTAAAAGCTAACACCCGAAACAAAAAGCAAAATGGCTGAAAACATGCCTGAGCATTCCGGCCGAGAGCAAAATAGCTGAAAAAATGCTTGAGCCCGCCGATGAGGGTAGCTAAAAGCTAACACCTGAAACAAAAAGCAAAATGGCTGAAAACATGCCTGAGCATCCCGGCCAAGAGCAAAATAGCTGAAAAAACGCTTGAACTCGCCAATGAGGGTAGCTAAAAGCTAACAAAAAGCAAATTGGATGAGTCGACCAAAATTTCAACTTCAAAAGACCCTCCAGCACTTCATTTCGAAAAGTAAGAGGCTCGGGGGCTACA
Source organism: Miscanthus floridulus (assembly GCF_019320115.1). Lineage (NCBI taxonomy): Eukaryota > Viridiplantae > Streptophyta > Magnoliopsida > Poales > Poaceae > Miscanthus > Miscanthus floridulus. The sequence goes on along the minus strand of NC_089580.1, from coordinate 157,537,512 downwards.
TCCAGATAGGAACACTTTTTCCTCAGGAAAGCACAAGCGCCACTCAAGAAAGCACTCGAATGCCGAGTCATAGCACGGACAAAGCACTCGACGGATCACAAAGGAAAGAAGAAAAGAAAAGTACTCGACAAATCAAGGGGCCTCGTCAGAATAACGCACAGAGTTGTCTTACGGAGCAGAGACGGGAACAAGACAAGGTACTCAGCAAGTCAAGTAACTTCAACCGCACCCAAGCAAAGAATACATCGACAAAGATAAAGAATCTTCATTTAAAAAGAAGTGTAATATTACAAGAGGACGCTCAGTCGAGTCAGGCGTTGTCATCAGAAAGGGAAATATCAATATTTAGACAATCTACAACCCTACTGGCTAGATCTTCAACCTCAGGCTCCATCCTTTCAACGGCGTTAAGATATTCTTGGCTTTCAGCTTCTTCTGCTATCTTGGAGAGAGGCGCTTCTGGAGCAAGGACCTAGACCTAGGCCAGCACATTCTTGGTACATACTTGGGCACACCTCTTCGCGAACTCTTGGAAACGAGTCGGAATCCGGGGAATGAACTGCGCCCAAGATTGCCCGTCATCCGCTGGAGTCCGAAGGACATCGGCCACCGAACGAAAAGATTTCCACAAGGCATTCCAATTCTCGGTAGCCGTCGCCAGCTTCCCGGACAAGCCTTCAATGGTTTTTTGGGCCTGCACAAGATCTCTGTCAGCTCCACGCCTAATCAGCCTAGCAAGGGCGAGTTCTTCCTCAGCATGAGTATTTACCTCCTCAGCTCTATTATGACTAGAACGGACAAGGGCCTTCATTTCATCAATTCTCTCCGAGAGCTTCTGCTTCTCAACTCGGAGAGCTAGACAGAACACCAAAGAACAAGTCAGCAGAAAAAGAAGTCAAAATATAAGAAGAAACAGGCAGAACCCGCGGCACCTTTGCATTCATTCTTCGCAGACTCCACCGCAGCATCTCTCTGTTTCTCCGTCTCCACTACCCGGGCGCGAAGGGCTTTCTCCTCCTTTTGGTGCAATTGACGCTCTGTCTCCAACTCAACCCGGAGAAGGTCAAGATCGGCTTTCAGAGCATCCACCTCCGAAGACAACTTCCTCTCATTTTCAGATGAGAAAAAGAAGCCAGAATGATCACGAGAAAAAGACTGGGCAAAAAGAAGCAAAGAGAAACAAAGCGTAAGGATAGAAGAAAAAACAAGCATGCAAAAGAGGAACGACAGTAAAACCTACCTGGAGCTTTTCACCAAAAGAAGTCGCGAGGGTCGACAAGCTCCCCCAGGCTGTGGTCAGCTCCGATAACCGATGAGTGGCATCGAACTGTTGCACCACATCACCGGAAAAGGAGGGGCCGCCGGAGACAAGAGAAGAGGAAGGAGAGGCCGGCTGGGGCGAAGGAGGAACGACCAAAGCGACCTCCAAGGAAGCCGGAGCCAAACCCTCAGAAGAACCCAGCGCGACGGCCACAGTTACCTCCGGAGCGACCAAGTCCGCAACTCCGCCAGGTAGCTCTGAAGCCCCCGCGGTGACTTCATCAACACAATGTTATGAGTCCCGAGGCTCGAAACTCGTTGGCGCAGCGGGAGGCAGAGAAGAAGTCGATGAAGAAATTAGAGAAGACGAAACACTAAAAAGTGATAAAAGGAAGCACCAATAAGAACCAGAAGAAGGAAGATAAAAGCCAAAGAGATAAAGCTAGAATTTACTCAGCCGACTACTTTTTTCTTCGTGAAACCATGAGAAGGCCTCGTAGGGGGAACCACGACGGCGAAGACGTCCCCGCAACCCGGCGACGAGAGCGGGACAGCAGACAATGGAGCCGCGGAAGAAGCCGGGGCTGGAGCCGTGGAAGAAGCCAGGGCTGAAGAAGAAGCTAGGGCTGGGGCCATAGAAGAACTCCGCACTGGAGGAGTGGAACAGCTTGGGATAGAGGCAACCAAAGAACTCGACACCGGAGCTTCAGAAGAAGTCAGCGCGGGAGCCTCGGAAGAACTCACACCCGACCTCCGATTACTTCAAAAAGTCCAAGACTAAAATTCAAAACAAAGAGGAGAAATTCAATGCAACAAGAATATGAAAAACAACTCACCGCCGCATGACGAGGGGGGACTTCATCATCCTCTTCTTCTTCAGCCAACGAAACCAGAGCACCCGCTGAAAAGGAGATGAAAAGTACTCGGTTCAAGAGAGAAACATGAAAATAAAAGAACAAAAGAGTATTAAATGTGCTCACCTAAGAGCATGCTAGCAACAACTGGAGTACCTGAGGGAGTACTTGGTTTGCGAGGCTTCTTGGAGACAGGCAAGCCAGATGAAGACCCGTCCATTCGCCCCCTCTTCGGGACACTGCGAGGACCGCGAGGGACTAGACGAGGAACATACTCTTCATATACATCAACAAATCTGAAAGAAACCCCAGGAAGGGCTGTAAAGGTTTCAGACTTACTAATTGTAGAAGTACCAGCTAGACGATCCCCAGTCTCCGCCACGGCAGGGAGAGCACCAAGGGGGATCGGATCGACAAAATTCCGCCCAAGCTCCTGCGAAAAAAGATAAAACACCAAGACAAAGAAAAGCTAAGCAAGAACGGATGCAGCAAGAGTACATAAAGAACTCAAATAAAAAGATAGACAACTCACAGCTGGGAGCGGGTTGATGGCCGAGAACTCAGAGACGGCAGGAGGAATGATGCTCACTCCTTTCAGCATCTTCTGGAGGCGCTCGAGTACCTCCTCACCGGTCAGCTCAAGAGCTGGGACCATGCGTGAAGGATCCTCGGCCCCAGAATACTCAAAGCCGAGATGTTCCCGCTCTTTTAAGGGCTGAACCCGGCGACGAAGAAAGCTTGAGACAATACCAAAGCCGGTCAATCCCTGCTGTTTCAACGTGCTAATCCTATCAAGGAGTGGCTGGATCGCTTGAATCTCAGCAGGGGACTCAAGCTTCTTGTCCCACCGGTCATTCGCCACAGGACCGGATCCAGGAGTGAACAACAAGAGAAGGGATCAAATTGGCAGCATAAAACCACTCGGCACGCCAATCTTTGACAGAATCAACCAGGTCATAGTCAAAAAACTTAATTTTGAGACCCTGGCGAAACTGAATCTCGCAACCGCCGAGGGCACTGGTTTCTTCAAGGCGGGGTTGGGGTTTCAGGCTGAAAGAAAAAGCGAAAAAGAGATAGAGAAGGAGGGATCCCAAGGAAGGCTTCACAAAGGTGAACAAAAACAGAAAGATGGAGAACGACATTGGGGGTTAGATGGTTCAGACTAACCCCGAAATAACCAAGAAACTGATGAAGGAAGGCGGAAGCAGGAAGACAGAGTCCAGCACGGACAAAGGAAACAAAAAGGACAATCTCACCAGGACCCGGAGCCGGAATCCGATGCTCGCTCGGAACTCTCCATTCAGCGATGACTTTGCTTTGGATCAAGCCATCACTAACGAGCTCGCGCAGCTGGTCTTCACTTGTTGTTGGAGCCGGCCAAACTTTCTGAAGCTGCCCTCATGGCCACGAACTCCTGGTTTTCAATCAAAGACAGGGATGACTCCTCGTCCATGAAGGTCGCCTGAGACTTGCTTGCGGTTTTCTTCTTTCCCATGAACTGGCGGAAGCAAAAAAGGCGCTAAAGGAGATGAAGCTAGAATGATGGTGCTCGGGTGATGGCGACAATGACAGCAGGCGGATTTTTGAGAACTAGGGTTTAAAGGCAAGAGCTGGGCGATAAAGGAAAGGAAGATAAAAGGTCTTTAAATAGATTTCTCAGTAATACAAATGGCCCACAAGGCCCGTTAAAGCACAGTGTGGGAACGCAACGGTCCATTTACCGATGCAGCTAAAACGACGGAGGGCACGAATCCTCACAACGGTAAAAACCAACGGGCAGATTTCAGACTTATCCGTCCAACGCCACGGTAGGATTATCAGATCGATACAAGAACGACCCGTCAAACCAAGAAGAAAGAAAGAAGAAAGAAAGGGCTACCTCACGAGGGACAAAAGAACCCGGTTATGTAAGAAAGAACTCGGTAGTCTCATGAACAACAGGGATCACAACAGAAAAGTCAAAGACAACTCAGAAGACAAGATTCGTTACATTACAAGCGATTTCAAAAATAGAAGATTACAAATCTTACAAGACCCAACGAACTCAGCACCATGAAAAGCAAAGTAGCAAAGAGGAACACGGACACGACTAGGCTCTGGAACGACTACGTGTCCCAAATTGCTACTCGGAAGGACAAACCGCCATCAGTTACACTATTTTCTTCAAAGGACGAACGTAGTGCATCCAAGGCGGAAATCGACAGCACGGTAGGGCAACATGGAGCATAGAAGACCGGCAGGCATCTATCTACCCAAGACCGATGTGATGCTGGATATGGTGTTGATCTGCACCAGACGGTCTCAAAACAGGCGACGAGGATCAACCCAGAACTGCCGGATGAAGGAACGAAGCCCACATCACAAGACTTCCTCCAACTACCACCACGTACATCCTGGCACAATGCTGTCGCGGGATCAACCTACCTCTAATCCCTACCACAAGACTTCCTCCATCTACGACAAGACACACAGAAAGTACAAAACATGCCCGGGGGCTGCTCTACTTCACAAACTACCATGTTCATGACCACCAAGGTTTCAACAGAATATCCAATGAATGAAAACAAGCACTCAGGGACAGTATTTATAGACCAAAGGATCGGCGCACATGGACTAGGAGTACCAACAAAATAGGCCTAACAAAGGACACAGTGAAAAGATAGGATACAATAATGGACGACTCAGGCGAGAGGAAGCGGTACTCGAAGACGGGCATATTCAGAAGAATATACCAGCATAGTACAACCCGTGAACAAAAGGCATTTGCACTCAACCACCACCATACAACTACATCTGACAACAGCAAAACTATCAAAGAATACGCCAAAACCACGCATCCGAGTTCTTCCTGAACAAAACAACACGGATATACGCTCGGGGGCTTGGACGGCATCATAGCTTAAACAACACTGAGCTAGGGAGCTCGGCCTTAATTTTCACCTATTCCTGGAGGCTCGGAACCAAAGACAAAAGACTAAGAATACAAGAAACTCAAGACTACAACGACGACACATCAAGACTCTTCATCCGACTTCTTTTCTAAAAAGAAGAACTCGGAGAAAGCATGGGGCCTACACTTAGTGAGTGCAATTTTTTGACATAAGCTCGGAGGCTGCTTACCGCAAAACTACTCGGATGATGACGTAATCCAAGTCTCGGGGACTACTTTAGAATACAAAGTTTTCAAACAACATAAAGGATCAAGACCCTCCAACTTTTTGTTCCAAATTGCAAGAGGCTCGGGGGCTACACTCAGTGAGTGCACTTTTTCTTCGAAAAAGCGCACGTCACCAATAGGCTTCCTCAACGCAGACCACTTCAAGACATTACGGTAAAAAGAACCCGGAACAAGCCATGTTCGAGCGAGTTCTTTTTGATAAAATTTCAACGAACAATCAGGGCAACTTCAAGACAAGATCCTCCAGCTCCTTGTTCCAAATAGCAAGAGGCTCGGGGGCTACAACCAGATGGATGCACTTTTTCTTCAAAAACACTCACCACCCAAAGATCCCAAGAAGCGCTATAAGGTTTCACTTTAGAAAACGCTCGGATGATATTTTGTTCCTACTCAACAAGACCAGAAGGAGCAGAGCGAGATTTTCAGAGCTCAACCATGAAGTGCTCGGGGGCTTGTCGATGCGGGACCCACAGGATACCCCGTAGGGTAGAAAAAAGATCTAGTCCAACTAGGATTCTTCCCATATAATCGTAGTAGTAGAACTATTAGGTAATCCTACTAGAAAATCTCATTATAAACCGACTAGGACTCTGGCCTCCTGACTATATAAAGGAGGGCAGGGCTCCTGAGAGGGAGAGAACAATTGTACAACACAACACAACACATTATAATCAATCCAACGCAAAGGCTAACGCTGACTGGACGTAAGGTTATTACTCGATCTACGATCAAGGGCCTGAATCAGGATAAATCGACTGTCTCTTGCATTAACCATCGAGTTCAGCATACGCCGAAGCCCGAACATACTGCCCCGGGTACCCCCATGGCAGGCTATCGGTGGTGAAACATCGACAGCTATCTAGGTAGCGGCAACCACCAAGAGTAATAAGCGAAACCCGTAGCGAAACACAAACACCAAATGCCTCTAGATGCAATCACTCACGCAATGCACTTGGATTCTCTCCCAATCTCACAAAGATGATGAATCAATGATGGAAATGAGTGGGAGGGCTTTGGCTAAGCTCACAAGGTTGTTATGTCAATGCAAATGGCCAAGAGTTTTGAGCTTCAATCGGCCATGGGGCTTAAATAGAAGACCCCATGAAATAGAGCCATTGTACCCTTTCACTGGGCACAATGTGGGGTGACCGGACGCTCCGGTCCAATCGACCGGACGCTGGCCTTTAGCGTTCGGTCACGTGATTCACGCCACGTGTCCCCTGCTTTAAATACTATTCGTCAGATTTCAATGGTCATCAGTTGACTGGACACGTCAGTTAGAAAGTGACTAGACACTGGACCCCAGCGTCCGATCGTTTCTAGTAAGGTTCCAAACACGAATTTTCATGACCAGACGCGTCCGGTCATGCCTGATCGGACTCACCCAGCGTCCGGTCATTCAACGTCTCCTCTGTGCACCTCACGTCAGCGTACGTCAGCACTGACCGGACACACTCTGCCAGCGTCTAGTCGCATAGCAACCCAGCGTCCGGTCGTTTGACCGACGCTAGCATCTTCACTGATACATCTGACCGAACGTGCCGGTCCAACCGTGGCCAGCGTCCGGTCACTCCTAGTGACCTCCTTTTTTCCTATCTAGGGCGCCGGTGGAGTTTCTTACCCTTGCTCCCAAACTTCACCACCCTTGATCAAATGTGCCAACCACCAAGCGTATCACCTTGTGCACATGTGTTAGCATATTTTCACAAACATTTTCAAGGGTGTTAGCATTCCACTAGATCCTAAATGCATATGCAATGAGTTAGAGCATCTAGTGGCACTTTGATAACCGCATTCCGATACGAGTTTTACCCCTCTTAATAGTATGGCTATCAATCCTAAATAATATCTCACTCTCTAAGTGTCTTGATCACTAAAATAAAATAGCTCCTATGGTTTATACCTTTGCCTTGAGCTTTTTATTTTTCTCTTTCTTCTTTCCAAGTCCAAGCACTTGATCATCATCATGGTATCATCATCATCATGCTATGATCTTCATTTGCTTCATCACTTGGAGTGTGCTAGCTATCTCATAATCACTTGATAAACTAGGTTAGCACTTAGGGTTTCATTAATTCACCAAAACCAAACTAGAGCTTTCAATTTCCCCATTTTTGGTAATTGATGACAACCCTTTCACAAAGATATGAATTGAAATTCAATTGAATCCATTTTGCTTGTCCAAGCATTTTTACCACGTCTAAAAGGATATGGACAAGTTTCATGAACTCTATATGATAGCAATTGTTCCCCTTATATATGTGCTAAGAGTTTGGATTGTAGCTTGCACATATGCTTAGATAGGAAATATAAAAGACAATGTCTACCAAATGATGTTAAGGTATAAAAGATGGACCTTTGAAGCGTGATACCAATCGAAGTGCACCATTATACCATCCTTAGCACCATGGTTAGTTCTATACCACTTGGAAACATACTTTGAAAAGATACCACTTGTAAAGACTTACTTGGAAATGAAAGTTATCTAGTAATTTCATTTCATCATTCAACCTTACAACTATCATACACCACACAAGCATGGAAGTTGAAATTCAAAACTTATGCCATGCAAGGAAACATATGAAATGCACATTCAAATACACCATACACATTCAAATGATCTAGATTGGACCAAATTTGAGAAAATTATCCTCACCCCATTGATTGACTTTGATAATATTAACCTATCTACTTTTTGAACCTTTGTAGTCATTGATGATAAAGGGGGAGAGAAACAAAGATATAAGTGATAGGGGGAAAGATATATTAGTGTACTAAGATGGTGAAAAGACATCAAAGAGGGAGAGATATGACAAAAGAAAGGAATCAATTAAAATTTTGAGCACACAAGTAGGGGGAGCAAGCTCATGAACTTGTATGGTGCATTTGAATGTGCATTTCATATGTTTGCTTGCATGGAAGTTGAAATTCAAAACTTATGCCATGCAAGCAAACATATGAAATGCACCATACAAGTTCATGAGCTTGCTCCCCCTACTTGTGTGCTCAAAATTTTAATTGATTCCTTTCCTTTGTCATATCTCTCTCCCTTTGATGTCTTTTCACCATCTTAGTACACTAATATAACTTTCCCCCTATCACTTATATCTTTGTTTCTCTCCCCCTTTGTCATCAATGACCACAAAGGTTCAAAAAGTAGATAGGTTAATATTATCAAAGTCAATCAATGGGGTGAGGATAATTTTCTCAAATTTGGTCCAATCTAGATCATTTGCCAAAGATATCTAACACGGTTTGATCCAAGGACACGCTTCTTCACACCTTCAAATAAGGGTTATCTTATACCATATTGAGTTAAACACTTAGAGCGCATTTTCTAGATCAAATACTAGGTTTACAAGCCCACAAACATGTCATATGCTACCACTAGATCAAAATAAGCATATAAGCAATAGTGGTACCATATAATCATCAAATTCATTTGATTTTCATGAATGAGCCTATTAAACATGAAAGATGTCTAGATACACTAAACAAGTCCTTAGCAAGGATGTATGCCATGCCAATCAACTTTTACCTTGGATTGCTCGAAGGAGAGGCATGTCATATATGTGGGGAGGTGCATCAACACATATTTGAGAAATCCAATATGTTCAACTAATTCCTTAGCTTACAAAACCTTTTCTCATCCAATGGCTTGGTGAATATATCGGCAAGTTGATCTTTGGTGCCTACACTCTCAATGCAAATGTCCCCTTTTTGTTGGTGATCTCTTATGAAATGGTGGCTGACATCAATGTGCTTTGTTCTTGCATGTTGAACCGGATTGTTGGTCAACTTGATTGCACTCTTATTGTCACATAGCAATGGCACTTTCTTGAACTTGATTCCAAAGTCACTCAAAGTGGCCTTCATCCAAAGTACTTGTGCACAACAACTACCAGCGGATATGTATTCGACTTCGGTGGTTGATAATGCAACACTATTTTGCTTCTTTGATGACCATGAAATAAGTGATCTTCCCAGCAATTGACATGTGCCCGAGGTGCTCTTCCTTTCGACCTTGCATTCCGCATAGTCTGAGTCGGAGTAACCAACTAGCTCAAACTTTGCTCCTTTGGGATACCACAAACCAACAATTTGTGTATACTTCAAGTACCTCAATATTCTCTTTGTAGCCTTCAAATGACTTTCTCTTGGTGAGGCTTGAAATCTTGCACACATGCATACACTAAATATGACATTCAGCCTTGATGTGGTCACATAAAGTAGGCTTCCAATCATAGACCGATATAATTTTTGATCCACCATATTTCCACTTGCATCATTATCCAAGTTGCCATTGGTTTCCATTGGTGTGCTAATGACTTTGCTATCACTCATGCCAAACTTCTTGATCATGTCCTTGATGTACTTGCCTTGACTCATAAATATACCATTCTTCAATTGCTTGATTTGAAGACCAAAGAAGTAACTCAACTCTCCAATCATGGACATCTCAAACTCATTAGCCATCATCTTTCTAAACTCATCACAAAAATCTTGATTGGTTGATCCAAATATGATATCATCAACATAGATTTACAAAACAAATAGATCTTTTCTAATCTTCTTAATAAAAAGAGTGGTATCAACCTTGTCCATTGTGAACTCTTTAGAGAGTAGGAAATCCCTCAATCTCTCATACCATGCTCTAGGTGCTTGCTTCAAGCCATACAATGCCTTCTTCAACTTATACACATGGTTGGGCTTCTTGTCATCTTCAAAACTGGGAGGTTGCTCAACATATACTTCTTCATTGATGTAGCCATTGAGAAATGCACTCTTAACATCCATTTGATAGAGCTTGATGTTGTGGTCACAAGCATAGGCTAGCAAGATTCTTATTGCTTCCAATCTAGCAGCCGGGGTATATGTTTCTCTAAAGTCAAGACCTTCAACTTGTGTATAGCCTTGTGCTACTAATCTTGCTTTGTTTCTTACTACTATCCCATCTTGATCTTGCTTATTTCTAAAGACCCATTTAGTTCCAATCACATTATGTCCCTTTGGTCTCTCTACTAATTCCCATACTTGATTTCTTGTGAAGTTATTCAATTCTTCATGCATAGCATTCACCCAATCAACATCCTTCAATGCTTCATCTATCTTCTTTGGTTCAATGGATAACACAAATAAGAAGTGTTCATAAAATGATGCCAATCTTGATATTGTTTGTACACATCTTGAAATATCACCAATGATAGTGTCCAATGGATGATTTCTTGCAATATTGGTTGGTTGAAGGATTGAAACTTGATTGCTTGTACTTGCTTGATCATTGGGTTGAGATGATGTACTAGCCACTTGATCTTATTAATTGTCATGAGAGCTACTTGCACTAACTTGATTTGTATCATCTTGCATATTTGAGTTAGAGAGCACTTACACTTGATCATCTTCATCATCATTCACTTGCCTAGGCCTCAATTCATCAACATCCATGTTCTTCATGGTATTTGAAAGTTAAATGCCTCTAACATCTTCCAAGTTCTCATTCTCTACTTATGAACCATTGGTTTCATCAAATTCAACATCGTGAACTTCCTCAAGAGTACCACTATCCAAATTCCAAACTCTATATGCCTTGCTTATAGTAGAATAACCAAGTAGGAATCATTCATCACATTTCTTGTCAAACTTGCCTAATCTAGTGCCTTTCTTCAAGATATAGCATTTGTAACCAAAGACCCGAAAATATGTAATATTGGGCTTTCTACCATTTAAGAGCTCATATGGTGTCTTCTCTTTCAATGGGTGACAATAGAGGCGATTGCTACAATAGCATGCCGTGTTGATAGCTTCGGCCCAAAAAGATTGACTCACATTGTACTCACTAAGTATAGACCTTGCCATATCAATGAGTGTTCTATTCTTCCTCTCAACAAGGCTATTTGATTGTGGAGAGTACTTGGTCGAGAATTGATGTTTAATTCCAAATTTATCACACAACTCATTAATTCTAATGTTCTTGAACTCACTACCATTGTCACTTCTAACTCCCTTGATGGTTGTTTCAAACTCATTATGAATGCCCTTGACAAATGATTTAAATATTGCAAACACATCACTTTTATCCACTAGAAAGAATACCTATGTGTATCTAGTATAATCATCCACTATCACAAAACCATATTTGTTACCACCGATGCTAATGTATTGTGTTGGCCCAAATAAATCCATATGCAATAACTCAAATGATTTACTAGTGCTTATCATGCTTTTCTTAGGATGGGTGTTTCCAACTTGTTTGCCGGCTTGACAAGAGCTATAAAGCTTATCCTTTTTAAACACAACATCTTTTAAGCCTCTAACCAAGTCATGCTTAACCAATCTATTCAATCGTTTTATTCCAACATGACCAAGCCTTCTATGCCATAACCAACCCATGCTAGACTTAGTGAACAAGAATGTAGATAATTTAGCTTCACTAGAATTGAAATCAACCAAGTATAGATTCTCATATCTAAAACCTTTGAAGATCAAATTAGAGTCATATACACTTATGATCTCTACATCATCTACCCGAAATATGTATTTGGATCCAAGATCACACAATTAAGCCACGAATAGCAAATTAAAGTTCAAGCTCTCTACTAGCAACACATTGGATATGCTCATGTCATTGGATATTATAATCTTACCAAGCCCTTTGACCTTGCCTTTGCCATTGTCACCAAATGTGATACTATCATAACCATAATTGCCATTGGTGTTGATTGAGTTGAACATTCTTGCATCACCGGTCATATATTGAGTGCACCCACTATCAAGAACCCAATGCCTTTCTCTGGCTTTGTAATTGACCTACAAAAGAAGATCAATTCTTTTTAGGTACCCAAACTTGCCTGGGTCCTTAAAGGTTAGTCACTAAGCTCTTTGGTACCTAAATGACTTTCTTCTTTGAGCCCATCCCTGGTTTACCAATGAACTTAGCCTTTACACAATTTGTACCCTTAGTAAGCATATAGAAAGAATCAAGCTTAATGGAGGATACATTAGCATTTTTGCTCTTGTTTTTGCACTCTTGCTCTTTATGACCAACTTGCTTGCAACTAATGCAAAATTGACCATTGTTCTTCACAAAACTAGTCTTGTGAGGAGCAAAGGCCGTCTTGCCTTTCTTGGGGGTATAGCCCAATCTCTCTTTATAGAGAGAAGCTCTTTGGCTACCCAAGCACATAAGTAAGCGGTCCTCACCACCATAGGCCTTAGCCAAAGTGTGAGTGAGCTTGTTGACCTCCTTCTTGAGATTCTCATTCTCAACCATTAGTGAGGCATCATAAGTGAAACCATCACTACTAGATGAGGTAGAAGTAGAAGTACTACAAGAAGGGTTAGTGGGAGAAACAATGATAGGCATAGATAATGATTCATCAATTATATCACAAGTTAAACCTATATTGCAAGTTTCAACATGCTTCTTTTTATTTTGCTCATCAAGCAAAGAGGAATGAGCCTTTTCAAGCTTTTTGTGAGCTTTGCTAAGCTTCTTATTGGCTTCCTCTAGCCTCTCATGAGATGCATTGAGCTCATCAAAGGCTTGCTTAAGGGCTTTTAGTTCCTTATGCAAGCTCTTGCATTCCCTTCTCTTGGTATCAAAGTGTTCTCTAGCATCTTCTAGCATGTCAATTAATTCATCCTTAGTAGGTTCATCATCATCACTATCACTAATATTTTCATTTTCATTTTCATTATCATCGTCATGTTCTTCATCACTTTCATCATCGCAAGTTTGTACCTTAGTGGCCTTAGCCATGAAGCATGATGAAGAGTCGAAGAGAGAAGGCTTCTCATTGATAGCAATGCTTGCTAGAACCTTCTTTTTGGTGGTCTTGTCATCATCACTATCATCGTCATCACTTGAGGAAGCATCACTATCCCAAGTGACCACATATGAACCACCTTCTTCTTCTTGAAGGTCATCTTATCCTTCTCTTTCTTTTCCTTTTTGTCCTTCTTGTTCTTCTTCTTATTATCATCATTATCGCTATTGTATGGACATTGAGCAACAAGATGATCTTTGCTTCCATACTTGAAGCACCTTCTTGATTCTTCTTTGTTTTTGGATGAAGACTTATTTCTTCTAGCATGATACCCTTTCTTCATCATGAACTTACCAAATTTCTTGACAAAGAGAGTCATCTTCTCATCATCCATCTCATCAAATGAACTATCATCTTCACTTGATGTTTCTTACTTTGCCTTCCCCTTGGATGATGTGGCCTTGAATGCCACTCTTCTTCTTCTCATCTTTCTTCTCCTTTTCTTCCTTCTCATCATCATCTCTATATGTATTATCGATCATTATGTCTCCCAACACTTGGTTTGGTGTCATGGTGTCCAAACCACTCCTCACTAGAATAGTGACTAATGTACCAAATCTTAAAGGCAAACATCTCAAGAACTTATGGGAGAAGTCATTGTCCTTCACCTCTTCTCCAAGTACTTTGAGATTATTGATAAGCACTTGAAGCCTATGAAACATCTTCGACACACTCTCATCCTCCTTCATCTTGAAGCTTACAAACTTTTCTTTGAGAATGTATGCCTTTGCACCCTTCATGACTTGAGTGCCTTCAAAAGATTCTTTCAACTTCTTCCAAGCCTCATGAGCCATCTCAATATTCTTGATTTGCTCAAATGTTCTCTCATCAATTGCATCATGAATGGCACTTAGAGTAATATCATTATTTTGGAGAAGCACTTCTTCGGCTGTGGTGGGATTTTTCGGATCCTCAATCTCAATTTTGGTTTCTACCACCTTCCACACCTTTCTATTGATTGACTTGATATGTGTGGTCATCTTTGACTTCCAATAAGAATAATTTGTGCCATCAAATTGGGATGGCTTCTTGGTATTGTTGATTTAAGCCATTTTTACACCGAAGGTTGTTAAGCCTCAAATCACGATGACCATAGCTCTGATACTACTTGAAAGGTCCTAATGGCTAGAGGGGGGGTGAATAGCCTATTAAAATTTTCTACAACAACACTTAACAGAACGGTTAGACAATTATGAGGTGAAGCAATTGTTGCGCTAGCCTACTCAAAAGGCAAGCCACCTATCACAATTCTAGTTTAGATAGTGTCTATTCACATAATAGCTATGACACTACTCTATGTTAGTGTGCTTTCAAAGGCTAACTAAAAAGACACACCAACCAAGCATGCAAGCTCTCACAACTAGCTACACTAAAGAGCTTGACAACTAGTTTGCGGCTATGTAAAGAGAGTGATGAAGAAGATTATACCACCACGTAGATGAAGGAACCAATCAATCACAAGGATGAGTAATAATGAAGACCAATCACCTCAGAATCAATAATGAACATAATAATTTTTTATCGAGGTTCACTTGCTTGCCAGCAAGCTAGTCCTCGTTGTGGCAATTCACTCACTTAAAGGTTCACACGCTAATTGGCTTCACACACCAAACCCTCAATAGGGTGCCACATAACCAACACAAGATGAGGATCACACAAGCCATGAGCAATCCACTAGAGTATCTTTTGGTGCTTCACCGGGGAAAGGTTAAGAACCCCTCACAATCACCACGATCGGAGCCAGAGACAATCACCACCCTCCGCTCGACGATCCTCGCTGCTCCAAACCATCTAGGTGGCGGCAACCACCAAGAGTAATAAGCGAAACCCACAGCAAAACACGAACACCAAGTGCCTCTAGATGCAATCACTCACACAATGCACTTGGATTCTCTCCCAATCTCACAAAAATGATGAATTAATGATGGAGATGAGTGGGAGGGCTTTGGCTAAGCTCATAAGGTTGCTATGTCAATGCAAATGGCCAAGAGTTTTGAGCTTCAACCAGCCATGGGGCTTAAATAGAAGCCTCCACGAAATAGAGCCATTGTACCCTTTCACTGGGCACAACGCGGGGTGACCAGACGCTCCGGTCCAATCGACCGGACGCTGGCCTTCAGCGTCCGGTCACGTGATTCACGCCATGTGTCCCCTGCTTCAAATATTGTTCATCAGATTTCAACGGTCATCGGTTGACTAGATGCGTCAGTTAGAAAGTCACTGGACGTTGGACCCTAGCGTCCGGTCGTTTCCAGTAAGGTTCCAAACATGAATTTTCACGACCGGACACGTCCGGTCATGCCCGATCAAACTCACCCAGCGTCCGATCATTCAATGTCTCCTCTATGCGCCTCATGTCAGCGTACGTCAGCATTGACCGGATGCACCCTGCCAGTGTCTGGTCGCATAGCGACCCAGCGTTCGGTCGTTTGACCGACGCCAGCGTCTTCGGTGATACATCTGACTGGACGCGCCGGTCCAACCGTGGCCAACGTCCGGTCACTCCCAGTGACCTCCTTTTTTCCTGTCTAGGGCGCTGGTGGAGTTTCTTACCCTTGCTCCCAAACTTCACCACCCTTGATCAAATGTGACAACCACCAAGTGTATCACCTTGTGCACATATGTTAGCATATTTTCACAAACATTTTCAAGGGTGTTAGCATTCTACTAGATCCTAAATGCGTATGCAATGAGTTAGAGCATTTAGTGGCACTTTGATAACTGTATTCCAATACGAGTTTCACCCCTCTTAATAGTATGGCTATCAATCCTAAATGTGATCACACTCTCTAAGTGTCTTGATCACCAAAATAAAATAGCTCCTATGGTTTATACCTTTGCCTTGAGCTTTTTGTTTTTCTTTTTCTTCTTTCCAAGTCTAAGCACTTGATCATCATCATGGTATCATCATCATCATGATATGATCTTCATTTGCTTCATCACTTGGAGTGTGCTACCTATCTCATGATCACTTGATAAACTAGGTTAGCACTTAGGGTTTCATCAATTCACCAAAACTAAACTAGAGCTTTCATCTGGCTAAAGGCCATCTCTTGCACCTTTCTAACCTATCTAAAGGGCCCTGCAAATGATGTACACATGTGAAAACTATATGAACCGAGTAGTCCAGCCTCAGGGAAGTGTACCAAACACGCATTATATGGTCATTAGTTTGTGTTCGCACGCTAATAAGGAAATTCAGACGCAACGCTGGAAAAACATCGTGTCGATGTGGATGGCATGATTTCGCCTACCTAGTATGCGATGCGCCTACATGTTGAAACAGAAATGGAGATCACAGAGTTTGGTGACCCATGTGACGTTGTGGATGGTGGAAGCTAAGAGTCTTTTTAATGCTTGCTAATTGAAATGGAAATAAAAAAGTTACCACGCAGCAGCGCGTGACCCCTCTCACCCATGATCCCATGACTTGGTTACCGATCTTCCGAGAGGTAGCCGGTAAGTTCGATTTGTGGAGATCTCGACGTTGGCGATCTGGCTTCAAATCAGACACGATTCGAACCCTGCAACAGTTACACCACCACTCTGTTGGTTATCAACCAAGCACAACTTGATTGACCTCGCCAAGAAGGCTTTTCCTGCAAGCGAATCGAAGAGCACAAGCAAGAAGGTAAAACACGCAATCTGAAATTGCAAATATGAATGACGCGAATATCAATAGAGAGTTCAAGAACTCGGTTCCAAAGGACTAATCGACACAGTGGAGGAGATCAAGAACGGGGGCCCTGGATCACTGTAAAAGGATTTGTCACCACAGTTACAATGAATGATTCAGTTTCTCGATGAAAAACTAAACTCTAAACAAAACCCAATTATGTAGCAGTGGCGGCGGCTGTGTTTATAGTCTAAGACTCGACCTAGGGCTGGAGACGGCCAGGGGTTGGGCGCCCACAACTTGGGCTTAAGGCCTGACACGATACATGGCCAAGTTGGCCCAAATAGGTGACGCAGCACCTTACCGTGGTCACACAGAATGATCCATGGACCTTTTGGAGCTGGGACCAGATCCAAAACGATGGCATCGTCGTCCCCTTTCCAACGCATTCAAGAACGGCCCGTTTCGATGTCGTATGAGGAAGTTATGACCGAAACAGTGACAACGTGTCTGCTGAATCCGAGGACGACGTGGCAGCTGAGTTGGAAACGAATTGCAACTTGGGGAAGATCATGGCGTCGGTGTGTCCAGCGTGGCAATGTCCTCATCATCCTCCCCTTCTCGAATTGGAGTCGTCCTCGACTCCATCTTGGCGATGTCCTCATTATCCCCTCCTTGTAGAATTGGAGTCGTCCTCGACTCCATCCCATCATCAGCGAACTCCTGCAAAAGGTTAGTGACAGCAGGTAATGCACCAGACATAAAAGGTTGACAAAACATAGTATAACATGGTGCATCAGGATTATCACATAACTCAGCAGTAGCAGGAGTTGTAGCAAGAAAAGCACCTCCTTTTAACTTAATCCCATTATTTTTAGCAATGTCTGTTGGAGGTTTATTTTTGATCTCATTAGCATGTTTAATAATATCCGTAGGAGACAAAGGCAGCAATGTAATTTTCTTGTCCTTATGTATGATAGTGTATGTATTAGTTCTACCATGGTGTAAAGCATCATTATCAAATTCCCATGGTCGACCTAACAAAATGGAACAAGCTTGCATAGGGACAACATCAAAATCAACAGTATCATGATAAGAGCCTGTGAAAAAACTAATGCGAGCTGATTTAGTTACTCAACACACGCTGCACAAGAAGGCTAGGGTAGTCCGCGGCAGCAGCCACAGAGTCAATGGTGATGGCCTCCTTGTCATGATCGCCCTCGGTGGGATCTGCATCAATGTTAGCAGCAAGGGCTAAATCATCTTCAACATCACTAGCACTTACATATCCATCCTCGGTAGCAATGAAACTCTAACACCGATCACAGCAGTAGGTATTCGCCTAATGATGTAAGGAGGGCTGCGATGCAGGCAAAATAAGAGCGGCTGGCAACCTATCTAGGGTTTGCGCGGCGGCGAGAAGTTACACAAGGCGGCTAGCGGGGCAAGTCGAGTAATGTGGTGGCTTCGACTTGTTGTTTGGGAACGGTGGATGGGATAGCGGCGGAAAACAAAATCACAGCAACGGGCGATTGAACTACGACCACGAACACAATCCTAAACCAGCAACAAGACTCGACCACGGACACAAACTCAACAACACGAATCTGAAACGAAATTGCAAAGGCACAAAGGGCGATAGGACAACGGAAATTGAAATATTTTTGGGCTTTTTGTGGACTCTAGGTAATGAACAAATATGAATCTAAGGCAAACGAGATTATACCTCGCGGTAAACCTGAAATATCTGATACCAATTGATGAGTACAGGCCCGATCTTCCGAGAGGTAGCCGGTAAGTTCGATTTGTGGAGATCTCGACATTGGCGATCTGGCTTCAAATCAGACATGATTCGAACCCTGCAACCGTTACACCACCGCTCTGTTGGTTATCAACCAAGCACAACTTGATTGACCTCGCCAAGAAGGCTTTTCCTGCAAGCGAATCGAAGAGCACAAGCAAGAAGGTAAAACACGCAATCTGAAATTGCAAATATGAATGACGCGAATATCAATAGAGAGTTCAAGAACTCGGTTCCAAAGGACTAATCGACACAGTGGAGGAGATCAAGAACGGGGGCCCTGGATCACTGTAAAAGGATTTGTCACCACAGTTACAATGAACGATTCAGTTTCTTGATGGAAAACTAAACTCTAAACAAAACCCAATTGTGTAGCAGCGGCGGCGGCTGTGTTTATAGTCTAAGACTCGACCTAGGGCTGGGGACGGCCAGGGGTTGGGCGCCCACAACTTGGGCTTAAGGCCCGACACGATACATGGCCAAGTTGGCCCAAATAGGTGACGCAGCACCTTGCCGTGGTCACACAGAATGATCCACGGACCTTTTGGAGCTAGGACCAGATCCAAAACGACGGCATCGTCGTCCCCTTTTCAACGCATCCAAGAACGGCCCGTTTCGATGTCGTATGAGGAAGTTATGACCGAAACAGTGACGACGTGTCTGCTGAATCCGAGGACGACGTGGCAGCTGAGTTGGAAACGAATTGCAACTTGGGGAAGACCATGGCGTCGGTGTGTCCAGCGTGGCGATGTCCTCATCAGTTACTTTTCTAAATTAAATAATATATTAATTCTTTAAATTTTTCTACACTTTGCATTTAATTCTAATTTTTTAAGATGTCATTACGAGAATTTTTGATAACTAAAGGAGACGCATAGATATCATATCATGTAGATAAGCCCGGCTCTTCAAAGAGATCTTACTCTTGAATGACAACAACTATTTGTACTAGTGATATGATAAACAATTGTTCCTTGAAGTAGATCTACGGAACATAATACATCCCAAAAAGGATGCTTTGAGAATATGGCAGTCATACATCTCATCTGTCACACATGCCAGTCATACATCCCATCTATCACACATGCCAGTAGTCATACGTCCTGTGTCGAAAGCTCTTACACGTGAATATCTGTTTCAAAAACACCCTAGGGTCTTATGGGACTCATTGCATTAGCTATTCCTAGATATAACAGATATTGATTCCCCATTGTCAATGCACTTGGGAGAATTTGAATTTCAAAGACTATAAGGCCTTTTAGCGAATATATAATGGCATCCTATATAATATCATGGCATGCCTGAAGTTATGTGTTCTTAAGGAAGACGAGACAATAAACAGGTTGTTGTTTACAATTATTCTAAAATAGTATACCTTGAACTAGAAGATCAAGGGGGGCTAACACATGAAGTGTTTAGATTTATTATTTGATCTTGCTCAATATTAATAAGACACTAGGGTGAATATTAGGACAAGATTAGGAGTGGACTGAGTGATTACCGATGTGTCAAATATGGTCTAGAATCCTAGTAGGTCATATGAAAAATATATGCCATACTCCTAGATGACTTGTTGGTGCACATTGCAACTATCTTGAAAAGCATCAAGCTTGAAAGATTGAGGTGCAAAGCAAGTAGATATGAGCAAATATAGAAAGCCTCATGGAACATCCTAGATATAACATCGTCATAATATCATATGTGATTTTTGCACATATGCATAGGGATATTGAGATATTGCCCAACTTGTATCACCTAGCTAGTATTCTGGTGAACAATTATGTAGTAGTAGTGCATTAAGTATGATTCATGTATGAACTTGTGGTTTGGAGCCAACTCTATAGAGTTGGAGTTAATAGTGAAATTTGAATCTTGGACTCATTTTGTTTAATGCATTTGGGGGTTTATGTTCTTCTATGTTAAGTTTTCTTTTAGGACACATGAGCTATACCAGACTCCTGGAGATTACTTTTGAAACTAAACCCTTAGCTTAGCTCAACTCAACTCAACTCCCAACTAAAGTAGCCTAAACTAAAGAGATTTGACTAGAGTGATTCCTTATTCTTCTTCTATTGGTGTGTGTAACGGACTAGAGTTCAAACAGCTCAGATCCACTCTAGACACCAAGTGAACCACACACTACCACCAACCCACTTATGTTTCTGTCCTTGTTTCACATAATGAGTTAACCTAGAGATAGTGGTGTGGACTCTAGAAGCCTTATATGTTGTTGTTCTTACCCACCCTCAACAACCAAGGCGAGACTAAACCCCCATGATCTCACATAAATATACACACGGGCCATTACGGGACAAATCTAAATTGGGTCAGATATCACATACACACCCCTAAAGGACCTAAATTCCTCATCGGCAAAACACACCAACAATGGGCAAACGATGACCAGAAATGTTCCCTGTTGGCTCATGCGACTGTGTGTCCAGTACCACTAACCCACACGCAATCATGTCCATGAAGATCAGCTCTAATACCACTTGTAGCGCCCCAAAGTACAAACGGCTTAGATCCACCCTGCACGTTGAGTGAACCATACACTACCACCAACCCACTTACACTTTTGTCCTAGCTTCATGTAAAAGGTATCATAGCCTAGTCATGCCAACTTGTTTATCATAAACATCATGAGAATCTTCAAGTCTCTTCCAAACCTCATGTGCCATCTCCAAGTCTTTTATTGACTCGAAGACCTTAGTATCAAGAGCCCCATAGATCACATTGAGAGCTTGATCATTCAATTGCAAGTTCTCCTCCTCTCTTGGGGTGGGATCCTTCCAACACAATGAATGGCTCTTCCACAACTCCCCAAATCTTCTGGTTCCTAGCCCTCAAATGCATACACATTCTTTTCTTCCAATAGTCATAACTGTTCCCATCAAAATGTTGTGGTTGCCGACATGATTAGTAGCCATCTTTCAACACCATAGGTTGTTAGATCTCAAAGTTGACAACGACTTAGCTCTAATACCACTTGAAAGGACCTAGATGGCTAGAGGGATAGTGAATAGCCTATAAAAAACTCTCTACAAATCACAAACACTAGAGCAAGTGGTTAGAACACAATATGATCCTAATATTAACTACAACGCTAGGTCTAGTTCAATCAAGCAAGCCCCTACATAATTCTAGTAACCGTTATTGATTTCTATCCTAGTTACTACTAACAAGAACAACTAGAAAGCTAAACTAGCCACATAGAGAACTAAACTAGAGAGCAACTAACACCTAGTTACTACTAATAAGAACAACTAACTACTCTAGAGAGCTACAACTAGAAAGCTACACAAGCAATAAGCACAACACAAGCAAAGTATGAATATAAATACAAGTGTTGGGCTTATACCGAACCGGGCAAGAGAGATAAACACAATGATTTTTCTCCCAAGGTTTGGTTGCTTGCCGGCAACTTAATCCCCATCGTGGCGAGTCTCTAGGTGAGTGATTCGCACGCTGACTAGCGTTGCAAGCTAGACCCACAACTTGGGTGCTTCAAGAATCAATCCTAAGAGCACTCCAACTAGCCATGAACAATCCACTAGAGTATCCCTTTGCACTCTACGAGGTGGGATAAAAAACCTCTCACAAATCAATCAATCAGAGGCGGAGACAATCACTAACTCCCCTCAACGATGCACTAAAGGCTATACAATCTCTCACAAATGTGTTCCAAGTCAATAGAGAGTGGGGAGGTTTTCTCCGCTCTCGAGGGATGTATGAGGTCCAACAAATGGCTAAGGAGCCCTCAAAACTGAGCAAACAATTGTTTGTAGAGGAGGGGCAAGTTATGGCTGTTGTGGCCTTCCACCAACAAACTGCCAGTTGGCGGTCCGACCACCAGCCCCCAACGGCTAGCTATCAGACCACCCCCAACGCTCACTTGAAAACCCCCGTCATTAGTCTGGTGTTTTTACTAATAGTTCGATCACCTAAATACATGATCAATCTTGTATCATCCATTAAGGTTCCACACCTGCAAAATCATCACCGAATTAGTTTGGTGCTAAGTATTGAATTATACTTTAATGCATTTTGAACACACAATTAAGCTCCCGAGCTTAGCTCGATCGGGCGGTCCAACCACCCCTGACGGCGGTCCAACTACTAGGTGACTGGCAAGTGGCCTCAGAGAAAAATGGTATAGCGCATGTTCCGGTGCCCTATCGCCACATGGCACCGGACTATACGCCACACAAGTTTGAAATCTAGCAAGCCTCTTGTGCGTGCCACTCCCTTGATAGTCTGACCGATGGGACTAGCAGTCAAACCGCTAGGTCAACATAGACTTGGTTTGCCTCTTCTCATGGGCTTTTGCACATAACTTATAATCCAGTGCCAAACCCTAGGGGTCATCGAATCAATCCGGTGGGCACAAAATCAACCCGCAACTTCATTTTCAAAGCCTTTAAATCATCCAAGTGTTCAAACCACTTCGTGCAAGTTGTAAGGTCAAGGTAGGGTTGTCAAGTCGGATTTGGATTAAGTTTACTGACATGTGGAGGACAGACTCGAGTTTCGAGGTGAGTTTTATAGAAGCGACAGAAAAAGAAATTCTATCTCTTTAATATTAGGTAGGTATAGGTATAAAATATAGATTTTATTGGATGATAAATTATTTAAGGTTTCGGTTTATTTATTAGAGAAAATAAAGAGTTCAATGATCTATAATACTATATTTATTATTTATTTTCTATTTATAAGAAAAGTGGGAGACAAAAAAAAAACAAAAAAGGCGCCATGAATCCGTAGGTATATAGATATAGATTAGATTGAATGATAAATTATTTAAGATTGTAGTCACTATTTATTTTTCTATTTATAAGTAAAAATGTGAGATAAAAAAGGAGAAACAAAAAATCACGAAACTATAGGCATAATATAGATATATATTAGTTTGGACGAATTATTAGATTAAAGAAGGACACGCAGATAAAAAGGGAGATTAGAAAAAGAGAAAAAAGACCCATTATACTATATATGTTATTTATATTTTTACAAGGAAAAGGGAGATAAAAAAAAGAAAAAACAAAGTCACGTATAGAAGCTAACGCGGGGAAGGAAAAAAAAAACGAAACGTCGTCCAAACTGATGGCCGAAACATAGACGGAACGTCTTCCGCAGAAAAACTGCCGGTTTCATTTGACGGAGAAAATCGGACGCGGGAAGGACTGATCGCCTAAGCCGATCGCTTTAGAATTAAGTTGGACTAAAAATTGGTAGTGACAGAAATTTTATTTTTTTACTTTTTTATTATTAGGTATAGATATAGATTTATGTGTTGTGAAATTATAATATTTTTAAAAATTGATGGTCAAAATTGAAATATCTGTTTTAGAACAAAGCTAATTCGACACGTGAAAAAAAACGGAGGGATTCACAGAATAACGAAATTTTTATGGCATTTCGAATTTGGTGATCTTTCGATGCTATTTACCCTCCTCGACTCGCGCCGCACCAGAAAAGAAAAACACGCGACACGCGACACGCGACTAGGGCCTCGATCCGCCTCCGCCCCACGCACCCTCTCCTCTCGCTACGCCCACTTCGCCGCCGCGGACGCAATGAGCACGGGCTGGAGGACGCTGCTGCTGCGCATCGGCGACAGGTGCCCCGAGTATGGGGGCTCCGCCGACCACAAGGAGCACATCGTGAGAGCCCCTCCCTCTTCCCACCCACTGTTTTCCCCTTCTGCTCTCCTTGCTCTCGGAACCCTAGGTTATCCGAACGCCGATTTATAGTTGGGAATTTGCTAGTTTAGCTTGGAGCGCTTGGTGTTTTGGTTGCCATTGCTGTTGGTCAGAGTGGGTAGGGAGCTAAAAACCCTAGTTGCTCGCACAAGAGCCTGAGACCTAGGTTTTAGTATTATTGGACTGCTGCAGTTTGAGCTGGTTAAAAAATGTTTGTATGCTTGTACTAAATGCTGCCAGAACAAAAATACTGGTAGATCACTTTACCTTTAGATTCTGAAAGAAACTGGGCTTTGGAATTGCAATGCAGCCATTTTCCTGATTGTTTGTGGTACTTCCACCTTACCTTGGGCTATGCTTATTTCTTCTTTTAAGTATCAGAGCCTCAGTCTTGTGACTTTTTTGTTGGACGTGGTATATGTAATATTGCTGTTTGATCTAACTAGATTTTATCATGTAGACGAAGCATTACATTTTAATGAGAAACGGTTCTGGGCAGGAAGTAAAATTTTTATGCAATATATATATATATATATATATATATATATATATATATATATATATATATATATATATATATTTGCTTACGCAGCTGAAAGTTTGCACATCTGTTAGTGCACTCAGGTGCATACCAAAAAATTGGAAATGGAATAGTCTGTAAATTCTAGATATACAAATCTGCACTTTGTATTTTTCACAGGTTGTGTCTGAACTTTATGGTTTCATGGATTGCTGTGCTTCTGTTGAATTTTTTGTAAGTGAATCAGTGATTGTAGTCGATAAATTTATGGTAAAATGAATGTCCCATGAGGTCTTAACTTTTAAGGGCAACAAGTAGAGTTTGTGATATCATTTTTTTTACAGAGTGCAGTTTGATTAAATGATTTCACCAGCAAAGAACTGACATGATATAACTAGGGTACAAAATAAAGGTGCATAGCAAATTTCTGCACAGCACATAGTTAGAACAGTGTTCCATTTGGTTGCGTATTTACACAATTACACCATCATATAGTTTTTCAATGTATGGATATGAATGATATAATTTGTGTAATTTATCTTAAACATGTTCTTATCAAACATTTGCTTCATAGGAAACTTGTTATGGTGTACTATCCCGAGAATTTGAACACTCCAGAGATGCAATATTTGAGGTCAGTATGCAGCAGTCGAGCCTGTTCATATATTATTGTTCCTATTTTCTAATCTGGACCTTTTTGCTAGTAGTTTATAACGAGTAATTCTAACTGGGCTGCTTCCAGATGTAGTCCATTAGCTAAGCCAATTTTTGAATTTCATAGAGTAACTAAGATCGGGGTTGTCCAGATCACGACAAAGCTGGAACTTTTCCCCTAAACGATCAGATCATATCATAGGATCAAGAATGTGCAACAGACACCTCTTGACACATCGATGATATCAGCGAGCTTCAATTTGTTTTCACATCCATAACTATATACCAAGCCTTTTTGCTACATTTGCAAGCCACACCGGCGTTCTTAAGGCTAGCAACTCAGCATGCCACCTGTAGGTTGGTCTGTTGTACCAGCATGTTGACACCGGTTCCTAACATTCGTGCGAAATAAAACTAAACATGTGAACGCAATCAATGCATTTCTTACACTTAGTGTTTTGTGCAAATGATACCATTTTCCATGGTATATTGTGCAACTTATTCTTAACTGTTGGAATTTGAAAGTAATTCTTTAAATAAATTCAATTAACTAACCACACCAGCTTATTTTATTTGAACTTGTCTCCAATAAAACTCAATTAAATTTATGAAATAAACAATTTAACTGTTCAACATAATAAATGATATTTGGTTATAAAATATTTCATAATTCATAAATGAGCTAAAAAAAGCATATTAGACAAAAAGCGATTATAAATTAATATAACAGTATGAGATCCAGTCCGGTCTTAGAACCGACCCCATGTCATGTCAGCTTTGTGGGATTGTAACACCAATCTGTATCTTGATCATGACAACATTGTGAGTGAGTGCAGACTATTCTTTTCTGCCAGTGAATATAGATACGAAAAAATGTATGCAAAAAAATATTTTCCAGTTGCTGCATGCTTTACTTTTTCTGTGCCTGGGAGGCATGTCTTCGTATAAAACTGAAGTACCTTGAGGTGCTAACTGAAACTTTTTCTTTGCCCGAGCAGTTTCTCCTTCAGTGCGCAGAACAATTGCCTCACAAGATTCCTTTCTTTGGAGTTCTGGTATGCAAGTATATTTACTCTAAAGTTTATAGCATATTGCTTTTATGTTCTCTTTATTTGCTAAAATTATGTATGGAGCAATTATGAATATAACGTTCACTTGTAACTGTACTCATAATTCCCTTTGTGTCCTTAAGATAGGACAACAAATACTAGCGTTATAAAGCAAACTCCAGATGCCATATTTGATCCCTTTATATATCATAAGTGTTAGGGAGTTATTCTATTGTACTTTTTGTTTAGGTCACTAGCATAGTGATACATCATGATCAAGTTGAGATTCTAGAATGGTGGTTTACATATTTTTTTTCATGGATCTTGAGAGGACATCAATGTTCACTGACGTCTCAGTTCATAATTTCCTACACTTCTGACTTCTGAGTTTTGAGATTGGCCTTACTGACCTTGCACGTAAACAAAATGTCATAACCTGTCTTTTTCATTTATGAATACGCTTTCATTGTTGTTTGCTGCTTCTGTATGATTGTTCGTTAACTGTCACATAGCCTCTGTGGAGGTTGCAATGCCACTGCCAAATGTATACATTTTTTGGAGAAACTAATGGCAAACATGTTCTCTTCTCATCCTTTCCAAATGTATGCTGGAATTAGCAAATTTCTGAATGGTGTGTATATTTACATGCAAAAGAGAGTAGCCATGTGTCTCATGATGTCCTCTGGTTGATAATAGGGTTATTTGGATGGGTACCATTACAATTCTCAGAACTTTGAGATGTACCATTAAAATTCATCTATTTTGAGATTTACCATTATAATTCAATGTTTCACTGAGTTTTGCCATTTTTTACGTCTTTCAGCTGCTTGGGCCCACTAGCAGGCGTATGCGTACTGTTCGCTTTTCTGTATGGACGTATTTGCCCCCGTGAAAACACCCGCATCGCTCGTTCTAGCGGAGCCAGGCTTCGCTAGCTCCCGCGCCTCGTCCGCTCAACTCCTCTTCCTCGCGAGCGTCTCTTCCACCGCCAGGCTCACCTCTTCTTCCACGGCCGACAACCACGATAGCGCCGGCGCGCCGCAGCCACCGTGCCAGATCTGCCGACCTCCGCCTGCTCACCTCCTCTTCCACCTCCCGAATCGAGCTCTACCACGCGAGCAGTGCTCGGATCGCCTCCTCTTCCACCACGCGAGCAGCGCCTAAATCACCTCCTCTTCCACCACCGGCGCCCGAATCGAGCTCCACCGCAGCGGCAGGGTGGCCAGAATTGAGCTCGGCAGCGGGCGCTGGTGCCACTCCACCACCGAGGAAGATGGAATCTGCGGCGCTAGGGAAGAAAATGGAGTCCGCCATGGGCTACACGCACCCGGCGCTGGGGAAGAAGATGGAGTCCACCACGGGCTGCACGCACCCGGTGTTAGGAAGAAGATGGAGTCAGCCAGGCTCGTGCCCCGACGGAGCCCCATCGAAGTGCTACCGTCGCCGCCCCAGGCTCCACCCTGCACCTCACCTCCGTAACGCCGGACGCCGCCCCGGGCTCCACCCTCCACTTCGTCGTGCTCCCCCCTATCTCTACATCGGTGAGGTCGCCTCCACCTCCAGATTCGCTATTCACACCGGCGAGGTCGCCTCCACCTCCAGATCCGCCATCCTCCGCGTGTCCTCCTCCTCCCTCCGTGCATGCCGGCCACTTCCCATGGCCGCAGTCGTCGTCCTCCTCCACCTCCATGCATGGTCGTAGCTCACCTTTGCGCCGTCCTCCTCTACCTCCGTGCTCTGCGGCGTCGGTTGGTGGGCGAGCTGTCGGGTG
Source organism: Miscanthus floridulus (assembly GCF_019320115.1). Taxonomy (NCBI): domain Eukaryota; kingdom Viridiplantae; phylum Streptophyta; class Magnoliopsida; order Poales; family Poaceae; genus Miscanthus; species Miscanthus floridulus. Next base: position 157,509,281 of record NC_089580.1, on the reverse strand, counting down.
CGGGCGACAGTGGAGTTGGGCGGCGGCGGCAGTTGACTCGGGCGTGGGCTCCAGGACGCCGGCGGCTAGGGTTAGGGTTCTGCCGCCGTCGCCGCGTCGGGAGGACGAGAGAGTGAGAGACAGAGTGAGCGTAGGAGAACAGACTCAGAGATGGGGCCACGGGCGCAGGGCTCTTTCAGCTTCGGGACGGGGGCAAATACGTCCATACAGAAAAGTGAACAGTACGCATACGCCTGTCAGTGAGCCCAAGCAGCTGGAAGACGTAAAAAAATGGCAAAACTCAGTAAAACATTGAATTATAATGGTAAATCTCAAAATAGGTGAATTTTAATGGTACATCTTAAATTTCTGAGAATTGTAATGGTACCAATCCAAATAACCCTCGATAATATTGGTCTGTCCCATTACATGAGCATGACGGTGTTTATAGTGTGTTTTAATCTTTGTTGCATCTTGCATTTTTTTGCGAGGAAAAATGCAAGATGCAACATAGATTAAAACACACTGTGAACACGGTCATGCTCATGTAATAGACAGACCAATATTATCAACCAGAGGACATCATGAGACAGTTATGGGCAAGAAAATTAGCAAATGCTTATAAGTTTTTCTGTTTCCTAACCAAGCTAGTCCATGGTTCATGATGATGTGATTTAACAACACTTTTGGTCCTAATATTATTGATGTATTATATATACAATTAACTTCAGAGTCTATTTTTGGATCCATGGTATATGGTATTTATTGTAAGAACAGGATTATAACCTCATGGATCATGTTTAATAAAGCTAACTCTTTTGGTTGTACTTTTTTTTTTAATCTCAGATTGGTTTGATAAACTTAGAAAACGAAGACTTCACCAAGGCTATTGTAGATACCACACAGGCTAACCTACAGGTACCATTATTTGTACATTACGTAAACACACTGTTAAATTTGTGATTACCATAGCTTTAAGAGTGACTGATGCCTTGATTGCAGGATGCCTTGCACAATGAAAATCGTGATAGAATTAGGATATTGTTGCGATTTCTCAGTGGTCTGGTAAGTAAAATGGCTTGTTTGCTTTGATTTTTTATTTATATCCTTAATTGCTCATTGAAAGCATAAGTCTTGTTGTTATCTATCTAGGATGCTTATCTTAGGAGTAGTTGGTGCATATGTCAGCACCTTATCTTCTTATCTTACTTTATCATCTATTTAGCACCTACTTTGGAATATGCTGTAATCCTTTCTTAAGGACCAGGTATGCTACTCTATATCTACCCCAACCTGCCATAGCCATAGCTGTGGTAAGGCTAATGAAACTGAAATCTAGCCCCAAACCTGTGTTTTGGTTCCAACACTCATTTCCTATATATCCTTAGTTGCATCGCTTGTAATTTCACTGTGTGGCATGCTGTTTTGTTTTGAACTGACAATGATCTGCATGCATAATTGTTCGTTTGTAATAGGTATATTATAATTTGAAAAGGTCTTTAGAGGTATACTGTGACTACCAGTTTCTCTTTACAATATATCATCAGTTGCTACAAAATTAGTCTATTTGAAATACGAATCTATGTGTAACTTTTAGACACTAAGCATGCATATAATTTGACTGTTGGTCTTATGAAGTTTGACCTTTTATGCCTAACTGAATCGGGGGAGTACTGTTTATGAGGGGAAACTCCTACTGTGCCATGGAAGGCTGTTAGTTGTTGCTAATCCTCTTGATGCTCAACTAACTTGGGGGATTGAATGAGCTGAAATTCTGTTCAGTTGCAGTGTAACTTCATGAATAGCATGCTTCTTAAGGCGGTAAGGTGAGGGTGCGGCGATGTAAGACATAATCTGCTGCTGACGTCTCACTCTTTGTTTGCTGCACATCAGATTTGGCAAGTAGGTCATTCTCTGCTGTTCTAGTTGCTGTAGCAGTAGGGCAATAGGCCACCATTGGTACATTAGTTGGTAGCTAATACATCAGCCATGTCTTGGTAGTGGGCTGAGGTAGGAATTGTACTGCTAGTACTAGGAGTAGTTGGGGCTGTACTCAGCCATGCTCATGTGTACCTTATAGTTGGTACATGAGTTGTATATACTCTACCTCTGCAATGAAAACAGGCAGTTCAGTTGCCACAAACCAAAAGAGCAGAGCTCTGGCCAACGATGGTGCTTGTGCTGTGTGTGGGGCCTATGCTCACCTCTTCTTCTACCTCTAGCCATAGTGAGTGAGTGTGTGTGCTGGTAAGCTTACTGCGTACCTGTGCAGGGTAGTGAGGGACCAACAAGTGGCATAGGAGCTGTATAGGTTCGCCTGCATCGTCGGACTAATCGCCGGCGATGGCACCTGGCTCGGAGATGGGCGACAGCAGCGGAGCTGCGGGAGGCGGCAGTGCTTGCTGGGGCTGCCCAGCCACGACAGGAGGTCGTCGTGCGCACGGTGCGGGAGGTCAGCGGCACTACTTTGCCACAGCCGACTAGCACCAACTATGGCGAGTGGGCGGTGACCATGAAGGTCAAGCTCAGAGCCCTGACGGCTCTGGAACGCCATCGACAAGGGCACCGACGTAGAAGAAGATGACATGTCAGCGCTGGAGGCCATCATCGCTGCTGTGCCTGCGGAGTATCGGGAGCCGTTGGTGGCGAAGAAGTCTGCTAAGGAGGCTGTGGGATGCCATTGCAGCGATGCGCGTCGGCTCTGATCGCGCAAAGAAGGCGACGGCCCAGCTGCTGAAGCAGGAGTACGCCAACCTGAAGTTCAAGGATGGTGAGTCGGTGGAGGACTTCTCCCTTCGCCTGGAGTCGCTCATCACCAAGCTGGGGAGCCACGGTGTCACCTATCGACGAAGAAGAGGCGGTCTCCAAGTACCTCCACTTCGTGCCGGTGAAGTACATCCAGATTGCTCTCTCCATAGAGACAATGCTGGACCTGTTCCACCCTCACCATTGAGGATGTGACAGGCCGTCTGCGGGCGGTGGATGAGCGCATGGTGCAGGCCACAGCAACGACGTACAGCGGCAAGATGCTGCTGATAGAGGAGTGGGCTGCCCGGATGAAGGAGAAGTCCGAGGAAGCCTCCTGCAGCCGCGGTGGCGATGACAAGTGCCGCAGCAAGGCTTCTTCGAGAGAAGAAGGTTAGACCCCAACGCCTGCCGGCGCTGCGGGAAGACAGGCCATTGGGCAAAGGAGTGCCCAAATCGCAAGCAGGAGAAGAAGGCTGAGGCTCATTTGGCGCAGGCTGATGATGATGATGAGGCCACTCTTCTGATGGCGACGTTCTGTGCACTGCACGACGTTGAGGCCAAGGAGAAGGGAGAGGTGATGGCGGTGGAGGAGCACGGGAAGGCTCTGAAGGCTGTCAACCTCGACGAACCGCGCGCCCAAGTCCACCTCGGACGTGTGTGCGGCGAGCAGGAGCAGCGGTGGTACCTGGACTCCGGCGCCAGCAACCACATGACGGGCTCCAAGGCAGCCTTCTCTGAGCTCGACGGACAACGTGACCGGCACGGTGAAGTTCGGTGACGGCTCAAGGGTGGCGATCCGAGGGCGCGGCACCATCATCTTCAGGTGCCAGAACGGCGAGCACCGCGCGCTGACGGATGTATATTACATCCCGCAGCTGCGTTCAAGCATCATCAAGCATTGGCCAGCTGGATGAGCGAGCAGGCAGCAGGAGGTGCTGATCAAGGACGGCGTCCTCAGGATCAGGGACCGGGAGCAGCGGCTTCTTGCCTAAGGTGAAGAGGTTCCGGAACCGGCTGTACCTGCTCGACTTGAAGGTGGAGAAGCCCATCTGCTTGACTGCGCAGCGCACGGAGGAGCCGTGGCTGTGGCACGCCCGCTATGGCCATCTCAGCTTCGACGCCCTCGGCAAGCTGGAAAAGATGGTTTGGGGGCTGCCTCACATCGAGCATGCATGCGAGCTGTGTGACAGCCGCCTAGCCGGGAAGCAAAGAAGGCTGCCATTCCTGAAGACGGCGAAGTACCGCGCGGTAGAGGCCCTTGAGCTGGTCCATGGTGACCTCTGCGGGCCGATCACGCCGGCAACGCACGGCGGGCGCAAGTACTTCATCTTGCTGGTGGATGACTGCAGCCGGTTCATGTGGCTGCAACTTCTGACCAGCAAGACCGAGGCAGTGGAAGTGGTCAAGAAGTTCAAGACGCGCGCGGAGGTGGAGAGCGGCAAGAAGCTGCGCGTGTTGCGGACTGATCGCGGCGGCAAATTCACCTCTGTAGAGTTTGCAGCGTACTGCGCGGATCAAGGTGTGGTGCGCCACCACACCGCGCCGTACACGCCCGCAGCAGAATGGCGTGGTGGAGAGGCGTAACCAGACAGTGGTCTGCATGGCGAGGTCGATGATGAAGGCTAAGAAGATGTCGGCGGAGTTCTGGGGAGAGACGGTGACCACGGCGGTGTTCATCCTCAACCGTGAGCCTACCTACGGCCCTGAAGGGCAATACGCCGTTCAAGGCTTGGCATGGATGCAAGCCGAATGTGTCCTTCCTCAGGACATTTGGCTGCGTTGGCCATGTCAAGAACACAAAGCCCCACCTCGGCAAGCTGGAGGACAGAAGCACGCCCATGGTGCTGTTGGGCTATGAGGAGGGCAGCAAGGCCTATCGGCTCTATGATCCCAAGGGAGGCAGGGTGGTGGTCTCTAGGGATGTAGGGTTCGACGAGATGACTGCTTGGGATTGGGAGGATCAAGGCGTTGGGGAAGCTGTTGGTGTCAGCAACACATTTGTTGTCGAGCACTTGGTGATCCAAGGAGGAGATGATGGCGCTGGAGAGCAGGCTGCTGGAGAACAGGCTGCTGCTGGAGAGCACTCTCCACCAGCAGCGGCGCATTCACCTCCACCATAGTCCCCTGCGACGGCAGCACAGGGGACACCCCCACTGGAGTTCGCACCACCACCCACCAACATCGACGAGTTCGTGGATGCTTTCCATGACGGCGAGGAGGTTCAGTTCAGGCGGGTGGACAACCTTGTCGGCGAAGGGGGAGCTCCTGGGCTGTCTAGCCAGCTTCTGGATGACCCAGAACTACTACTTGTCAGCGCAGAGGAGCCGCCGATGTTCACAATGGCTGAACGCGACGCCAATTGGCGCCGGGCGATGTTAGAGGAGATGAGGGCGATCGAGGACAATGGGACATGGTAGCTGGTGGATCCACCGGTGGGCTGCAGGCCGATCGGGTTGAAGTGGGTCTAGAAGGTGAAGCGGGACGAGCGCGGCGCCATTGTCAAGTACAAGGCTCGGCTCGTCGCCCGCGGCTTCGTGCAGCGTGAGGGCATCGACTTCGAGGAAGTCTTTGCTCCGGTGGCGCGAATGGAGTCCGTTCGCTTGCTGTTGGCCATGGCAGCAGCGAAGGATTGGCGCGTCCACCACCTCGACGTCAAGTCTGCGTTCCTCAACGGCGAGCTCGCGGAGACGGTCTTCGTCAAGCAAGCTCCGGGCTTCGCCGTCAAGGGCGCTGAGCACAAGGTGCTCAAGCTGCGCAAGGCGCTCTACGGGCTGTGGCAGGCCCCTCGGGCGTGGAACGCCAAGCTCGACGCCACCTTGGGCGAGCTTGGGTTCACTCGCTGCGCCACAGAGCACGCGCTGTACACGCGGCGACGGGGGAAGGAGGAGCTCGTCGTCGGCGTGTATGTGGACGACTTGATCGTCACTGGAGCGCGGGCGGAGGACATTGACGGCTTCAAGCGCGAGATGGCTGCTCGTTTCAAAATGAGCGATCTCGGCGCGCTCTCCTACTACCTCGGCATTGAGGTGAGGCAGGGGAAGGAGCACATCTCCCTGGGCCAGCGCGCCTATGCGGAGAAGCTGCTGGAGCGCAGCGGCATGGCGGAGTGCAAGCCGTGCGCAACTCCAATGGAGGAGCGGCTGAAGCTGTCCAAGCACAGCATGGCGGCGAAGGTGGACGCGACGCGCTACCGGAGCATCGTCGGCGGGCTGCGCTACCTCACGCATACTCGGCCGGACATCGCGTTCGCGGTCAGGTATGTTAGTCGGTTCATGGAGGAACCGCGTGAGGATCACTGGACGGCGAGTGAAAAGGTTGCTGCGCTACGTCAAGGGGACGCTCGATCAAGCGATCATCTTCCCCAAGAGTGGCGGCAAGGGTGGGCTGCGGCTCACGGTCTTCAGTGAGGCACCCCCCAAGGCAAAGGAAGGTGAGCCGGAGCTCACTGTTTTCAGCGACGCAGACATGGCGGGCGACATCGACGGGCGACGGAGCACCTCTGGTGTGCTTGTCTTCCTTGGAGCAGCCCCCATCGCCTGGCAATCGCTGAAGCAGAAGATTGTGGCGCTGTCGACGTGTGAGGCGGAGTACGTCGCAGCGGCCACGGCGGCATGCCAGGCTGTCTGGTTGCGCTGGCTGCTGGGCGAGCTGACCGGCGAGGAAGCTCACCCGCCAGCTCTGATGGTGGACAATCAGCCCGCCATCGCCCTCGCCAAGAATCCTGTCCTCCACGACCGGAGCAAGCACATCGACATCAAGTTCCACTTCCTCCGGGACTGCGTCGATGGAGGGCAGATCGTCATCGAGTTTGTCGAGACCGGCAGACAGCTCGCTGACATCCTCACCAAGTCACTCGGGCGCCTGCGGTTCATGGAGCTGAGGAAGATGATTGGCATGGATGAGGTCAAGGCTTTGGGTTAGCAGCAGGATTAGGGGAAGAATTGTAAGACATAATCTGCTGCTGACCTCTCACTCTTTGTTTGCTGCACAAGCAGATTTGGCAATAGGTCATTCTCTGTTGTCCTAGTTGCTGTAGCAGTAGGGCAATAGGCCACCACTGGTACATTAGTTGGTAGCTAATACATCAGCCATGTCTTGGTAGTGGGCTGAGGTAGGAATTGTACTGCTAGTACTAGGAGTAGTTGGGGCTGTACTCAGCCATGCTCATGTGTACCTTATAGTTGGTACATGAGTTGTATATACTCCTCTATGCAATGAAAACAGGCAGTTCAGTTGCCACAAACCAAAAGAGCAGAGCTCTGGCCAACGCTGGTGCTTGTGCTTGTGTGTGTGCCTGTGCTCACCCCTTCTTCTACCTCTAGCCATAGTGAGTGAGTGTGTGTGCTGGTAAGCTTACTGCTTACCTGTGCAGGGCAGTGAGGGACCAACAGGCGAGCCACCCCCTTCCAGATGCCTAGGCGTTTAAGGCGTGCGACGAGGCCATACAACGTCTTGATATATAAATAATGCACTAGAATTTAGAAGCAAATTGTACATTAATATTGCCGATTCTTAGCATGTAATAGCATGTAATAGTAATAAGTAATGCTACTAGAGTGCTAGTGCAAAACATAAAGTAGCAAAATGGCAAATCTGAAATCTCTCGGTAGCAACAAATAATAGTCTCTAATGACATAACACCTTTATTACTAGTGCTGTTCAGAGTCTAGTTGACGTGATTAATAGTAGTTCATAATTTCACACTCCACATTACAAAATATAAGACAATAAGTAGTGCACAAGAAAAACCAGTATGCACAACCCATCAAGCTGTAAGATTAAGCAAGCCAAGCCAAGCCAAACACAAACAAGCACCAGAGCAGAGGAAACACAGGTAACATAACAGAGGGAAGGGAAGACCTGGGAACTGGGCGTTGACTTCAGAGAGAAGGGGAGAAGTAGAGTCATGGGCACGCGGAGATCGGTGGAGAGGCACAGGGTCGTGCTGTCCACTCGGCCGCACACAGGTCACCGTGGATCTGGCTCTACTAGTTCTAGGTTCCCTCTTCTCTTCCCTTCTCTCCTCTCTTTCATTCTCCCTCTGACCCTCTCTCAATTGGCGTGAATGGATGGGGGCACCTCCTCATGGGAGGTGTAGGCACAGGGCGCGTGACTTCCCGCACGCGTGCAATTCCCTCGTGTTTGCCACGAGTGCAACTCCCTTGCGTTTCCTGCCTGCTGCTTTTTCCTCCTGCACGTGGCACTTTTCCTCCTGCGCTCCCGCATCGCTTCATGCATGCGGCGTCTGCTTGGAGTCGCCCGATGCCTTGTCGATGACTTGGTGCTGGAGGCGACGCCATATGCAGGAAAGCTGTGGCGAGCCTGGTGCTCCGGTTGAAAAACCGCTCGGACGCCTAAGGCGACGCCTTAATAACCAGGATGGATAGTCAGATGATAACTTTGTTTTAGAATATGCACAATCAATATATTTGGACTTACTAATAAATGATAGTAAGAGCAGAATTGCATCGAAACATACTTTTATATCATTTTATTTTTTTTAGTTATGACATACTACTGCAGATTTTTTTTTTCACCAAAGTTATAAGTACCTATGGTTCACAACACTTCTTTATAGTTGGGCACAAGAATTAAGGAGTTAGGTAAAATGACATCTTATCCTCAATTAATATTCTCTAAAGTGTGAATGCATGCAAAAAGAGGTTATTCATTGTTCCAATTAAGGAGGGGTAAGGCTGCGAACAGCAAGCTGAAGTTGCCTAGGTATTCTAGAACAATATGTATTTTGAAGATTGTGAAGGAGGCTAAAACAAGTTTTTTGAACCGGAGGGAGTATCCATTGTAATAGAAATCAGGAATACCAAATGCTTGTTGTAATCTTTTTGTTTGGCCAATAAAAACCATATCTATGTATCAGCCATCTCATTCTTCTGCCTGCTTGATGTGCTCCAGCGATTCTTTCATGGACCTCAGCCTTTACCAATAAAGCCCCCCTTTACCTTCTCTTTACAACAACAACAACAACAAAGCCTTTAAGTCCCAAACAAGTTGGGGTAGGCTAGAGTTAAAACCCAGCAGAAGCAATCAAGGTTCAGGCACGTGAATAGCTGTCTTCTAAGCACTCCTATCTAAGGTTAAGTCTTTGGGTATATTCCATCCTTTCAAGTCTTCTTTTATTGCCTTTACCTAAGTTAACTTCGGTCTTCCTCTGCCTCTCTTCACGTTACTATCCTGGCTTAGGATTCCACTACGCACCGGTGCCTCTGGAGGTCTCCGTTGGACATGTCCAAACCATCTTAACTGGTGTTGGACAAGTTTTTCTTCAATTGGTGCTACCCCTAATCTATCACGTATATCATCGTTCCGAACTCGATCTCTTCTTGTATGACCGCAAATCCAACGCAACATACGCATTTCCGTGACACTTATCTATTGAACATGTCGTCTTTTCGTAGGCCAATATTCTGCACCAAACAACATAGCAGGTCTAATCGCCGTCCTATAAAATTTGCCTTTTAGCTTCTGTGGTACTCTTTTGTCACATAGGACACCAGATGCTTGCCGCCACTTCATTCACCCTGCTTTGATTCTATGACTAACATCTTCATCAATATCCCCGTCTTTCTGTAGTATTGATCCTAAATATCGAAAGGTATCCTTCCTAGCCACTACTTGACCTTCCAAACTAATATCTTCCTCCTCCCGAGTAGTAGTGCCGAAGTCGCATCTCATATACTCAGTTTTAGTTCTACTGAGTCTAAAACCTTTGGACTTCAAACTCTCCCATCATAACTCCTGTTTCTGATCTACTCCTGTTCGGCTTTCATCAATTAGTACTACATCGTCCACGAAAAGCATACACCAAGGGATGTCCCCTTGTATATCCCTTGTGACCTCATCCATCACTAAGGCAAACAAATAAGGGCTCAAAGCTGACCGTTGATGTAGTCCTATCCTAATTGGGAAGTCATCCGTGTCTCCATCACTTGTTTGAACTCTAGTCACAACATTGTTGTACATGTCCTTAATGAGCCCGACGTACTTCGTTGGGACTTTATGTTTGTCCAAAGCCCACCACATAACATTCATTAGTATTTTATCATAAGCCTTCTCCAAGTCAATAAAAACCATGTATAGGTCCTTCTTCTCCCTATACCGCTCCATAACTTGTCTTATTAAGAAAATGACTTCCATGGTTGACCTTCCGGGCATAAAACCAAATTGGTTCATAGAGACCCGCGTTATTGCTCTCAAGCGATGCTCGATAACTCTCTCTCATAGCTTCATAGTATGGCTCATCAACTTAATTCCCCGGTAATTAGTACAACTTTGAATATCCCCTTTATTCTTGTAGATCGGTACTAATATACTTCTCCACTCATCAGGCATCTTGTTCCATCGAAAAATACGGTTGAATAGCTTGGTTAGCCATACTATAGCTATGTTCCCGAGGCATCTCCACACCTCGATTGGGATACCATCTGGTCCCATCGCCTTATCTCCTTTCATCCTTTTTAGCGCCTCTCTGACCTCAGTTTCTCGGATTCTCCGCACAAAGCGCCTATTGGTGTCATCAAAAGAGTCATTCAACTGAAAGGTTGTGTCCGTATTCTCACCGATGAACAATTTATCAAAATACTCTTGCCATTGATGTCGGATCTCATCCTCCTTCACCAAGAGATGCTCCCTTTCATCCTTAATGCACTTGACTTGGTTGAAGTCCTTTGTCTTTCTCTCACGAACCCTAGCCATCCTATAAATGTCCTTCTCTCCTTCCTTCGTACTCAAATGTTGGTAAAGATCCTTGTATGCTCTACCCTTTGCCACACTTACAGCTCGCTTTGCAGTCTTCTTTGCCACCTTGTACTTCTCTATGTTGTCCACACTCCTGTCATGGTACAAGCGTCTATAGCATTCTTTCTTCTCCTTAATAGCCCTTTGGACTTCCTCGTTCCACCACCCAGTATCTTTAGCCTCGCCTCCACTTCCTTTGGTTACTCCACACACCTCTGAGGCCACCTTTCGAATGTTGGTTGCCATCTTCTCCCACATGTTGTTTATGCCATCTTCTTCCTTCCAAGAGCCTTCTTTGACAACCCTTTCCCTGAATACCTCTGACGTCTCCCCTTTCAGTTTTCACCACTTTGTTCTTTCAATCTTAGCTTGTTTATCCCTACGGGCACGCACCTGAAAACGAAAGTCTGTCACCAAAAGCTTATGTTGAGAAACAACACACTCCCCCGGTATCACCTTGCAACCCAAGCATGCTCGTCTGTCCTTTCTTCTTGCGAGGACAAAGTCAATCTGGCTAGAGTGTTGTCCACTACTGAATGTCACTAGATGAGATTCTCTCTTTCTAAAGAAAGTGTTGGCTATCATCAGGTCAAAAGCTACCGCGAAGTCTAGAACTTCCTCCCCCTCCTGATTCCTACTACCATACCCAAAATCTCCATGAACTGCCTCGAAACCTGCGCTTGTAGTACCTACATGCCCATTAAGATCTCCTATAAAAAGCTCCTCACTACTAGGTACAGCTCTAATCAGGCCATCTAAGTCTTCCCAGAACTATCTCTTAGCACTCTCGTCGAGGCCTACTTACGGGGCATACGCACTAATTACGTTCAAGACCATATCACCAATGACAAGCTTGACTAAGATAATCCTATCTCCTTGCCTTCTCACTCCCACCACACTATTCTTGAGCCTCTTATCAATCAAAACTCCTACTCTATTTCTATTCGCGACTGTCCCTGTGTACCAAAGCTTGAAATCTGTATTGTCCACCTCCTTCGCCTTCTGACCCTTCCATTTAGTCTCTTGAACGCATAATATATTTACATGCCTCCCAGTCGCGGTATCAACTAATTTTCTTAACTTACCTGTAAGCGACCCTACATTCCAACTACCTAAACGGATCCTAGTTGGTTCGACTAGCTTCCTTACCCTTCGCACTCGTCGACTCAGATGCAAAGACCCTTGCTCATTTTTCAGTACACCCGGGCGCCGATGTAGCGCGCCACTAAGGATGCGACGACCCGATCCTTGCTCACTTACATCGTGCCCAGGTCGCGACACGACGCGTCACGGGGGTGACGACCCGGCCCTTGCTCATTTAACACCATATCCGAGTTCCGATATGGCGCGTCGCTAAGAGGGTTACGCCCCAACGGTTTTCTTTCGGGTTTCATCTCCATTAGAATGGCTAGATTTAACGTTGGCTCGCCACGCCTATCACAACCCTCCTCCTTTATCAGGGCTTGGGACCTGCTATGTTGAGACAACATAGGCGCTCTTGTGGACATTTTGATACTAAGGAAGCCATATTTCACAATAGCAGCTCCGAGAAGCTGGGCTTAGGGTGCGACTCCTGTGGTCGTTTCAGTGACTCAATTAGCTGCCCCCCCCCTGTAAAATTTATGTTACATGTATAGAATGCACTCAATGTGTACTAGCTTGCTGGCCATTCCTTTTAATGTATTACATTTACATATAGCTCCCTGAACTTAAGTTTTTTTTTTGTTTTTGTTTTGTTTTTGAGGACCAGGTTCACTCCTGTTTCTATCAGATGGTGTTCTTTGGCGAAAAGATAAAATGGCTTTATATATCGTGGCCATCTTCTATACCTTAGCCATTATTTCACTCATTTTTGGCATCTATATCTTAGATAGAAGTGGAAGCCCTTCTGCTCCAGCTCCTAGGATGTGCTTATTTTCATTACATATTAGATATATTTGTATCTTTTAATTAACGTTGTTTGCCTTTATAACCTTATGTATAGTTTGTCATTGTTCGATTTATGGCCCACTATGCATTGGGTGAGCAGGTTGTTTAGGATAATGCTGCCTTCATATTAGGTTTTGAATTTGCCATCTCCTATTGATACTCTTGTTTGAGTTTAAATCAAATCAAAAATGGGAAACATGCTTTCAAAACCTCTCTCACTCAAAGAATGTAGGGATTTCTTTCTGATCTTTTTATTGCATGTCAGATTTTTTTTCTTATATTGAGACCCTTATGCATATATTGTGGTTATAAACATATTATATTTTTGCTGCTTGTTTACTACTTTACTCTATTAACGGAAATGTAAATCTTATTTTTGTTAATACTTATATGTAGATGTGCAGCAAAGTTGTAGTTCCAAGTTCAATCATCGAGACATTTGAGACCCTATTATCATCTGCTGCAACAATATTAGATGAGGAGACTGGCAATCCTTCGTGGCAACCACGTGCTGACTTCTACGTTTATTGTATTTTGGCTTCACTTCCATGGGGTGGTCCAGAATTGTTTGAGGTAACTTCGATTTACTCCTGTCATTAACTGTTTAGATGAATCTCCGTTGTCCTGTGTTGCGTCTCACACGCAAAAAAGAGAATATCGTGCTTGTGCCACTGTTCCATGCCCCCCCCCCCCCCCCCCCCCCCCCCCCCAAAAAAAAAAAAAAAAAAAAGATGGTATGTACACGTGCTAGATTTTGATGGAATGGCGAGATCTGTCTTGAAGTTTGACATGCACTTGGAATTTTTGAATGGTTCTAAACTTCTAATAGATGAAGTAGCCTATTAGTGTTAGTGTTATCCAATATCCAGTTGTGATTTTGTGACATGTTTGTGCTGGAGCATGACTTGAGCATGCCAACTCTACTTGTTGGCAAATCGAGCAGCTTGTTGACTAATCTTGTTTATTCAAGACTTGCTGTGGCTAGCTGCTTAAGTTGCTTCTCTTTGGCATGTGGCCCAGTAGAGCAACTGTTCTATGTCCCAGCAGAGCAATACAGGGGAGGCGCGTAGAAGAGAATCATGGAACTTCTGTGAAATTATTTACTAGAAGATTTAGTAGATGGTAACTCGTTGATGACATGTACTTATGTACCATGCAGCAAGTTCCGGATGAGTTCGAGAGAGTTTTAGTTGGTATACAGTCTTACATAAGTATCAGGAGGCATTTTGATGATATTGCTTTCTCAGTCTTTGAGACAGATGAAGGCCACTCTCCTAACAAAAAGGTAATGCTAATCTTCCTGAATGAACGAACCAGAAGCTTGTTTATTTCTTGATTCACTTAAAATCTTATGTGATATCGAGGGCGTGTTTGGTTCCCACATTGGGAAACACACCTGGGCCTGGGGTTGGATGTGACTTCCTGGCAGAGCTCCCTAGGCGAGGTCTCGAACTAAACACGCCCTTAGTTCAGTATTAAAGGCTAGTCCTTTGCAGGATTTCATGGAAGATCTATGGGAGCGCATTCAAGTTCTTTCCCGCAATGGATGGAAAGTTAAAAGTGGTATGCAAAGACAACCTTTTACCCTAACCGTCTGTTTGAATGGCAGTTTGTATGCAAGCTGCAAACTGATATTTAGTCATTATTTCATAATATTTCAATTGTGGATAGAACTCTTAAACTTTTTTTTTGAATTTTAAAGTATTTATCTTTTTGTCAAGTCTCAAGTCACACGCTTCACTTTATGTTTGCATTCTTATTATGGCTATGGACTGGAATCCAATTACTTTCCTGGCAGTTCCAAAACCCCACCTGTCATTTGAAGCTCAGCTGGTGGCCGGAAAATCACATCGTCTTTCCCCTATAAGTTGCCCTCCACCCACTCCCTCGCAGTCATCTTCTGAAATGTTAAAAGGTCAGGAGAAACATGAAGCCGATATGAAGTATCCTCAGAGACTTCGTAGACTCCATATCTTTCCAACGAATAAAGCTGAGGTACTTCGCAAATTTATGATTTAGATAGAAACACTTCGATCATTCGATCATTGATCATTTATTTTTTAATGCAATCTGACCTGATGTGGAACTGCTTCTGTTTTTATTTATTTATTTTAATGCTCAGTTCTATGTGCTACCTCCGTTCCAAATTATAAGTCACTTTGGCTTTCTCCTAAGTCAAACTTCTCTAACTTTGACCAAGTTTATAGAAATATATATTGGCACCTACAATACCAAATAAGTGCACTCTCAAGACATAGTGCATGGTGGATGGAATAAAACTAATTTAGTGCTGTAACTGTTGGTATATTTTTTCTGTAGGCTTGGCTAAAGTTAAAGAAGTTTGCCTTAGGACATAGTCAAAGTGACATAATTTGGAACGAAGGGAGTATGATCTAAAGAGGATATGTTTCTTGATATTTTGTGCTGAGATCCTTCTTTCATTTCTTGCCAAATTCTTGCTATGGGTTCAAGCTAGTCTGGTATACTGGTACTAGCTGCTCTACATTCAATATTCAACTAGAAATATAAGTGACACACATGAAATAATTTGATAGGATATTTCCTAATCTGCTCCTTTGGCACCTGAAACTACTATCTTGTGAATTCTTTAATATTATATGGACTTTAGCTATTGGCCTATTGGCCTGATAAGTTGTTCTCTCTTGAAACATAATATTGTGTGAAGTAACTCACTCTGCTTCTTCATCCTGGGGAATTCATTCAAATAATGTGGAAAATATATGTTTTGCAATTATATATATATGTTCCTTCATTTGTGTATACTGGTTTATCACCTGGACTTCAGAGGGGACTATGTGATGGGTGTTTAACAAAAAATGAATCTATGCATATTGGCTTCAATTATACTTCAGTGAAATCCAATCTTATTTTAGTTTCTGTATTAATCATTTGTTGAAGGGCGGGCCTGGTGCAAGCGGTAGAGTCTTACCGCCTGTGACCGGAAGGTCCCAGGTTCGAGTCGCGGTCTCCTCGCATTGCACAGGCGAGGGTAAGGCTTGCCACTGACACTCTTCCCCAGACCCCGCACAGAGCGGGAGCTCTTTGCACTGGGTACGCCCTTTTTTTTATTAATCATTTGTTGTAGCTATATTCTACTACAAATAAGAATATAAGATACTATAACTATACCTTATCATATGACAATTGTTCTTCGTGTTTTGCACATCTAATCAGCTGCTGTTGATTCACAGAACATGCAGCCTGTAGATCGTTTTGTTGTTGAAGAATGCATTTTGGATGTGCTACTTTTCTTCAATGGATGGTCAGTTTGTACCCTTTGATTTTTTTTTTAAAAAACATTGAATGTATTTTATTGTCACACTCTTGTTGAATGTTGATACCAATATATGTGCTTCAGAGGATATTGCATATCTGGTACTTAAGTGTATCCATGGAAGATATGTCTGATATCAATTAGTTGTTAGATTTTGCTTGTCTGTGTAAATATGCATTAGTGGTTTCAATTTGGGTGAATAACATTGAGAGGGCTGGCAATGCTAGCTAAGCAGCTATGTGGTTTATTTTTGTGCTTAGTGTTTGGACCATAATCCCTGTTTTATGTTTACGGTGTATAGGAGATCCTGCATGATCCATTGCTGGCTGTGGTTTCTTTTTGTGCTCAGTGATGGCCATAACTGGTTTTCTTTTTCTAATCATGTATAAGTAAAAGAATTATGTTTTGAGACTGAGACAAATGTACTGGCATACTAATATTCATGGCTGTGGTTTCTTTTTGTGTTCAGTGATGGCCATAACTGGTTTTCTTTTCTAATCATGTATAAGTAAAAGAATTATGTTCTGAGACCGAGACAAATGTACTTGCATACTAATGCTCATTGTTTAGATGTTTGACCTGGTAGATCCCATGGCATTCTATGTTTCATGAATGGGGGATTTTTTTTAATATTTTAGTGTGGGATAATGCTAATTTGTTCATTTTCTGAGTGACTTTTTCATGCTTGAATTTTCTTTATGGCTATAGCTAAAGCTGTTAAATTTTCTGTAGTCTTTAATGTGAAAGGAATCTGATCCTTAATTTAGCATGACATCTCAGGAACATCCATTGAATTTTATGTTTATGATCCATTAATTAAGTGCAGCTTGCTTACTGATTCCATCTTGTCTATGTTTTTCTTTGAAAGTTAGTCGGAAAGAATGTGCATTTTATTTGGTCAGCCTTCCTGTGTCATTTCGCTATGAATACCTGATGGCAGAGACCATATTTTCACAGGTATTATTTTGTCATTTTTAATATTGACTTATTTGGGTTCAAAGTTAATACCTGTTTTTTTATACCTGCGTTCATATGATTCTACTCGTTTGTCTAAACCACTTGTTTTTATCTGCATGCATCCAGAACAATAATGGAGTTAACCAATAAGTTCTGGTTTAATGATTTAATGATTGTATGCCTATCTTTATAATGCTGCTTCCAATAAGCATTTAATAGGGTGTTTCATAGAAAACGCTGCCTTGGGTTGACGTATAGTTGCAACTTGCAAGCACAATTCTCTAAAACATCTGCTTTAGACTGGAGTGACTAGTTGGTACAGAAAGAAAATTTTATCCTCTTGCTATCAGACAATCAGTGTAAGACAGTAGTTAAACCGCAGGGAATTTGTTTCCAAACTTAAACAATGCTTCCCAGGTCCCCGGCCAAAAAAGAAGGGAAAACCCTGAATGAATTATAAGTCTACTGATTTTCAGCTGGTCTTGAAATAATTTGTGGCTCTCTGCAGAGTAGTCATTACTGTGGAAAATAGGTGGCCCTAGGCTACTTTCCAACCTGGATACTTTAATTGCCACGGAGTTAATGGATTTAGAAGCATTTGGTACATTCTGTCTTAGGAGTTATTTGCCTAGGATATTTGTGCATGCTGTGTTGCATTTTGAGGTTCTCTTTACCCTGTACTTGGGATAGTTTTGGTGTTCTTATGGTAAATAGTTTTCTAAATTCTAACGTATATTCTCTTGCAGCTACTATTGTTGCCGAATCCACCATTCAAGCCAATTTACTATACATTGGTTATCATTGATCTTTGCAAGGTAGACCTTTCATATCTCCTTGACAGATGCTGTTTGTCTGTCTGTCTGTCTGTAATGTCTGTTACAGTAGAATGTACGGTTGAACCTGCAATGCTCATTTCGCGAGCTTTTTGAAATTTGGGTTGAGTATTTGAGTTTAAGTTTGACCGTGCAATTATTATTATTATTATTTTTTTGCTGCATCACTACATTATGCTACAGATGTTCTTCGATTGTCACAACTAAGCATAGTTATGAAAATACCACAATAAATTTCACTATCAACGCTCAATGCCCCTCTGTTAATGTTATCTACATATCAGATTCCCATTGCATTGCTTACATCTCAAGAGACATGTTTATATTTTTATGTAAATAAACTTCACTTTTTTGTTGTGAAAAGTGAAAACCATTGTGCTCTAGATGTCTCAATTGGATGGTTCCAGTATTAATGTGAACATGGGATGAGGTGGTCGTCTGAAGAGTTAAATTTATCTACATACATTTTTCATTAGATGCCTTATGTTTGTAGCAATTTTTTGCTCCAGTACCTAAACATGAAAATGAACCTGGCATGTTAGAAAATTTTATCCACCAATGTTTTCTTATCCCTACTGATAGATTTTTTAGCTTCCAAGGATGTATTCAATTTGAGTCTCACCACATTAAGGTTTATTTCAGGCATTACCAGGTGCGTTCCCTTCAGTTGTGGTAGGAGCAGTGCATGCTCTTTTTGACAGAATTAGTAACATGGACATGGAGTGCCGCACCAGACTTATACTATGGTTTTCACACCACTTGTAAGTTGATCGTTATTTAGGATTTCTTCTTTGTGTAATCATTATTTGACTATTTGCATTTGCTTCATGTTGTCTGTTGATTGGTACATTCTTCTTACATGTTCAAAGTATGACTCCCAATAATCAGCACAGGAGCTTGTAATAATTAATAAAACATCATATGCATCGTTAATACAGTTCGCGCAAATGGATCCAGAACATATTGTTTCGTTCAAATAGTTGGTGGTTGTTACTGAATTGTAATGATATTCCTCTGCTTCTACAGGTCAAATTTTCAATTCATTTGGCCTTGGCAGGAGTGGTCTTATGTCAAGGACCTCCCAAAATGGGCTCCACAGCGTGTTTTTGTCCAGGAAGTGTTGGAAAGGGAAGTACGCTTGTCGTACTTTGAAAAAATCAAGCAGGTTAATCTTGTGCTATTAGCCATTACTTACCAAAGAGGGTTTCCTTTTGCACTATGTTGATATGCACGCTTAAAAAAAAACAGAATTAATAGGTATCTTGCGTCACAACAACAACAACAAAGCCTTTAAGTCCCAAACAAGTTGGGGTAGGCTAGAGTTGAAACCCAGCAGAAGCAATCAAGGTATCTTGCATCACCTTTTTTTTTTTTTTGCAGAGTATCGAGGATGCTGCTGAGTTAGAAGAACTGCTACCCCCAAAAGCTGGGCCTAGCTTCAAATTCCATAGCGATGAAAGCAATGAAAACACCAATGGCCAGAAGTTATCCCAGGAACTTGTTGGCTTGATTAGAGGAAAGAAGACTACACATGATATTATTTTATGGGTGGAGGAACAAATAATTCCAACAAATGGTACTGAATTTGCACTTGATGTTGTTAGCCAGACACTTCTTGACATGGGTTCAAAAAGTTTCACCCATCTTATCACTATTTTGGAGAGATATAATAAGATAATCTCTAAGCTATGTCCAAATGAGGAAATGCAGCTACTGTTAATGAATGGAGTCAGTGCTTATTGGAAGAACAGTACCCAGATGACTGCTATAGCTATTGACAGAATGATGGGTTATCGCCTGGTATCCAATTTGGCTATAGTCAAATGGGTTTTTTCTCCTGCCAATGTCGAGCAATTTCATATTTCTGATCGACCATGGGAGGTGCATCCTTTGCCCCTACAATTTTGCATTCATTTATGGTAAAAAAGTAGTACATATATCAACCAAATAAAAACAATATTTAAAGAGGTCAACAAATTTTCATTATAATTGTGAAAGTGATTTTTTTTTTATAAAATGGGAGTTCCGTTTTGTTTGGATGCATATTTATGGTGATTTGCATCCTCTTGATGCTTCTTTTGCCACTGTAGCCCATTATAACTAAATTCCTCATCTTTGGTTTGAATATATCTGATTGAAATTTCTCCATCAGATTCTTAGAAATGCTGTTAGTAAAACATACAATCGGATCAGTGACCTCCGAAAGGAAATTCAATCACTCAAGAAAGGTCTTCAAGTTGCTAAAGAGGCTAGTGCAAAATCCATAAAGGAGCTGGAGGAGGCCAAATCAGTGCTTGAGATTGTAGAGGGGCAACCTGCACCAGCTGAAAGACCAGGTAGGATAAGGCGACTCGAATTACGTGTAAAAAATGCAGAGGACGAGGAAAGAACTATTGAAGAATCTTTAGAAGTGAAGGGAGCTTTCCTTGCTCGGGCTCTTGAAGAAAGCAAGGTGCATTATTTGTTTTTGTTAGATTTTTTATTGATTTGTATGTGCATTGATATATTGATATTAATATTGCTTAATCTCAGTATTTTGTGGAATACTTTACTATCATGGAGTTCTATCCTTTTACCCACTTATTGGTCTGACTATTTGGTTTGACAGGACTTGCTTAAGTTGCTATTTAAGAGCTTTGTTGACGTGCTCACTGAACGTTTGCCGCCTGTCTCTGTTGATGGAGAAATTCCTAATCTGCGCACTGGAGATCAAAGTGTAAATTTTGCACCTCAAGATCCTGAAGCAGCAACAATGGATATTGACAATGAAAATGGAGCAGATAACAACAGGTCAGTCTGATATTCAGGATTGCACCACTCATATAAGTATAAACTGCATTCTCTATCTTGGATTGAAATGTTACACTAATGGGGTTTCATTATGAGTTAGGTTTTGCTGTCTTCCACATAAACAACAATTTTGCAGTTATGTTCTTTCAGATGATAGGGCAAATTTCGTATATTCGGTATAGAGTATCTTAACTTCTCGAGACTAGTCCAAATGTGCATTTTCCTAGATAAAGTAATTTGACTTTCACTGATCACAAGCAATGGTATGCCAGGAGTTGGCGTTAACATCCAGTTATATACAGATTGGATATTTTAGTAACTATATTTGCCATTCTCTTGTTCTGAACTGCTAACTCGTGCACCATCTTTACAGTGAACCGAATGGGCGAAACACAAAAAATGGATACAATGTTGGAGAGCTTGAGCAATGGTGTCTCTGTACACTGGGTTATCTCAAGTCATTTTCCCGCCAATATGCAAGTGAGGTTAGATTGCTATCTCTTATTGGAGGATCTCAATACTTTTATATGAAAATCTTGTAGGCAGCTGCCTAGTGTAATTGGCAAGGGCCAATTCCTTATCTCATATCAAATGATCTCTTGCATGTCCTAGCAATGGTAATGGACAGGATAAGGTGTATCAGAGCCAAATATTGTATACTGAAAAATTGCTCTTGCCTTTACAAAAGCTTTACTTGAGCACATCATTTCATTGGCTTCTGATCTCACACTGATCATTTATCATTTATGATGTCGGGTACAGATTTGGTCAAACATTGCAATGTTGGATGAGGATGTCTTCGTTGGGGATGTTCACCCACTTATCCGAAAAGCTGCTTTCTCTGGTTTGTGCAGATTTACCAATGAAGGGTCTCATCCTTGAATTTTTGACACCCTACCCACTTCCTTTCTAGAACGGAGTGTATTTGACCTGTATGATACAGAAGACAACTTTTAACCTTGTATAACTAATCAGATAGGCATGAAGATTTCTCCTTGATTTCTTATGGGGTTTTCCCCTTTCCCTTGTTTCTGTCTCTTAAGGAAAATTTGTCTTGTAACTTTGGCTTTCTGGTAGTAATATCCGAGTATGCTTGGTTTGATGTTAATTTTACCTGAGGACTGAGGTTGATATATTGATGACTGATCCTATTATCAAGGGGAGTGTCAACGATCTGATAAAACTGTTAAAAGTCACATATACTTTCCTCTCCAAGTTACAAGTCACTTTTTTGTCCTACTATTAGGCCAATGGGAGACATCATATCTCAGTTTCCAAGAGTTTCGGCATGAGTCATGGATATATGGTGCGATGGAACCCTGCCCAATGGATGGGCCGAAAGCTTAAGCCGAGCCTTTGACAAGCATGTTTTATGTTTCATACGCCGATAGGATATAAATAAAAGCTCGTACCTTTAAGAGGCCTAGACAGCCGGAGCCAGAGACGTTTTCTAAGATCAAAGTAACACACTAATAAAAAAAGAGTTGCGTTTGGAAAATGGAGAGGCTAGCGTCAGGACGTTTGGACGGATACCTGTGTCTACTCTGCCTCGTTCGCTTGGATTCACGTGCTGCCGGTGCAGGCACAGTTTTGCGCGTACACATGGGACTGTCACACACTACCCGTATGACTTGCTCCCACCCCCGGCTCAGTCCCTGTGTGGACGCATCGGGCGCCGATCACCTCCATCGCGGGCTCAATCCCCATGTTGACGCATCGGGTGTCGATCACCTCCATCGCGTCGGACTTTGCTGAGGAATCGCGCGGGCCTCTTCCACACCGTCGTCGCGCGGCCTACACCTCCTCACACTGGCTGGCGGCGGCCTGCGCCTCCTCTTGCGTGGGTGGTCGCGGCCTGGCCCTGCCGCCCTTGTCGACACCGACGTAAGTGGTCTGCACTTGCAACGCGAAATACTTGCTTGAAACAGATGAAACATTTGTAATATATGCTTGCAACATGTGTATAACCAGTGCAACATATGCAACATCTAGATAAAACAATTACAACATATGTCTAAAATAGATGAAACATTTTAAATAGACGCTTGCAACATACCTCTGAAACACTTGCAACACATGCAACATTCCGATCTATTTTTGCAACATTCATATGAAACACTTGCAACATATACATCTAAAACATTTGAAACATACATTAGCAACATATGCTTTTAGCGCAACATCTCCTTGCTGAGGTCGTGCGTTGCGGCGGCCACAACCTTCCTAGTAGGGAACTACGGTAGCGAAAGCACCTCAGCACGGCGAGGGACGGGGCACGACGCGCAACGAGGCGGAGTGGGTACGATGTGGGATGGGGGCGTGGCGCGGTGCCGCACGGGATGGGGCGCGCGACGGGGGATGGCAGCAGCAGCGAGGTGGAGTGGGGCGGGCGGCGTCCAAATGGATGAACGCCCACTTCTAAACATTATCGTTTGGAAAACTATTGGCGTTATCTTGCACTCAGTTTGGAAAAAAAACATTCACTATAAGGCGCCGTTCGCTGGTCTGAAACTTGGCTGAAACTGACTGAAAAACACTGTTCCGGCTGAATTGTTGCGAGAGAAAAATACTGTTCCGACTAAAAAAAAAAGCCGAACAAGCCGAATATAGGGTAAGCCGAACATGAGCTAAGCTAGGTAAAAAGGACGGAAAGGGTAAAAACATGCTCCCATCATACTATTTTTTCTCTCTTAGTTGAGAGAAAAAATTAACATTTCTCCATACCCTTTAGAAAGGGGACGCTTCTCTTGTGGATGTTTGGTAGCATGTAATGCTACCTAAGCTCGACTCCGCTCATGCAATATACGGAGTGCGGCATCCACGCATCAATCTCACAGGTCATACAGGTTGTATTTGCTCATGCAAATAACTAAAACTTTCTAGTTTTTTTGGGGGTACTTGCTTATAAAACCTTACCAAACACTTTCTTTTGTTAAATATGGTTGCAACTCAGTCTGCAGAGCTCATTGCGACGCCATTCGGGTACGGCAGGTCGGGCTTCAGCACGGTGACTTGCTTTGTCCTCACGTCGTACTTGCAGCCACTCCGTCGCGTCGGCCTTCATCATGATCTCCGTGTTAAACTAAATCTGCGCGGTTAGGCGGTGCTGCTTTTTGAAGTAGAAGTCGCAAGTGGTCTGGTCTACGTCTTCCGGCACGCCATCTACTTTTTTTTTCAGTCGCCAGCACCTCGGCCTCACCGCCACCATCCGGCCCGACCTTCATTAGTCCCAGATACGATACGCGTCGGCGATGTAGAGGACACCGGTCTTGGTGAAGGACTGCAGGCACGGGCGCTGAGCGGGGCAGCGCAGATGCGGCTGGGCGGATGCTCTCGGTCACCTCAGTACGGACGCCGTGCACAGTAGGATGCGCGGACGTGGTCTAGCTCAGAGCCGACGGCGCTGCCGCCCCACTTGCCTCTGCCCCCTGGCCTCCCGGCTGTCGAAGGCCAGGCTCTCGGCGCCGCTGCCACCGCTGGGCAGCGGAAGGCAGAAGCTCCAGTCTCCAGAACCCAGAGCGTGGGCGTGGTTTTGATCGGCTCGGCGGCGCGAGGAGGGCAAGGGCGACGGCGAGCAGAAGCGACGCTGCCAGGCTAATACGCCCCATCTCGATCATGTTCTTCGTATATGGAGCTTCGTGCTTGTGTTAAACCTAAAGCAGGATTTCTATGCATAGAACTAGTATGTTTACTTGCTTTTGAATAAAATCATGAGTCCTAAAACATATACTAGTACAATAACAGTAGATAGAATGAGAGAAAGAGATGGATGAAGGGTGCAAACCATCGGCCGTCTTAGATGAAGATGGGCTCGCCATCGCAGTGCTTGGCGATAACCCGGTGGCGGTGTCGAGTCGAAGGTCGGCGGTGCAGTAGCAGTCGCAGGGCAGCCCAGCGTCGTAGCAGCCCCTCGGTGTAGATGCAGAGACGGTGACGGCGCTTCCCGTCGCTGGCAGCGTCCCCTCTGTGATCGGTTAGGGTTTAGGACCGTAGGTGGGGTGCTAGGCGGCTCAAGCGAACCTCGTGACTCGAGCGCCCTGGCCCTCACCTCCTATTTATGGCGCTGTACGACGGGGCCCACCAACCATATTAGGGTTGGGCGTCCCTGATCAGGGCGCGGATCCAAGGGCCCAATAGGCCGTTGGGCCTATTGATGGAGATCAACTAACATTCTCCCCCTTGATCTCACCTATAACTTAAACTTAACTTACTTATTTTCTTTTGTTTCATTCCATCACAGATCAGTGCATAGAGCGTGCCTCATCGCCACGGTCTCTTGCCATTAGATTAATCAGCTACAATACACCTCTATGTTTTGAAACAGATTCTTAACTAGGCCCTTATTGTCTAGGAATCATAGGCTTTTCCTTAAACCCATGCCGGCTACGTGTTCTCTGAACACACTAGGTGGTAAGCCTTTTGTAAACGGATCCGTGAGCATCTTTTCTGTTCTTATATGCTCAAGACTAATTATATGATCTTGGACTTTATCTTTCACAACATAATACTTTATGTCAATGTATTTGGCAACACCACTTGACTTATTATTGTGAGCATAACATACTGCTGGATTATTATCGCAGTATAACTTAAGTGGTTTATGTATGCCGTCTATCACTTTCAACCCGGGCATGAATTTCTTTAACCAATTCACCTGCCCTTTGACCTCATAACATGCTACAAACTCGGCATACATTATGGATGATGTAGTGACGGTTTGCTTTTGAGCTTTTCCATGATATAGCTCCTCCTGCAAGAATGAATATGTATCCTGACGTGGACTTTCTTTCATCTCCCGCATAATCAGAATCTGTATACCCCTCTATGTGCAGGGAATCAGATCTTCTGTACGTTAACATGAGACCCTTCGTACCTTGCAGGTAACGTAAAACTTTTTTTACTAATTTTCAGTGTTCTATTCCTGGATTACTCTGATATCTGCCAAGCAACTCGATAACAAATGCTAAGTTAGGACGAGTACACACTTTAGCATACTATAAACTTTCGATAGCTGAACTATATGGAACCGCTTTCATTTGATCGGTCTCATATTGGTTCCTAGGACATTGAAAATCCCCATATCTGTCGTCCTTGACTATGGGAGCAGGTGATGACTTACAATTTTGCATACTGTATTTCTTTAGAACCTTTTCTAAGTATGCCTTTTGTGATAATCCTAAAATCCCCTTTTCTCTATCTCGGTGAATCTCTATTCCTAGGACGAACGAAGCTTCACCGAGATCCTTGATATCAAACTTTGAGGACAAGAACTTCTTTATTTCTATTAGTATACCAACATCACTGCTAGCGAGCAAGATGTCATCCACATATAAGACTAGAAAAATATATTTCCTATTCTTGAACTTTGCGTAAACGCAATTGTCCTCTACGTTTTCTTGAAACCTAAATTTTCTTATTGTACTATCAAACTTCAAATACCACTGTCTTGAAGCTTGTTTTAATCCATAAATGGATTTCTTCAGGCGGCATCCCATGTGTTCTTTTCCTTCCACAACAAAACCTTTTGATTGTGCCATGTAAACGTTTTCCTCCAAATCCCCATTTAGGAACGCCGTCTTTACATCCATCTGATGTAATTCTAAGTCGTAATGTGCTACAAGCGCCATTATGATTCTAAAAGAATCCTTACATGAGACTGGAGAAAATATCTCATTGTAATCTATGCCTTCTCTTTACGTGAAACCTTTCGCCACAAGTCGCGCTTTAAACCTTTCTATATTCCCTTTGGAGTCATGTTTAGTTTTGTAGACCCATTTACACCCTACTGTCTTGGCTCCTTTAGAAATTATTTCTAATTTCCAAACTTCGTTGGTTTTCATTGATTTCATTTTATCTTCCATGGCTTCAAGCCACTTGGATGAATGAGCGCTTCTCATGGCTTCTTCAAATGAGGTGGGAATTCCTCACAATCATAAATTTCATAATCATCAGGAATGGCTGATCTCATGACTCTTTGAGACCTTCTAGGGGCCTCACTAGATGACGCTTGTTCTATTTGAGGCTGTTGTTGCTCTTCCTCGTGTGTGACAACGGGTTCTTGGGGATCCTGAAGGACAGGTTCCTCATGCTCATTCTTGCCACAGGAGAACTAACAATAGGTGCTGTTACTACAGTGTCTTGCACTGTTGGTACAACAATATGTAGCGTGAAAAATAGTTCCTGAACCATAGGAGTGGGCACGTAGACCTGCTTCTCTTCAAAACTAATTTCTCGCGCTACCATACTCCCCCTGATCATATCATCCTCCAAGAAGACATCATATCTTGTTTCTATAAACTTCGTTTGTCTGTCAGGATAATAGAAGCGATAACCTTTTGACTTTTTCTGGATATCCAATGAAATGGCAGCTGATTGTCTTGAAGTCTAGCTTCCCTATGTTTTGGTTAAATACTTTTGTCTCAATAGGACAACCCCACACACGTAAATAGTTTAGTGAGGGTTTCTTTCCTGTCCATAACTCATACGGTGTTTTGGGCACCGATTTACTTGGTACTCGATTAAGAATATGAATGGCGGTTTTAACGCCTCTATCCATAAACTTATTAGTAAGGTAGAATAACTTATCATGCTTCTCACCATATCTATTAAGATACGGTTGCGTCTTTCAGCTACTCCATTCTGCTGAGGCTCGCTCGGTGTAGAATACTAGGCTACTATGCCATTTTCCTATAAAAACCTTGTAAAGGGTCCAGGAACTTGGCCATATAGGGTGTGTCGACCGTAGTACTCTCCCCCACGGTCAGACCTTACTACCTTAATCTTTAAGTTGTGCTGATTCTCTACTTCAGCCTTGAATATTTTAAATTTATCCAATGCTTCCAATCTTTCTTTAATTGGATAAATGTAGCCAAAACGAGAATAGTCATATGTGAATGTTATAAATGAATCATAACCATCCACACTCTTCACAGGAAAAGGACCACATATGTCTGTGTGGATTATTTCTAAAATTCCAGCGCTTCATTTGACATCTTTCTTTATTTTCTTAACATACTTTCCTTTTATGCAATCTATGCATTGTTCCAAATCTAAAAATTCTAAGGGCGGAAGAATTGATTTCTTAATCAATCGCTCTATTCTTCCCCTCGAAATATGGCCTAAACGTTAGTGCCATAATTTCGAAGATACATCATGTACTCTCTTCCGCTTATTCATTGCATTCATAGACGAGGAAGCATTCTCATTCTCAGTACTTACA
Organism: Miscanthus floridulus; assembly: GCF_019320115.1. Classification (NCBI taxonomy): domain Eukaryota; kingdom Viridiplantae; phylum Streptophyta; class Magnoliopsida; order Poales; family Poaceae; genus Miscanthus; species Miscanthus floridulus. The sequence continues at coordinate 157,481,776 of NC_089580.1, read as the reverse complement.
TCATTCACATTCTCAGAAAGTGATAATAAAGAAAGCTTGTATTGTCGGAAGGCAAGACCAACACATTTATTATTATAAACAATCTGACATTTGCCATTACCAAAATGGCAATCATATCCATCGTAATCTAAACGTGACACACTTATTAAGTTTCTTCACAAAGAGGGTACAAATAGAACATCTGAAAGCTTAAGTAGAAGACCATCAACTAATTCTAGAGAAAGATCTCCAATGGCTTCAACTTGAGCTTCAACTCCATTTGCTACTTTAATTCTTCTTTCTCCTCTTTGCAGGGTTCTCCTCGTACAGAATCCCTGTAATGAATTTGCAACATGAACAGTTACACCTGAATCAATCCACCAAGTAGATTTTGCATAACTTAAATACAAGGATTCATCTATGAATATAATGAAATCCTCACCTCTGTTCAGCAGGCTCTTCAGGAAGTCTGGACAATCCCTCCAGTAGTATCCATGCTTCTTGCACCATTTGCACTAATCCTTCTCAACTTGAGCATTGGAGTTCTTCTGATGGTGCTCAGTCTGAGGGGCTTTCCCTTGAAATTTGGTATTCTTATTGAAGTTCTTTTTCTTGTCCTTCACAAGGTTAGCAGAGTCACCCTATAAGGACTTCAGCCTTTCCTCTTCTTAAACACACATTAAGATGAGCTTTTCTATGTCCCACTTGTTGGGCCACATGTTGTAGTTAACAACAAATGTTTCATATTCCTTTAGCAAGGAAGCAAAAACCAAATGAATTAGGAACTCATCATTGAGCCCTAAATCCATTGGCTTCAGCTTCGAAGCCACGTTGCTCATCTTTAAAATGTGCTCTCTGATACCGCCACCAGTGTATTTCTCATTGAACAATTTCTTGATCAATGTACTAGCATAAGCCTTGGAAGAGCCAGTGAATTGACTCTCCACCTTCTTAAGGTACTCAGTGGCGGTATCACAGTCTGGGATAGACCCCCTGAAAGCATCTAGGCCCTAAGTTGGATTTTGGTGATTAATGTCAATACAAGATTACTATGACTAATGTATGTTTTGTAGAGGCAATTAAGTTAGGTCATGGTAATGGTGATCGATTGGGCAATCGAGGTGGTCATGCCCCTATGATGGAAATCGTTTCAGTTTTCAAAGGATGGACGACAAGGTTAATGATGACTAGTTCTAAGTGTCTATTGGAGTTGGAGTGACACTTAGAGTAGTTTAGGACTTTGTTTTTCCTTTAGCTGTACTATTAAGGGGGGTATGGACGGGTAGCTTGACCTAGTTGAGTCTAGTGAGTTAGGTGTGGTGCACACTTATTAAAACTAGCTCTAGGTAGCTCCTATGAATGCCTAAGATCCTTTGGAGCAATCTTCATTCACATATGTTCAAGAGTTGGAAGTGAATGGAGGGTCAAATGCTGACCGGACGCTGGTCCGGTCAGTTCATTTGATCAACAGATTGCGTTCGGTGTGACCGAACGCTGAAGAGGTCAAGTGACCAGATGCTGAGAGGCAGCATCCAGTCAACTCCAGTAAGGTTCTAGAGAAGGGAATCTGTGACCGGACGCGTCCGGTAAGTACTGATTGGACCCTAAGGGTTCAGCGTCCGGTCGAGTCTAGTAAGCATCCAGTGAGGGTTTCATGTGACCGGACGCGTCCGGTCAGTGGTGACCAGACCCTGCCAGCGTTCGGTCAATACATTTTCACTGGCTCATGGGTTGAACTGACCGGAGCGTCCGGTCAACATGACCGGAGCGTCCGGTCACCCCATAGAAGCTCATAACGGTTCGTTTTTCAGGCTGCCTTATAAATAGAAGCTCCACTCGTGTGTGGAGTTACTTTTGCTTATTCCAACAGCTAAGAAACACGTTTGTGAGTGCCAAGAAGAGCAAGGTCCTAGTGAGGTGATTGAGATTTGAGAATCCAAGAGAGTAGCCTCATTAGTGAATCAAGAGTAGTCAAGTGTGCATCCATCTTCTCATTAGGCTTCGCGTGGTCAAGTGAGAGTTCGTGCTTGTTACTCTTGGTGATCGCCATCACCTAGATGGCTTGGTGGTGATTGGGAGCTTGGTGATCACCCAGCGGAGCTTGTGGGTGACCCAACTCAAGTTGTGAGCAGTTTTGGGTGATTCGCCACGACGGAGTATTGAAGAATCAACCCATAGAGAGCACTTGATCTTTGCACGGATCAAGGGAGAGCTACACCCTTGCGCGGGTGCTCCAATGAGGACTAGTGGAGAGTGGTGACTCTCCGATACCTCAGCAAAACATCGCCGCGTTCCTCTCTCTCTTTACTTTGAGCATTTACTTTGAGTATTTACTTTGAGCAATTCAATACTTGTCTTTACATTCATAGAATTGCCATGCTAGAGTAAGTTTGGAACTTAGGTTACAAGTCATTTGTGCATTAGTTTGATAGAAACACTTTTCTAGGCACAAGGGGTTAATTGGGCTATCCATAGGTTTTGATTATTGCAAGAAAATTTAGAATTAGCCCAATTCACCCCTCCTCTTGGGCATCTTGATCCTTTCAATTGGTATTGGAGCCTCGTGCTCACGTTTTTAAGCTTAATTGCTTAGAGCAAGATGTCTCACGGGGATGGACCTCCTCCTATCTTTGAGGGAGATGACTTTCCATATTGGAAAATCCATATGGAGGCGTACTTAGAAGCTCTAGACGTTGGTATTCTTAGAGTCACCTCACAAGGCTTCCCAAAACCTCGGGATGCTACTAACCTATAAGGCGATGAGGTTAATTATGAAAAATGGAATGCAAAGGCTCACAACACCATCTTTAGAGGCCTTTGCAAAGATGTGTTTAACCGTGTTAGGAACCACAAAGACGCCCATGCACTATGGTCAGATGTTTGTGCGCTCCATGAGGGAACCAAGAGTGAGCATGAGGAACGCTGTCATCTTGTGATTAAAAAGCTAAATTCTTTTGAGATGCTTCCCAAAGAAAGTGCTAATGAGATGTATTCTTGTTTAAATATTCTTGTAGAGGAAGTCAATGGGCTTGGACTTACTCAAATGTCACCATCCGACGTTGTGAGAAAGATCTTGAGTGTCCTCCCCATTGACAAATATGGGCATATTGTGACCGTGCTACATCAAGGTGATCTTTCCGCCGCTACACCGACACAAATCTTAGGAAAGATCAATACTCATAAGATGTACATGCACATCACGCCATAAGATGGCTCATCCTCTACAAAGAAGAAAGAGAAGGACTTAGCATTCAAAGCTAGCCAAGATAAGGGCAAAGCAAGACTTGAGTATGAGAGCTCAAGTGATGAAGATGGTGAAGAAAGTCTTGCTCTCATGGTGAAGAAGACCGCCAAGATGCTAAAGAAGCTAAACAAAAGTGGCATCAAGTTTGACGGCAAGAAGAAGAAGTTCTTCACTAGCTCAAGAAGAAAGCCAATCTCCGAGATGGATTGCTACAATTGTGGCGAACTTGGCCATCTAGCTCATCAATGTACAAAGCCCAAGAAAGACATGTTCAAGAACAAGAACAAGGGCAAGAAAGATAACTCAAGCAATGAAGATGAAGATGAGAAGAAAAAGAACAAGCCATACAAGAAGAGAGATGGCAAAAAGAGGGACTTCTACAAGAAGAAGAAGGGGGGAAAGGCCTACATTGTCGGTGATTGGCTCACGAACATTGATTCATCAAGTGGATCATCCGATGATGATAGTGACAATGAGAAGGTGGCCGCCATTGCTATTGATCTTGCATCTTCACCGCCACCATCGCCATCATCCTCTACACACCTATGCCTTATGACCAAGGGTGAACGCAAGGTAACTAAGAGTGATGATAGCAGTGATGATGATCAAGCTAGTGATGATGATAGCGATAGCGATGATGATTCACCTACATATAATGATCTTGTCAAAATACTAAGAAAATACACTAAGATCATTAGAAAGAGTAGAGCTACAAATGAAAAACTTGATGCTAAAAATGATTCACTCTTAGCTAAGTGTGATACAATGGAAAAGGCTAATGATGAGCTTAGAGAACTAATGATGCTACATCATCCAAACTCAAGGAGCTCAAATCTTCTAAGAAAGAGCTTAAGGATAAACATGATAAACTTGAGTGGGTGCACAATGAGCTCATCACTAGTCGCAACAAGCTAAAAGATGAATACACTACTCTTAAGATCAATCATGATACACTTGTTATTGCTCAAGAATTCTTACCAAATGAGCCACATGATGCTACTAACCATGTTGTTAAGATTGATATAGCCACATCATGTGATGATTTGATTGATGAGAGCATTGAGCATGGATCTAGTAGCAAAGACAAGCAAGTGGTTGAGTGCAATGACTATGATGAGTATGTCAAGCTCAAGAGTGATAATGAGAAGCTTATGAAAGATCTTGAAGAGATGAAAAATCACAACACCATGGTGCTAGAAACTCTTGATCATGACAAAGAGTTGATCCTTGAGAATGAGAAGCTCAAAGAAGAAAACAAGAAACTCAAGGAAGAGAAGAACAATGATGTTCTCAAGGAAGAGAACAAGAAGCTCAAGATGGAGAAAGAGTATCTTAAGGTGGGATTGAGCAAGTTTGCTAGAGGCAAGCATCTCCAAAATGAGCTACTCATGAACACCGTCATGAAGATGGATAGAAGTGGCATTGGATATGTGGCAAGTGTAGAGAAGAAGAAGGCTCAAGCTCAACAACAACAATCAAAGCCAAAGCCAAAGCCAAAGCGATGTTTTGAGTGTGGACAAGAAGGCCACTTTGCTCATGAGTGTCAAACTCCACTGCCACAACCCTTGCCCAAGCATGCTAGACCCTTTGATTTCAATGCTCACTACATGCTTAGAAAAGATTCTAGTGGAAAGATGAAAGTCATGTTCTTAGGACCCCGTAACAAGAATAGGCCTAAGAAGATTTGGGTGGCTAAGTCACTTGTTGAGAAGGTAAAGGGCCCTCAACAAGTTTAGATTCCTAAAGCTTGAATCTCTTGTGTGTAGGTGAACTACAAGACCGGTGGAAGTCATTGGGTGATTGATAGTGGTTGCACTCAACATATGACCGGTGATCCTCGTATGTTCACCTCACTAGATGAAGAGGTAGATGGACAAGAGAAAATAATATTTGGAGATAATTCAAAGGGCAAGGTTAAAGGATTGGGCAAAGTGGCAATATCAAATGATCATTCCATCTCCAATGTGCTCTTTGTTGCTTCATTGAGCTTCAACTTGCTATCCGTTGGGCAATTGTGTGATCTTGGCTTCCAATGCTTGTTCACCGAGAAGGAGGTTGTTGTATCCAAGGTAGATGACAATCAAGTGATATTCAATGGATTTAGATACAACAACTTATATCTAGTTGACTTCACCTCCAAAGATGCAAATTTGAAGACTTGCCTATTCACCAAAACAATACTTGGGTGGCTATGGCATAGAAGACTTGCTCATGTTGGGATGAGCTCACTCAAGAAGCTTATGAAGAATGATTTGGTGAGAGGGTTGAAGGATGTGAAGTTTGAGAAGGACAAGCTTTGTAGTGCATGTCAAGCCGACAAGCAAGTTGCAAACACTCATCCAACCAAAGCTTTCATGTCAACCACAAGAGTGCTAGAACTCCTACACATGGATTTATTTGGACCAACAACATACAAGAGTTTGGGAGAAAATCTCTATTGTCTTGTGATTGTGGATGACTATTTAAGGTATACATGGGTGTTCTTCCTTCATGACAAATCCGAAGTTGCATCTTGCTTCAAGAAGTTTGCTAAGAGAGCTCAAAATGAATTTGAAGTGAAGCTCAAGAAGATTAGAAATGACAATGACAAAGAATTTGACAACACAAATATTGAAGCCTATTGTGATGAAGTTGGAATCAAACATGAAGTCTCCGCAACTTATACTCCTCAACAAAATGGTGTAGTTGAGAGGAAGAACCGGACTTTGATCACTCTTGCAAGGACAATGCTAGATGAGTACAACATCCCTGAAGCTCTATGGGTAGAAGCAATCAACACCGCATGTTATGTATCCAACCGCCTATTCCTTCAAAAGTTCCTTGGCAAGACACCTTATGAGTTGCTCATTGGGAAGAAGCCGAACGTCTCATTCTTTAGGGTGTTTGGTTGCAAATGCTACATCTACAAGAAGCGGCAACACCTAGGGAAGTTTCAAAGATGTTGTGATATAGGTTTTCTTGTTGGTTACTCATTGAAGTCCAAAGCATATAGAGTATTTAATCATGCCACCGGCTTGGTTGAAGAAACATATGATGTGGAATTTGATGAATCTAACGGCACCCAAGGAGCACATGAGAATCTTGATGATGTAGGTGATGAACCATTGAGGGAGGCCATGAAGAATATTCTGGTGGGAGACATCAAGCCAAAAGATGATGAAGATGATGTACAAGTCATTAACCAACCTTCTTCATCAAGTGTGCCACAAGATGGTGAAAAAGATGGGAGAATAGAAAATGAAGATACTCATATCTCCCATGAGCAAATGGTGGTACAAGCATAAGATGTTGATGCTCCACAACCTTCTCCTCAAGTGGTTAATAGAAGAAATACATCTCTCCTACAAGATCATCCACAAGATCTCATCATAGGGAGTCCATCAAAGGGTGTAACGACTCGATCTCAAAAACTTACTTCATTTATTGCTCATCACTCTTTTATCTCTTGCTATGAGCCTACCAAGGTAGAAGAAGCTCTTAAAGATCCGAATTGGATCAATGCCATGCATGAAGAGTTGAACAACTTCACTCGCAATGAAGTTTGGACTCTTGAAGAGCGACCAAAAGGTGCAAGAGTCATTAGAACAAAGTGGGTGTTCCGTAACAAGCAAGATGATCAAGGTGTTGTTGTGAGGAACAAGGCAAGACTAGTTGCAAAGGGGTTCTCTCAAGTTGAAGGTTTGGATTTTAGAGAGACCTTTGCACTAGTTGCAAGATTAGAAGCCATCCGTATCCTTCTTGCATATGCATCACATCATGAAATGAAACTATATCAAATGGATGTGAAAAGTGCATTTTTAAATGGCTTTATTAATGAACTAGTCTATGTTGATCAACCTCCTAGGTTTGAAGACCTTAGATATCCTAATCATATTTATAGGTTGTCCAAGGCACTATATGGGCTTAAGCAAGCCCCAAGAGCTTGGTATGAGCGCCTTCGGGACTTTCTCATTGAGAAGGGCTTCACCATTGGGAAGGTCGACACCATACTATTCACCAAGAAGCTTGATAGGCATATCTTCATTTGTCAAGTATATGTTGATTATATCATCTTTGGATCATCAAATGAAGACTCATGCAAAGAATTTGGTGAATTGATGTCAAAGGAGTTCGAGATATCAATGATTGGTGAGCTTACATTCTTTCTTGGTTTTCAAGTCAAGCAAATGAAAGAAGGCATCTTCATCTCTCAAGAGAAATACACAAAAGATCTTCTCAAGAGATTCAAGATGGATGAATGTAAGCCAATCAAGACACCAATTCCTACCAATGGACATCTCGACCTAAATGAGGGAGGTAACCCGATTGATCAAACTCTCTACCGTTCAATGATTGATAGTTTGTTATATTTGACCGCATCTAGGCCTGACATCATGTTTAGTGTGTGTATGTGTGCTAGATTTTAAGCTAGTCCTAAGGAAACACATTTAATTGCCGTAAAAAGAATCCTTAGGTATCTTAAGCACACACCAAGCATTGGCCTTTAGTATCCCAAAGGAGCTTTATTTGAATTAATTGGCTATTCCGATTCAGATCACGCTAGATACAAAGTTGATAGAAAAAGCACATCCGGAGGGTGTCATTTGCTTGGTAGATCACTTGTATCTTGGTCCTCCAAGAAACAAAATAGTGTGGCTTTATCCACCACCGAAGCGGAATACATTGCCGCGGGTGCTTATTGTGCACAAATTTTATACATGAAACAAACTTTGCTAGACTATGGTGTAGTTCTAGAAAAAGTACCTCTTTTGTGCGACAATGAAAGTGCGGTAAAACTTGTAAATAATCCGGTTCAACACTCTCGCACCAAGCACATAGATATCCGCCATCACTTTCTAAGAGATCATGTTGCTAAAAATGATATATCACTAGAAGGTGTAAGAACCAAAGATCAATTAGCGGATATCTTCACTAAACCGCTAGATGAGGCTACATTTTGTAGATTGCGGAATGAGATCAATGTACTTGACTTTAGCAACTTCACAAAAAATTGAGCTTGTGTTGTCCATTGCATTCATTGTAATATACAACATGTTTAATTTTTGGCAATGCATATAGGGCTTATCTAACATGGTTAAGATAACCGCCAAAAAGCGTGTGAAGAAGCTTAACCTTGGATCAAACTTGACAAGCAACTAGATTTACTTACAAGTACTGCATATGCATGAATGTTGTTTTTATCATTTTGTTCCATTTGCCCTCTTGTTGCCTATTTTCTTAAAAAGAATTATAGCCTAAGGCAAAATATTATGAAAAATATGAGGGTTTGAGAGAGGTCACTCACATCAGTCTCAATTGGTGTTTATTTGGATCTTATTCAAGTTGGGACTTGATTAGGAATAGGCAGCGCGAAGGAACTTTGAAGATTTGCTGGAAAAGGTGTACCGGACACTGCTGTCCAGCGTCCGGTCAGTTCACAGGAGGTGAACTGCTGCTGAAGGAGTGACCGGACGCTGCGTTTGTGCGTCCAGTTAGGAAGGGATCCAGCGTCTGGTCGTTTGGAGAAGGAATAGGCTGTACTAACCGGCGTCCGGTCATGGACCACCGGACACGTCCGGTCCTGACTCTAGAGGAATTGGACCTCTCTGGAATCGACTGGATGCTGGGTGGTAGCGTCCAGTCGCTACCACCAAAGCGTCTGGTCAGTGGTTTTCGCGCGATATCGGGACTCTTTCTCTGTTTCCTTATCTGTTGCGTTTGGGGGACCTATTTATTCAATCGACCGTACCCCTCCTGGCCTATTCCGCCTCTAGCCCATCCCATGCCCTAACCGCCGACGCCGCCGCAGCTCACTGAGCCACCGTAGCCGAGCACCTTGCACCAGCCACGCACGCCACCGTGCCTCCCTTGCCTACGTTCGCCCCTGCCTCGCTCGCCACCGCGCCGCCGCTGAGAAGCCCGCTGCCGAGCCTCGCCGCGTGCCCAAGCCACCGCGCGCCTCTCACGAGTCAGCGACGCTGGAGTCAAGCCTGTGGGTCCAGCGCCTCCAGTCATCCTGCTGCTCAAGCTAGCGCCGTTCAAGCCCTAACCCTACCTCCTCGATTGGTAAGGCCCTTTTTTTGCCGATTCATCAGATTACCCATCGTTTGCGCAGCAACCCTAACTTCGTCGTTGTCACTGATCCACGGCCAATTCTTCATAGAGCTTCAAAAACCCTAACCCTAGTCGGTTCCGAGGTTCCCTCGCGTGACGTCTTTCCTTTTCTAGATCGTTGATCGTCAGGTACCTTGCCTATCGTCTCAATTTTGCACCTACATTGCTTGCTTCCTAGGTCTTTCGCATCTATTAGATATATTGTATTTATTCGTATATCCATCTATTCTATCATGCAGCGAGTCGGTGCTGTTGAGGTTCTTGTGGCAATTGGTAGTCAACTCAGAGCCAAGCTCGTGAGTAAGGATCAAGGCCAAGCCTCGGGAGTGTCAGTTTGACAGTTGATCTTCATCAGCGGCAGTTCATCCTCTTGTCAGATCAGATGGCTCGCACCAAGAATGTTGGTGGTGGTCCGGGTGATGATGATCGGAGGCCCCCGCCTTGCCAGCCTGCAGGACCGAAAGGCAAAGCAACAAAGCAGGTGACATCCAAGAAGCGCAAGTACCCTGACACAGAGACAACGAGAGTAGCTACAGTCGCTGAGGCCACAGAGCGTGCTGAGAGAGGCGGTGCCTGCAGTGGAGTTGTCATAGCAGATCAGTTGGCACCAGATGCGCAGGGCAGACTGAGGGAGATCGAGCGACTTCATGGTAGTCCACCTAGGACTGTCATGATGGCAGGACGTCGTCTAGCCATTGAGGAGCCTCAGCGTCAGGGGGAGTCTCAGCAGGAGTCATAGTAGCAGCCCCCACCAGTAGAGCCTCAGCCAACTCAGGACACTCAGGAGGGCCAGCAGGCCAAGGAGACCGAGCCGGCACCCTAGCTTCGCCGCTCTGGTCGTACCAGTGCTACTATTCTAGCGAGGCCAGCTACATAGCATAGGGGTTCACGCCCTTCGCCCAGACCACAGGGTCCGCCTCTAGTAGTACACCTTGACTTGAGGGCCGCCATAGCCAGACATGTTCGCCAGTTGAGGTTTGTTGAGTTCGATGTGTGGTTCCCTCCAAGGAGGGATGAGAGAGCAGCTGAGGGTTTCTACACACCGCTCTAGGAGGACTTCTACAACGCATATATGAACAGTGGGGCAGTGTTCAGATCTTAGAGAGTCTGTAGTTTGGAGTCTATTGTGGCAGCTACCGGAGAGCACATCCGTCCCTACTTGTCATATTTGTCGGGGCTTGCAGATCTGATTGGCCGGACAGGAGTATTTGTACCATCTTGGGTCCAGTAGTTTTATGCTTCACTCTATGTTGATCCGCATCACAACTTCATTCACTTTGCATTCAACGGCAGAGATTACAGGGTGATGAGTTTTAGGGCCTAGGAGATACTGAGACTACAGGATCAGCCTGTCAAGTTGCATGAGGTATGCTATGGACAGCAGGAGCCTCCCAGGCGTCCTCATGGAGGGATGGTGCCCCCTACAGATCTGGTGTGACATTGCTTCAAGGAGCCCTTTGGTGAGGGGTCGAGCAGGAACCCCAGTGACCTGACTCCTATAGCTCGTGTGCTAGAGGCCATTATTAGGAGGACACTACTTCCTAGGTTGGGATACAGGGAGGGTCTGACTCGCTTATAGCTCTAGCTCCTCAACGCCCTGATGCAGCAGACCGTGTTCGACATTTGGGACCTCCTTCTATCAGAGATGGAGGATACTATTGCTGAGGGCTTCAAGGGTCGTAGACAGCTTCCTTATGCACATTGGATCACATTCTTGATGCTCAAGTCTATGCAGGTCAAGACCCCTGAGATGGTTGCAGAGTACAGGGCTGCCACCACAGAGTTTCCTACATATAACATGGCACAGAGGATTAGGTACAGCACTCCACAGGCACCCGCTCAGCCTAGTCGTCGTTCAGATGTTCTAGAGTCAGCAGCTCAGCAGGACGAGATCATTAGAGGCATAGCTGCTATAGAGGAGGAGCAACTTGAGGCACAACAGGGGATGACCGAGTCCAGTGATAGTTCAGATGATGACTATCAGCCGATTCCTCAGATGCCTCCACGTAGACATGATGTAGAGGCCGGTAGTTCCAGCTCAGTACCACCCGCATCGCAGACAGACCCCGCATTGATTGCCATTCTTGAGCGGATGCAGCGGGAGTAGGCATGACAGGCTTAGGAGATAGCTGCCACCTTCGCACAGTTCTAGACTCATCAGGACGAGTTTTAGAGACAGCAACAGCAAATGCATCAGCAGTAGTTACTCATGCAGCAGCAGCTTATGGGATTTATGCAGCATGTAGTGATAGCACTTGGGGCCCCACAGCCACAGCCTTCGCCCCAGCTTGCTCAGCCTGCCACCACTTCGACGACTCTAGCTATACAGCCTAGTGGGCTTCAGAGTTAGGGATAGCCTCCAGCTCCATTTGCTTCACCTACAGTTCAGGTGTCTCAGTGGTTGTCCTCACCAGTGGTTGCCCCGTAGTTCACTCCATATCACATAGGCTTCTCACCGGAGCAGTCACCCTCGCTTTTGTGCCTGACATGTCAGTCTCTAGGAGTCTTGGAGCATCCTTCAGCGAGTTGACTGGCATGCCTACACTGCCTCATATGCATACCGCCGGTCCTTCTACAGCAGCCCCAGTCACAGTGACTACTTAGAGGCTCCCCTTGTCTGTCGCCTCGTCAGATCCTACGACAGATGTACTAGCAGCTTCACAGGCAGCACCTACCCCAGCTCAGACCCAGACCGCTTCAGCGACACTTCCTGCTATAGAGGGTCAGTCTGTTCAGAGTTCAGAGTCAGATGATGATGGCGCTCAGTTCCAGCTTGCTCCATGTACTTCAGCGCCCAACTCATCCACTGCAGCCCCGTCGACCGACTTTTAGGTTTTGGTGTTTGACGCCAAAGGGGGAGAGGGTTCGAGTATGTAGACTCAGGGGGAGCGAGTTTTAGGGGGAGCTAGTTATCTAGTATTAGCTTATTATATACATTTGGAGTTTTATTTGTGTGATACACTATTACTTATGCATTCGTGTGTTTACTTTCATGTATACTATTATATATATGTGATAGTGTTATCTATGTGAGTGTGATATATGACATGTGTGCTTTCTACTTTGCATTATTTAAATGTCATATCACTTGTGTTATGCTCATTTGCCTTTGCTTCCACGTTTATACTCCGATGCAAATGAGCTTTGTTATTTGTACTCATGCTTAATTCATATCCTTTGAGTACATTGTGTTGGCTTGGGTCATATAAGCTTGACTAACATTTTTGTTCTTATTGACAAAAGCTTATATGAACCAAGCCCGTCAAAAACCTCACTCTTTAACATACTCGAGGTGGTATTGTCATCAATCACTAAAAAGGGGGAGATTGAAAGCATCTAGGCCCCTAGTTGGATTTCGGTGATTAATGTCAATACAAGATTACTATAACTAACGTGTGTTTTGTAGAGGCAATTAAGTTAGGTCATGGTAATGGTGATCGATTGGGCAATCGAGGTGGTCATGCCCCTATGATGGAAATCGTTTTGGTTTTCAAAGGATGGACGACAATGTTAAGGATGACTAGTTCTAAGTGTCGATTGGAGTTGGAGTGACACTTAGAGTAGTTTAGGACTTTGTTTTTCCTTTGGTCGTACTATTAAGGGGGGTATGGACGGGTAGCTTGACCTAGTTGAGTCTAGTGAGTTAGGTGTGGTGCACATTTATTAAAACTAGCTCTAGGTAGCTCCTATGAATGCCTAAGATCCTTTGGAGCAATCTTCATTCACATATGTTCTAGAGTTGGAAGTGAATAGAGGGTCAAATGCTGACCGGACGCTGGCTCCAGTGTGACCGGACGCTGGCCACAGGGTCCGATCAGTTCATTTGATCAACAGACTGCGTTCGGTGCGACCGGATGCTGAAGAGGTCAAGTGACCAAATGCTGAGAGGCAGCGTTCGGTCGACTCCAGTAAGGTTCCAGAGAAGGGAATCTGTGATCGGACGCGTCCGGTCAGTACTGACCGGACCCTGAGGGTTCAGCGTCCGGTTGAGTCCAGTAAGCATCCAGTGAGGGTTTCATGCGACCGGACGCATCCGGTCAGTGGTGACCGGACCCTGCCAGCGTTCGGTCAATACATTTTCACTGGCTCGCGGGTTGAACTGACCGGAGCATCCGGTCACCCCGCAGAAGCTCATAACGGTTCGTTTTTTAGGCGGCCTTATAAATAGAAGCTCCACTCGTGTGTGGAGTTACTTTTGCTCATTCCAACAGCTGAGAAACATGTTTGTGAGTGCCAAGAAGAGCAAGGTCCTAGTGAGGTGATTGAGATTTGAGAATCCAAGAGAGTAGCCTCATTAGTGAATCAAGAGAAGTCAAGTGTGCATCCATCTTCTCATTAGGCTTCGCGTGGTCAAGTGAGAGTTCATGCTTGTTACTCTTGGTGATCGCCATCACCTAGACGGCTTGGTGGTGATTGGGAGCTTGGTGATCACCCGGCGGAGCTTGTGGGTGACCCAACTCAAGTTGTGAGTGACTTTGGGTGATTCGCCGCAACGGAGTGTCGAAGAATCAACCCGTAGAGAGCACTTGATCCTTGCGCGGATCAAGGGGGAGCTACACCCTTGCGCGGGTGCTCCAACGAGGACTAGTGGAGAGTGGCGACTCTCCGATACCTCGGCAAAACATCGCCGCATTCCTCTCTCTCTTTACTTTGAGCATTTACTTTGAGTATTTACTTTGAGCAATTCAATACTTGTCTTTACATTCATAGAATTGCCATGCTAGAGTAAGTTTAGAACTTAGGTTACAAGTTCTTTATGCGTTAGTTTGATAGAAACACTTTTCTAGGCACAAGGGGTTAATTGGGCTATCCGTAGGTTTTGATTATTGCAAGAAAATTTAGAATTAGCCCAATTCACCCCTCCTCTTAGACATCTTGATCCTTTCACCCCCTTATAGCATCTGAAATAGTAAACTTGGCCACCATCAAGCACTTGCGGTTCAAGATGTCCCACTTCTTGCGCTCGAGATCATACTTCATACGCACTTCTGCATGATCTCGCTGCCGAGCAGTGAAATCAGCATCAAACTCGTTATCTTCCCTCACCGGGTCCACTGGCTCGGTAGGACACGGGGAGGTGAGCGCTAAGTCATTCTCGGACAGCGCAAGTGCGAGCTCATACTTCTCTCGCCATACTCTATAATTGCCCCCTTCTAGGGGTGGTATATGCGAGATGAATGCCATTGGGTTGAGTCCTGAAAAACATCGTCAGAGATAGTGAGAAAAAATATGTCATTATAATTGCATGCTTCAATTTAACGTTGGTCAAAATTAAAACATACAATATTCTTATACACTAATTCTATATCACCGTTGGACAGAAATAGAATTAATGCATGAAAAACTTATGATTAAATATTATAATATTGCTATTATCAACACTAGTCAGAAAAAGAACAATATTATAATTTACTGATTCAAATTTGACTACCCTTCAAATTAAATTCTCCCGTTGGTTCAAATTTAATTAGAAGATTATTAACTTTAATATTGCAGCGGAAACATAAAAAATTCATTATCTATTTTCAGAAGCATTGAACTTTTCTCAACTATTCTTTGAAAAATTATCCCCTTGTTTAAATTTTAACAGAGATATTAAACTAGACAAATATTATCAAAATTGCTTCTGAAAAATAAAACCTAAAGTCGTATGAACACTGTTCATTTGGCCCAAACCAGTTGAAACATCGAAAATCGGCCCGGCCTGTACTGTTTGCGTGGGCGCTGCAGCTTCCCAGGCCACAACCTGGGCCTAGGCTGGCAAACTCGTCTGCCGTGCGCGCCCGCCTGGGCCGAATGTTGGCCCACTCGCTCTCGTCCCTTGATCTGCATTGGACGGTCGCGCGCGCGTTGGTCGAACAAAACCCCCCGTCGTGGCGGCCTACCCGGAACCCTAACACATTCGTTGCCTCCCTTCCTCTCTCCTCGCCGCTCTCCTTCTTCCTCAGCGCAGCAGCAGCGAG
This sequence comes from Miscanthus floridulus, assembly GCF_019320115.1. Taxonomy (NCBI): domain Eukaryota; kingdom Viridiplantae; phylum Streptophyta; class Magnoliopsida; order Poales; family Poaceae; genus Miscanthus; species Miscanthus floridulus. The sequence continues at coordinate 157,466,497 of NC_089580.1, read as the reverse complement.
CGGTGACCGAGCAAAAAAAAAGGGAGAGAACATGGCGCCGTTGCAGGCCCCTTCGCCGGCGCGCGCGCTCCCCACGTGGGTGAGCGCGCCGCCATCGAGCGGACTAGCAGCGGCACCCTTGGCCGGAGCTCGCACGTCTCGGATGTCTTCCCGTGCGCCAGCGAGGCGGCAGCGCGGTGCACGGCGAGGTAGGCCCCTTCCCCTCTTCCCCTTTCTCCTTTTCTTCATCTCCTTTTTGATTTTCTTCTCTGTTCTTCTCGGATTTCATCCGATTGGGGATTAGGGTTAGGGTTAAGTCAAGTTAGGGTTAGGGTTTGACTCACTGGAGTCACTATTCATCTTCCCCAGCGAGTTCTTCGTGGGTTTGAGCTCGGATTCGGGTTCTTCTTGAAGCTGAGTCCTTCTTCTTACTTCTTTCCTTCACCCTGTTAGGGTTAGGGTCCGGTGACCCTCTTTTAGATCCGAAAATCGAATCTCTGACCTCCTTCTAGCTGCTACTCGGTTTTCTCATCCTATAGGCTAGATCTATACCCAGTGAGGCGTCTGATACCATTGTTAAACCTAAAGCAAGATGTCTAGGCATAGAACTAGCATGTCTACTTGCTTTTGAATAAAACCGTGAGTCCTAAAACATCTACTAGTGCAGTAACAGTAGATAGAACGAGAGAGAGAGAGGTGAAGGGTGCAAACCATCGGCCGCTTTGGATGAAGATGGGCTCGCCATTGCAATGCTTGGCGATAACCTGGTGGCGGTGTCGAGTCGAAGGGCGGCGGTGCAGTAGAGGTCGCAGGGCAGCCCGACGTCGTAGCAGCCCCTCGGTGTAGATGCAGAGGCGGTGGCGGCGCTTCCCGTCGCTGGCAGCGCCCCCCTCCGTGATCGGTTAGGGTTTAGGACTATAGGTGGGGTGCTAGGCGGCTCAGGCGAACCTCGTGACTCGAGCGCCCCGGCCTCCACCTCCTATTTATGACGCTGTGCGACGGGGGCCCACCAACCATATTAGGGTTAGGCGCCCCCGATCAGGGCGCGGATCCAAGGGCCCAATAGGCCCAACTAACAACTTGGACTTTTCATCAGATCCGAGTAGATTAGGTCGCTACAATATGTACAACAAAAAATAACTTGTACTGTGAAATCCAAAAGTCTAGCTTTGAGATAGGAGAACAATTAGATGTGTCTCCACCTTGTTTGCTAAAGAACCTAGGTGTCTGTACAATGTGTATGTGATGGCTCTGGTGCGTGATAAACAAGGACAATAGCTCCACACACTCTTCCTCAAAAACCTGGGTACAATATCTATAATCAGTAGAATTCCCAGTCCAACTACAGATGCACTATATTGTGTATTCAGTCGACACAGCAACTTTAAAAGACCACGAAAGAGTGTCAATTCATCATCTGTTATAAGGGCCTCTTTGGTAGGGCTCCGGCTCCCGTACCTGTCAGCCGCCCACAGGCCGATAGGTGCCAGGGGGAGCCGGAGCCGCGGAGCCCGAAAAACGAGCTTCTCCGGCTCCGGTGGTGTCTGTGAGAGAGGAAAGGAGGAGAGAGAAAAACGGTTCCGATGAACAGTAGCCCCCTGTCGCCCCGTGGGCGGCCAATAGGTGAACAGGGGCGGGAGCCGGAGCCCTGCCAAAGAGGCCCTAAGTTTTATTAAATGTTCAATGACACATTTAACGAAATCAGGTAATAACCAGCACCGGAGGCTCTCCAGAACTGGGTGCAGAATGGATTTAAGAAACCATTTTCATCCTCTTACACGAGAATGCATATACATCACTATTGTACAGAAATCTGTAGCTCATAAATTCCAAGTGTATTTTACGCAATGAAGTGAGTACATGCAACACACATAAAAGCATAAAGGCATTCGGCTTAATTTGGGCACAGATAACAAAGTTCAACACACTACCTAATCCAACATTTACACTTCTTGGTTGTACTCTTTTCACAGTATCCACGGCCTGTATGGATTCTTCTACCTAGATCTTGTACCTCATCACTTTAATTCTTCCTATAAGAATTTTGCTTCCTGGTTTAAAATTTAAACCGAGTTGTCTAATTGCTTCAATGACTTGATAGCTAAGATGGTGTTATTTTTGGTTCATGTTAAGCCACAGGGACAACAAAACAGTTCAAGCAGGGACTGGGACCTGAGATAACATTATATGCACACTGTTCTCAAATGAATAACGATCTAAAAAATGTTGGTGAAAAATACCTGCTTCAACTCCAGTCTACATACTGATACAGTGATACTACATGAGGTGAAACTGATATTCGGTAGTACCAGCTAATCGCAAGCAATCTCCTCTGACCTGTTCAAGATTACACAAAGCATCAGGCAAAGAAAACGAAATGGATAAAAAATTAATATTTAGAGTTTCTTCTGCTAAGATGAAGCATACCCATTGAAACAGACACACATCAATGCATGCTTACACTACCGCAAGACGCAGCAGTACTGCTCCCAAATTCCAGAGCCTTGGTTCACATAATTTCCAATTTAGGAAAGGGATTAAGAGAATGCTTGATATCAAGTTCATATGTTCCAAACACAACATCATGCCCCTTCTCTACAGCTGCAATCTTTAAAAGAATCACCACCATACCTCACCCCCCACCACACACACAAGCAGAAAGCATAACTCATGTTACCTGTGCTGCCTCCAATAAGGAACTGAATGCCAGTAACCAAAAGTGGATGCTGCAAACTGTATGCAAACAGCGAATGGCAAAGGTAAATGTGGAGCACAGATCTCATCTTACATCAGTCTGAGTAAATTCATTTGTTTTCCACTGTAAAAATATACTGAGATAGCTGCAACCAGCATCATGGAGCACAGATTGCAATGTTAATCCAATATCAGCTGTTCACTGTGTGACATTCTGTGCAATTCCGATTTTTGAACACATCATCAGCTGCTTATTGATTCCATTGAAACCCGAACAAGTCTTAGTAGTTCATTCACATTGTTGAAGTTAAGATCCAAGACTGTTTTTACCGAAGCAAGGCCATCATCAACACCACCTATTTCCTTACTCCCAGCAGCACATGCAATCACAAACTCTGCTTTTCGAGTTGCATCGAATGCCAAGTTCACATCATTTGTCTAAAACAGTCAAGAGAGAAAAAAAATCAATATATACAGACACTATTACCGAATGGTGATGCACTGAAGTGGCATTATCCTAGCTTGGTTTGATATACGCAAATCAGACTTACAGTAATATACAGTTAGTGCTGATGGTTAAGAAACACAATCATAATCTACTTAATTTCAGGTTACTCGCGTACCTCAAATGGTATGGCCATATGACAGCATGAGAACAGGGGGCGGGGGAAGCTTATTCTTCTTCAGTCAAACTTAAATTATGTGCAGCTACTCCAAAATTCTCAACTTCATTTAATTTAGAGGCTTCTACCCCCTCCGTCCCAAAAAGAATGTAAATCTCGTTTCCTGAGGAATCAAAGAATCTTAAGTTTGACTAAGTGTATAGAAGACATTATCCATTTGGGTCTCTATTTAGGTTTATTATGAAAATATATACAATGATTAATCTAATGATAGTTATTACACATCATAAACATCAGTATCTTTTTATATGTATATGGTCAAAATTAAGAATGTTTGACTTCTTAGAAAACGAGATTTACATTCTTTCTGGGACGGAGGGAGTAAGTTCTAACTCATATCGTCGTCCGCCATTGCTATTGCTATGCTCAAACACAGCCATTATAATGAAAATGGGTGACATTAAGTGTATTGCCAGTGATCAGATCCTTGTGATCCGCATGGTTTTATTACCAACCAAAATGCTAACAACAGCCAGGGCAGCTACCTAATGAGGGCCTGTTCTTGTAACCTAACAAAACTTTTCTTCTTCCATTACTGAAATGATGTGTAGCTCTCTTGCGCATTTCAGCAAAGAAAAACGAGAGCCAGTGCCGTTTCCAATAATTCCATTGTTACTGTAATCATAGCTTGGCAATATAAAGCCTTGCAAGGGAGTCTTGAATGCTGGAGAACTGACTGGCCCAACCTTAACTAACTTATATCGTTATTAGTAATACTGATAGATGCTGAACTCCTTATTTATTTCCACTGTGAGTATTGTTAGTACAGAACAACTATAAAAAAAACTAAATCAGGTTATATAGTATTAGAAGGACGGGCCTGGTGCAAGCGGTAGAGTCTTACCGTCTGTGACCGGAAGGTCCCGGGTTCGAGTCGTGGTCTTCTCGCATTGCACAGGCAAGGGTAAGGCTTGCCACTGACACCCTTCCCCAGACCCCGCACAGAGCGGGAGCTCTCTACACTGGGTACGCTATTTTTAGATTATATAGTATTACATTGCGGGAGACTTTGGAGTCCAAAGGTTTTAGACTCAGTAGAACTAAAACTGAGTATATGAGATGTGACTTCGGCACTACTACTTGAGAGGAGGAAGATATTAGCTTGGAAGGTCAAGTAGTGCCTAGGAAGGATACCTTTCGATATTTAGGATCAATGCTACAGAGAGACGGGGATATTGGCCCCGTCCGCTTCGCTGAAAAAACAAGCCGAAACACTGTTCCGACTGATTTGTTGTGAGAGAAAAACACTGTTCTGGCTGAAAAAAACAAGCTGAAAAAGACGGATTATAAGAGAAGCGAACATGGCCATTGATGAAGATGTTAGCCATAGAATCAAAGCAGGGTGGATGGAGTGGCGCCAAGCATCTAGTGTCCTATGTGACAAAAGGGTACCACAGAAGCTAAAAGACAAGTTTTATAGAACGACGATTAGACCTGCTATGTTGTATGGTGCAGAATGTTGGCCTACGAAAAGACGACATGTTCAACAGATAAGTGTCGCGGAAATGCGTATATTGCGTTGGATTTGCGGTCGTACAAGAAAGGATCGAGTTCGGAATGATGATATACGTGATATATTAGGGGTAGCACCAATTGAACAAAAGCTTATCCAACACCGGTTGAGATGGTTTGGACATGTCCAACGGAGACCTCCAGAGGCACCGGTGCGTAGTGGAATCCTAAGCCAGGATAGTAACATGAAAAGAGGCAGAGGAAGACCGAAGTTGACTTGGGTAGAGGCAATAAAAAGAGACTTGAAAGGATGGAATATACCCAAAGACTTAGCCTTAGATAGGAGTGCTTGGAAAATAACTATTCACGTGCCTGAACCTTGATTGCTTCTGCTGGGTTTCAACTCTAGCCTACCCCAACTTGTTTGGAACTTAAAGGCTTTGTTGTTGTTGTTGTTGTTGTTGATGATGATGATAGTATTACATTGCGATCAATTCTGCCTGCTAGAAATAGGCCCTGACATTTCACACTTAGAAAGTTACAAACAAGATGGCAACAACAAATTGAAATTCAATTTCGAAAATGCTTCTCATTCAGGGACAGATACCAAGCTGAAAGTGAAATCAATTTGTTCTTGTTAACAGCCTGTTGGGACATTTAAAAAGGTACTTACATAGGCAAGTAATCTCAACAAGTGAGCTTGGTTGTGAACAGCTAGTGGCAAATGATTGCCTGGTACATGGGGTGAATTGCCACCCTTCAATGAGGCCTTTGATAATACATGGGGTGAATTGCCACCCTTCAAAGGAAAATTGACAACTTGATTAACAGGGTTCTGAATATCTTGATTATTGATTCTAAGGTGAAGTTTTTCTTTTTTAAATGACATGCCCAGCCGATGAGAAGTTCCACTACCTTGGTGAACTTCAATGTTCTTACTTTCATGTTGAACGGGGCCAGACTCTTGTTCAAAGCTGTAGCCATTCTGTCAAAAGAATGCTGATCAGGTAGCGGTGAACGGTCCTCCATATTAAAGTCCTTTTTATCACCAGAAGGATGTTCTTTCTTCTCACTGTGAAAGGGTACATCCAAAGCATTAACATTCTTGACGTTTTCCAATAAATCATACCCTGAAGCAATATTTTCCTTGCGTAAAGACATGTCACTAGTTTCATGTGAACCCTTCATTGTTTTTGCCTTTGCAAGCAAAAATTTAGGTTCATCAGGAACTTCCACATCATCTGAATCACACATGTGGTCCTGGCCTCTGTCAATTTGATGCCAATCCTCAGTTTTAGTTTTCTTATATGTTTTCTGTTCATCTTGATCAATCCCTATTTTAGTCTTTACCTTGGGATGAGCCTTGGTCCTTTCCATAATACCTTCTGGGCATAAACAATGAAATTATGTGTCAGCAAGAAATTTGGATAACGGAAGGCAACACAGAATGAAAACTTATTAGAAGGTATGTGTATCAGACAGATCATACATAAAGAAAAAAGAAAAAGGAAAGAACCTTCATCTGAGTAGCTACTGTGATTCTTGTGCTTAGGCTTCAGCTTTTCAGAAATGAGATCAGCTGATTTGCTCACTGGCCTGGGACCATGTTTGCTCACAGAATCTCTCTCGGAACTGTAGCGTGTGTCATCAGTAGTTCTTTCATCTCTGATAGGGTCCTGTTGGTTGCTCATGGAAGGAGTCAAAGATGGTGTGTGGTAAGAACTCTCAGCCAGATCTTTTCCATTGCTTGGAGAATTTTTCCTTTTCCTACTACGTTCAAACTGTCCACTTATATTATAGGCGCTGGATGCTGCTGTACCTGTACCTGCAGTATGAGGACTACCTGAAGAAAAAGTTGTGGCAGTCGCTGGAATGGCAAACAATGCATTCAGAGCCTCTGTTGTTTCATCCTCACTGATGTCACATCTATTCATCCCAGGCCTGCAAATAATTTGAATTATTTTTTAGTAATGGAAAATTTGTGCTCTTATTATACTTATGATCCAAGGATCATATGAACCCATTCTGAAAAGATACTACATAGCTGTTGCATTTGCACACCTCATTGTACTTACACAGCTCACGGGGCACTTAGCAAAATAGGTGGAGAATTAGAATGCAAGATAATTCCAAAACTAATAAGTATAACGAAATTTAGCTATGTTATAAGAAATGGCATTGAGGTATACGTTTAGTTGATTTTCTCTTTTTCTTCAAAATGATAATTGCTTTGAGTATACGCTAACCGGGTAACTGATAACTCACAAAATGTAAGATGCTCATTTGTCATATGCAAACATTGCTGCACTATAAAGAAGGATAGACAAATGGATATACGTGGACCACAAAAAAATCAAGTATTTCAAGCCTAAGCATAGATTTGAACTTACAGCCAGTGAAGCATGGTACATTTCCACTTTTTTGGAAGCATAGAAAGGTTCGTTCCATAGGGTAGAAGACGCAATTTCTGGCATATGTCACAGCGTACCCAGTGGTCCTTGATCACAACTGGTGCAGGAACAGGATCTGCATTCCTAGTTGCTACACTGCTGGTCGGCTGCATATACAACTGTCCGTGCTTTACACTGGCTGGGATCTCCTTCCTTGCAAAACCAACTTCAAACCCATTCTCGTTATTTGTGTTCATCATCTTCTCGTTTTGGCTGGCAGGCACTTGGATGTTAACCTCCTTGTTCATGATTGCACTAGCATCACCTTTATATTTTCTAGTCTTTGTATCCATTTCCCCAGACCCCGCACAAAACACAACAACTGTTACACTACTAATCTATTGCACAATGCTGAGAAGAGACATGTTGCAACCCGAAATACCAAATGATACTCAGAATGTAGAATGGGAAAAAGTTCATACAGTTAACAGTCCTAAATATAGAAGTATCTGTAAACCCTTTAACCCTTGCTAAAAAATTGTACATCTTCAATTTGTTATGTTTAGTCCCATATGGAAATTGATGGTGGGAGACCAGAGATCACAACTCATAAGGTGGGGCCAGCCAGCAGCCGCAACTCTCGCCCATTGGGCTAGTCTTTTTTGGGTTAATTTAGACCCAATCCTTTGGTTGGTTATGGGCTTCCGTGGATCTGGGTCTGCTAGGGAGTATGGTGAGCTAACACAGTTAAAAATAGCCAACACTACTTTTTAATCACCCTGGTTAGCTGGTCTTTTAGCACAGAACAAAAATCAATTAGTGCATATCACGAGACCATGAAACATTTACCATTCAATTTCCTTGTAGAGATGAAGCCATGAAAACGCTCGGCCAAATTTGACAATTGAGGTACCACCACATAGATATGTACCACTATTCATTTCCCGGAATCAAACAGTGAAACAGAGGAATGCACTCCCTCGCACCACTTAAGGGCTTGTTTGGATGCCCATGTTTCCACCTTGATCCATGTGTGTTGAGGTGGGTTGGTGTGCTAGTTTGAATTCCACACCCATCCACCCCAACACACATGGATTGAAGTGGATTAATGAGCATCAAAACAAGGCCTACTGTACTAGGACGCTGAATGTATACTCAGAGCGCTCACTGAACCAAAGCAGGCCAACTGATGAAGTATTGAAGCGCCAAGCCAAACCATACAAAGCTCCCAAAACCACTCTGGCGAAGAATTTGGCTGTTGGAGCAGCTCCGCTTACCGAAGTGAATTGGGCCCCTCCCGCACCGAATTCAGCAGCACAAACAAACCACCGCGGAATCAACTGTAGCCCGAGAGCGTGAGGGAGGAGGGCAGCCAGGCCTGGGAGGCGGGGGTACTCACAATGTAGGAGAGAGCGACGTCGGGGTCGACGAAGGCCTCGCCGTCGGTGTCGGAGCAGGCCTCCCCCTCCTCAAGCTCCTCTGTCTCGCCCGCCACCCTGCCGCTCCGGGACCCCGCGCTCTCCCGCCACGCTCCTCGCAGCGACTGCATCCCGCGGCCCACAAGCTGCATCAGCAGGCTCCTTCCGGCCCCGCGCGGGGCCGAGCTGACCCGGCGAAGGTCCTCTCACCGCACGGGGAGGTTTCGTCCCGTCGACGTCTCGATCGAGGTCCTCGCCCTAGGTTTCGACAACCAAAACTTGCTTGCGCGCAGTGCAGTGGCCGTGTCGCGTTGGTAGGTTGGCCGGCCGTGTCGGGATGGTGAAGGTGGGCACGGCGGCCTGTTTGTTTCGGGTTGCGTCTTCTCGCCGCAGCCGCTGTTTTCTTCCTCTCCGGCTTCTCCCGCTCTTCCACGGCTCTACCGAACTACTGATCCCGCTGCTGTTTTTTTTTTGGGTGATGCGGCCTGCGGGCTGCGGGCTGCGGCGGTTGGAACGGGACGAATATTTTGGGTG